>NC_137458.1:274177611-274560317 GCF_964235325.1 Thermobia domestica | reverse complement strand
AACACATTGATAAAAAGAATGAGTGGGACGTTGAAGTCAAAAAATGAAAGGATAAGAGGGAACAAAAAGCAAAGCCATGTCAAATGTATTTCTTTACTACAAAAAACACTTGACAAAAATTAGATACGGATTAAGTGTTCAACGTTCTAAAACTATGCCCACTTAACACCTTTAAATCGTTGAAAGATAAATGAACTTAAAATAGAATACATGGACAAAGCATATAATCTCTCACTCAAGGCCAATTATTTGCCTCTGTACTTAATTTTAAAAAAAAATATTAATTCTGCATATTAGGTTTAGTTAAAATTTACATTATGTTTTAGTTTAACACTTATAAGTATACTTTTAATAATTCTTTCTCACTTTCGTGCACATAGTGGGCATTCTTGTTACTTTACTTGTATTAATAGTCTACATTTGATTAATATATTAACTATGTTGATATTATTTTGAAATGGTGAATCATAATTTGTTGTTCCGAAAAATATTAAGTAGAATTTATAAACGTTTCCATACATTAGCAGTAAGCTTATATTTATGAAGTTTAATCTGTTTTGTGTTTAAGATTTTAATCCATACCACTTCCTCAGATAGAGAAGATATTTTCTTATTTAATGTAAATGAAATACAAAGTTTATATCTCAATTCCAATTCAGTTTATTTAAAACTGAGTTAAGGTTTGTGCATTGTATTTTACTCGTCTAATATATAGTTGTATTGTAAGTTATTGCAAATAAAACTTAAATGGAAAAGGGAAAGAGAAAAGTATACCAAGTATGATTTGCATGTTGGCAAGAGAGGATATTTTAAAGAAGGTAGCAAAAATCCGGGAAGCAGAACATACCAATTACTTCTGATACTTTCGTCTACGACGTCAAGTACGTCAAGCTGAATGTAATTCATGTGACTTACTGCGTATGAATAGTCTCTTCAGCGGTGTCAATTGTCGTGCCGTGTCGTATCATGTAACGTAGTATAATAATCAGTAATTGAAATACCATTATCGGACAATGTAAACAACATTGTAATCTAGCGTTGTTTCCAACTCGATTGTAGGATAAAAATTGATTGATAGAATTGGGGTTTATTGTCCTGCTCAGAACCCAATCTTAATTAGATGTTAATCAAATCTGAAGTAGAGATATGATCCTAATCAGAGTGCTCCTACACGTATCGAAACCGAGTATTCGATAATACAGAAAAACTTCACTTCTTATTTCGTAACTTTATGTGTAATTTTCGTTTCTTCTCGTATCTAAAATATCATCTCTCGATTCCCTTCCATAATTGGAAGGTTCTGTTCCCTCACCTAATTTTTGTGGACTGTTTTTGTTAATTTGTGTACAAAATTTATTTCTACACTTTTGTCTTCTTTCCATCTAAAAGTCATCAGAATCCATTTATTATGACAGCTCCAAGACGGCTTTGATAATACATTTCAATCATGTATATGTTATTGAAGCATAACGTGTGCAATGAATTACGAATGTTATGACGCTGAACAATCCATTTCGTTATGTTCGTACAATCATTTTATCCATTTTTAATTTTACATTATGAATGAAGGATCTCAAAACTAAATTTGAGATCTAAGATCTTTGTAACCTGTATGGCCACACACATGGAGAAACCATTCGTTCGGTCATGATTCTCGACATATTAACAAGACAAAATTGTAATTTCTTTCGTCACGTCACGAATTTTGAAAATGATTTTCATTTGGGATCTCGTCTCGTGATCAAGGAGAACCGTAAATTGGAATATCGTAAAGGTGTCTATCTGAAAGACAAACATCTGAAGTAGGTGATGACCTCTCTCTAATAGATAATGATTTTATACATATATCTCTGTTATCGTCTTTTAAACTAAAGTTATTACTCATTGCTTCTACGTCATTGACTCTTTCCATACACTTTATCCGAATTACTCATACAAAACAAGTCAACATAATTTTGTGATCATATTTATGTTGCTATTGCGGTATGGTGTGACTCCTGTAAAAGGTCATTTTCGTATTCTAACTTTATGTTACGTTGCGTGCTTTAAATTGATTCATTTATTTTCGACTTAAATACATATGGATTTCGTATTATAGACCAAAATCATAAGTTATGGCTTCTCTTTAGAGTATATACGTTGGACTATAATTCTAGTTATTTCCCTACTGATTGCTAGCGATTTCCCTGATGAAGCTCCTGTAACAATTGGAGAAATAATAATTCACTTCCGCACTTGAATATTAGGGTAATAAAATGAATAATAATTACAGTGTTTCCAGTCATAATTTTTACATTTCTATCTTTTCACTATAGGTAACTTAAACATTGCTCCCTACTAGCATTTTGCACTACAGAGGAGATTATTCTACATGCTCACTACTTATGAGAATCGACTAACCAATTTAGTTAAGTAAATGGTATAGAAAATTCCCTGAGTTTCGATATCGAGAACTGATATAGAAATTAATATTGTTGGAACTCATTTTCTTTTTGACGACATACCTTACTGATATACATCACATTTTCTTTCCTTTCCAGGTTCAATTTATTTCCAAACAAATATTCAATTAATAGAATAAGGGCTAAATTAGTGGATACTTTGAAAATATTAGTTGTTTTGTCATAATTTAATCAGTTCGGTGCAAGAGGCATCACGAAATAGAATGATTAATCTTCGTAGCTAGAAGAAAATCCAGTATACTACGAGCTTTTGTCTATTTGGCTTACAATATAGAACAAGTTTAATTTGCGCAGCGAACTTGATATCTTAAAATTAATGACATTGGTTTCTATTCCGCTCAATAAATTAATTGATACCCTCGTTAAAAATTCAAAGAAGTAGTTTATTTTTCATGTCTTGAACGTTACATAACAATGAAAACTTGTTCAACCAAGGTATCCGCCATATCCTGCATATCCGCCGTAAACACCCAAGCCACCAAGCTGACTGTATACATGAACATTTGGTCCGACTCTTCTCACGATAGCGTTGAAACCATTAATTCCATCAGCTTGATAGTTGACTCGTCTCAGACTGCCATCATTCTCAACCAAGCTGTAATGCCCTCGTACTAAGTCTCCATCACGTACTTCCGTTTGTTGTTTGTGGTCTCCTGTTAAGGCATCAGACACGGAATATCCAAACGTGTATCTTGGGTATGACTGTAAAGTTCATAAGAAAAATTAATTTCCCCTTTCAAATTATGCAATATCAGTTTCATTCAATTTCGGAAATATATTTTGGAAACGACAGTAATTTAACGTCTTGCTATAGTAAGGGAGTATATTAAAATAATTATCAGTGTACCTTTCACACCTTTGCATTTGAGGAAAATCTTTATCACAAAGTAATTACTTTCTTATTGACTATCGAAAAGTTCAGTAAATCTTGTTAGTACAGAACCAAACATGATTGGTATTCATATGTGTTGCTACTGCTACTCACAATCACCTTTGAAATATTTACTAGACGACTTTCCTATCGTTTCTTTATCTGTCTTAAAGAATAAGATTTTATTTCAAATTTCTTACATTACATTTTCCAACACATTGAATTGAAAATGTAAGTGAATATTAATCTTTACTTACGTAATAATTCAAACCTCTTCCCAGACCTCCATAACCTACAAGCCCACCATAATTTCCGTAACCACCAATTGCACCATAACCTCCAGTGATACCAATAGCGCCGCTAGCAGCAACCAGGGCAACGAATGTTAAAGCAATCTGGAAACACAAACATTACGTTTCATTATTACTGAGAAAATTCATTGTTTTACCATTGTTGGATATTAGTTACCACTTAATTATAATTTTAACTCTAACAGATAACTTAACGAAATCATAGATATTAGAATTCTTACTCAAGTAGAGTGTACATTAATCAATTTGCTTTCAAATTTACTTTACTCATTATATCCAAACTTTCAAATGTTCATGGCATACTTCCCATTCATTATAAGTAGGTCCAGCCGAAACATCTGAAACCAACCGGAACTAAAGTAAATTGTTTTCAAAAATATTTCAATTTCAAACAACGGAAAATCACATTTATTCTACATTATTCACATCAAAAGGTCACCAATTGCTACTTTCAATCATTCCAAATGTTATTATTATTCCAGTAAGGCAAGAGAATTTTCAATTCTTAACTTCCTATTACACCCATACTATTTTCTAAACATCAAATTTGACTTACTACAAATGGCTGCATGATGATGTGTTCCTAACAGTCAATTCAGATATCTTTACTTTTATACTGGTGCTCATATTTATATATATTCCCGAAGTGTTTTGTGAAGGAAGCCGAAGAGAAATTTCCAGACAAATATGCAACTCTTACTTTGTTCTGAAATAATGAATTTAATTAGCAATTATTAATTCCGACATTCTGAAGCACTAACTATATCTCCGTAGGAAGCTTCCACAATCACATGTGACATAGTTACTATCAAAAGTTCAAACATCTTTCTGTATTCTGAATCTTCAGAATATGTATTATATCATTTCAACAAATGTCACCAGTTCATAAGTTTACTTCATGACAAAATTTTACTTAATATGCAGCCAGGAGACAATGATAATACAAGAAATGAGAGTACTGCTTTCATATTCAGTCCTTAAATTTTACCCTTCTATAGGAGTGAATCAGCAAAACTGTCGATAGAATAATAAATCTGTTAATATATATTTCACCTTTAACAGATCTGTAATTGCAGTACAAAAAAATTGGATTTTCCTTTATAAAATGATTGGGATGAAATCTCATCTTTCAGGATATGGCTCGTAGGGTAAACAACACATTGATAAAAAGAATGAGTGGGACGTTGAAGTCAAAAAATGAAAGGATAAGAGGGAACAAAAAGCAAAGCCATGTCAAATGTATTTCTTTACTACAAAAAACACTTGACAAAAATTAGATACGGATTAAGTGTTCAACGTTCTAAAACTATGCCCACTTAACACCTTTAAATCGTTGAAAGATAAATGAACTTAAAATAGAATACATGGACAAAGCATATAATCTCTCACTCAAGGCCAATTATTTGCCTCTGTACTTAATTTTAAAAAAAAATATTAATTCTGCATATTAGGTTTAGTTAAAATTTACATTATGTTTTAGTTTAACACTTATAAGTATACTTTTAATAATTCTTTCTCACTTTCGTGCACATAGTGGGCATTCTTGTTACTTTACTTGTATTAATAGTCTACATTTGATTAATATATTAACTATGTTGATATTATTTTGAAATGGTGAATCATAATTTGTTGTTCCGAAAAATATTAAGTAGAATTTATAAACGTTTCCATACATTAGCAGTAAGCTTATATTTATGAAGTTTAATCTGTTTTGTGTTTAAGATTTTAATCCATACCACTTCCTCAGATAGAGAAGATATTTTCTTATTTAATGTAAATGAAATACAAAGTTTATATCTCAATTCCAATTCAGTTTATTTAAAACTGAGTTAAGGTTTGTGCATTGTATTTTACTCGTCTAATATATAGTTGTATTGTAAGTTATTGCAAATAAAACTTAAATGGAAAAGGGAAAGAGAAAAGTATACCAAGTATGATTTGCATGTTGGCAAGAGAGGATATTTTAAAGAAGGTAGCAAAAATCCGGGAAGCAGAACATACCAATTACTTCTGATACTTTCGTCTACGACGTCAAGTACGTCAAGCTGAATGTAATTCATGTGACTTACTGCGTATGAATAGTCTCTTCAGCGGTGTCAATTGTCGTGCCGTGTCGTATCATGTAACGTAGTATAATAATCAGTAATTGAAATACCATTATCGGACAATGTAAACAACATTGTAATCTAGCGTTGTTTCCAACTCGATTGTAGGATAAAAATTGATTGATAGAATTGGGGTTTATTGTCCTGCTCAGAACCCAATCTTAATTAGATGTTAATCAAATCTGAAGTAGAGATATGATCCTAATCAGAGTGCTCCTACACTTATCGAAACCGAGTATTCGATAATACAGAAAAACTTCACTTCTTATTTCGTAACTTTATGTGTAATTTTCGTTTCTTCTCGTATCTAAAATATCATCTCTCGATTCCCTTCCATAATTGGAAGGTTCTGTTCCCTCACCTAATTTTTGTGGACTGTTTTTGTTAATTTGTGTACAAAATTTATTTCTACACTTTTGTCTTCTTTCCATCTAAAAGTCATCAGAATCCATTTATTATGACAGCTCCAAGACGGCTTTGATAATACATTTCAATCATGTATATGTTATTGAAGCATAACGTGTGCAATGAATTACGAATGTTATGACGCTGAACAATCCATTTCGTTATGTTCGTACAATCATTTTATCCATTTTTAATTTTACATTATGAATGAAGGATCTCAAAACTAAATTTGAGATCTAAGATCTTTGTAACCTGTATGGGCCACACACATGGAGAAACCATTCGTTCGGTCATGATTCTCGACATATTAACAAGACAAAATTGTAATTTCTTTCGTCACGTCACGAATTTTGAAAATGATTTTCATTTGGGATCTCGTCTCGTGATCAAGGAGAACCGTAAATTGGAATATCGTAAAGGTGTCTATCTGAAAGACAAACATCTGAAGTAGGTGATGACCTCTCTCTAATAGATAATGATTTTATACATATATCTCTGTTATCGTCTTTTAAACTAAAGTTATTACTCATTGCTTCTACGTCATTGACTCTTTCCATACACTTTATCCGAATTACTCATACAAAACAAGTCAACATAATTTTGTGATCATATTTATGTTGCTATTGCGGTATGGTGTGACTCCTGTAAAAGGTCATTTTCGTATTCTAACTTTATGTTACGTTGCGTGCTTTAAATTGATTCGTTTATTTTCGACTTAAATACATATGGATTTCGTATTATAGACCAAAATCATAAGTTATGGCTTCTCTTTAGAGTATATACGTTGGACTATAATTCTAGTTATTTCCCTACTGATTGCTAGCGATTTCCCTGATGAAGCTCCTGTAACAATTGGAGAAATAATAATTCACTTCCGCACTTGAATATTAGGGTAATAAAATGAATAATAATTACAGTGTTTCCAGTCATAATTTTTACATTTCTATCTTTTCACTATAGGTAACTTAAACATTGCTCCCTACTAGCATTTTGCACTACAGAGGAGATTATTCTACATGCTCACTACTTATGAGAATCGACTAACCAATTTAGTTAAGTAAATGGTATAGAAAATTCCCTGAGTTTCGATATCGAGAACTGATATAGAAATTAATATTGTTGGAACTCATTTTCTTTTTGACGACATACCTTACTGATATACATCACATTTTCTTTCCTTTCCAGGTTCAATTTATTTCCAAACAAATATTCAATTAATAGAATAAGGGCTAAATTAGTGGATACTTTGAAAATATTAGTTGTTTTGTCATAATTTAATCAGTTCGGTGCAAGAGGCATCACGAAATAGAATGATTAATCTTCGTAGCTAGAAGAAAATCCAGTATACTACGAGCTTTTGTCTATTTGGCTTACAATATAGAACAAGTTTAATTTGCGCAGCGAACTTGATATCTTAAAATTAATGACATTGGTTTCTATTCCGCTCAATAAATTAATTGATACCCTCGTTAAAAATTCAAAGAAGTAGTTTATTTTTCATGTCTTGAACGTTACATAACAATGAAAACTTGTTCAACCAAGGTATCCGCCATATCCTGCATATCCGCCGTAAACACCCAAGCCACCAAGCTGACTGTATACATGAACATTTGGTCCGACTCTTCTCACGATAGCGTTGAAACCATTAATTCCATCAGCTTGATAGTTGACTCGTCTCAGACTGCCATCATTCTCAACCAAGCTGTAATGCCCTCGTACTAAGTCTCCATCACGTACTTCCGTTTGTTGTTTGTGGTCTCCTGTTAAGGCATCAGACACGGAATATCCAAACGTGTATCTTGGGTATGACTGTAAAGTTCATAAGAAAAATTAATTTCCCCTTTCAAATTATGCAATATCAGTTTCATTCAATTTCGGAAATATATTTTGGAAACGACAGTAATTTAACGTCTTGCTATAGTAAGGGAGTATATTAAAATAATTATCAGTGTACCTTTCACACCTTTGCATTTGAGGAAAATCTTTATCACAAAGTAATTACTTTCTTATTGACTATCGAAAAGTTCAGTAAATCTTGTTAGTACAGAACCAAACATGATTGGTATTCATATGTGTTGCTACTGCTACTCACAATCACCTTTGAAATATTTATTAGACGACTTTCCTATCGTTTCTTTATCTGTCTTAAAGAATAAGATTTTATTTCAAATTTCTTACATTACATTTTCCAACACATTGAATTGAAAATGTAAGTGAATATTAATCTTTACTTACGTAATAATTCAAACCTCTTCCCAGACCTCCATAACCTACAAGCCCACCATAATTTCCGTAACCACCAATTGCACCATAACCTCCAGTGATACCAATAGCGCCGCTAGCAGCAACCAGGGCAACGAATGTTAAAGCAATCTGGAAACACAAACATTACGTTTCATTATTACTGAGAAAATTCATTGTTTTACCATTGTTGGATATTAGTTACCACTTAATTATAATTTTAACTCTAACAGATAACTTAACGAAATCATAGATATTAGAATTCTTACTCAAGTAGAGTGTACATTAATCAATTTGCTTTCAAATTTACTTTACTCATTATATCCAAACTTTCAAATGTTCATGGCATACTTCCCATTCATTATAAGTAGGTCCAGCCGAAACATCTGAAACCAACCGGAACTAAAGTAAATTGTTTTCAAAAATATTTCAATTTCAAACAACGGAAAATCACATTTATTCTACATTATTCACATCAAAAGGTCACCAATTGCTACTTTCAATCATTCCAAATGTTATTATTATTCCAGTAAGGCAAGAGAATTTTCAATTCTTAACTTCCTATTACACCCATACTATTTTCTAAACATCAAATTTGACTTACTACAAATGGCTGCATGATGATGTGTTCCTAACAGTCAATTCAGATATCTTTACTTTTATACTGGTGCTCATATTTATATATATTCCCGAAGTGTTTTGTGAAGGAAGCCGAAGAGAAATTTCCAGACAAATATGCAACTCTTACTTTGTTCTGAAATAATGAATTTAATTAGCAATTATTAATTCCGACATTCTGAAGCACTAACTATATCTCCGTAGGAAGCTTCCACAATCACATGTGACATAGTTACTATCAAAAGTTCAAACATCTTTCTGTATTCTGAATCTTCAGAATATGTATTATATCATTTCAACAAATGTCACCAGTTCATAAGTTTACTTCATGACAAAATTTTACTTAATATGCAGCCAGGAGACAATGATAATACAAGAAATGAGAGTACTGCTTTCATATTCAGTCCTTAAATTTTACCCTTCTATAGGAGTGAATCAGCAAAACTGTCGATAGAATAATAAATCTGTTAATATATATTTCACCTTTAACAGATCTGTAATTGCAGTACAAAAAAATTGGATTTTCCTTTATAAAATGATTGGGATGAAATCTCATCTTTCAGGATATGGCTCGTAGGGTAAACAACACATTGATAAAAAGAATGAGTGGGACGTTGAAGTCAAAAAATGAAAGGATAAGAGGGAACAAAAAGCAAAGCCATGTCAAATGTATTTCTTTACTACAAAAAACACTTGACAAAAATTAGATACGGATTAAGTGTTCAACGTTCTAAAACTATGCCCACTTAACACCTTTAAATCGTTGAAAGATAAATGAACTTAAAATAGAATACATGGACAAAGCATATAATCTCTCACTCAAGGCCAATTATTTGCCTCTGTACTTAATTTTAAAAAAAAATATTAATTCTGCATATTAGGTTTAGTTAAAATTTACATTATGTTTTAGTTTAACACTTATAAGTATACTTTTAATAATTCTTTCTCACTTTCGTGCACATAGTGGGCATTCTTGTTACTTTACTTGTATTAATAGTCTACATTTGATTAATATATTAACTATGTTGATATTATTTTGAAATGGTGAATCATAATTTGTTGTTCCGAAAAATATTAAGTAGAATTTATAAACGTTTCCATACATTAGCAGTAAGCTTATATTTATGAAGTTTAATCTGTTTTGTGTTTAAGATTTTAATCCATACCACTTCCTCAGATAGAGAAGATATTTTCTTATTTAATGTAAATGAAATACAAAGTTTATATCTCAATTCCAATTCAGTTTATTTAAAACTGAGTTAAGGTTTGTGCATTGTATTTTACTCGTCTAATATATAGTTGTATTGTAAGTTATTGCAAATAAAACTTAAATGGAAAAGGGAAAGAGAAAAGTATACCAAGTATGATTTGCATGTTGGCAAGAGAGGATATTTTAAAGAAGGTAGCAAAAATCCGGGAAGCAGAACATACCAATTACTTCTGATACTTTCGTCTACGACGTCAAGTACGTCAAGCTGAATGTAATTCATGTGACTTACTGCGTATGAATAGTCTCTTCAGCGGTGTCAATTGTCGTGCCGTGTCGTATCATGTAACGTAGTATAATAATCAGTAATTGAAATACCATTATCGGACAATGTAAACAACATTGTAATCTAGCGTTGTTTCCAACTCGATTGTAGGATAAAAATTGATTGATAGAATTGGGGTTTATTGTCCTGCTCAGAACCCAATCTTAATTAGATGTTAATCAAATCTGAAGTAGAGATATGATCCTAATCAGAGTGCTCCTACACTTATCGAAACCGAGTATTCGATAATACAGAAAAACTTCACTTCTTATTTCGTAACTTTATGTGTAATTTTCGTTTCTTCTCGTATCTAAAATATCATCTCTCGATTCCCTTCCATAATTGGAAGGTTCTGTTCCCTCACCTAATTTTTGTGGACTGTTTTTGTTAATTTGTGTACAAAATTTATTTCTACACTTTTGTCTTCTTTCCATCTAAAAGTCATCAGAATCCATTTATTATGACAGCTCCAAGACGGCTTTGATAATACATTTCAATCATGTATATGTTATTGAAGCATAACGTGTGCAATGAATTACGAATGTTATGACGCTGAACAATCCATTTCGTTATGTTCGTACAATCATTTTATCCATTTTTAATTTTACATTATGAATGAAGGATCTCAAAACTAAATTTGAGATCTAAGATCTTTGTAACCTGTATGGGCCACACACATGGAGAAACCATTCGTTCGGTCATGATTCTCGACATATTAACAAGACAAAATTGTAATTTCTTTCGTCACGTCACGAATTTTGAAAATGATTTTCATTTGGGATCTCGTCTCGTGATCAAGGAGAACCGTAAATTGGAATATCGTAAAGGTGTCTATCTGAAAGACAAACATCTGAAGTAGGTGATGACCTCTCTCTAATAGATAATGATTTTATACATATATCTCTGTTATCGTCTTTTAAACTAAAGTTATTACTCATTGCTTCTACGTCATTGACTCTTTCCATACACTTTATCCGAATTACTCATACAAAACAAGTCAACATAATTTTGTGATCATATTTATGTTGCTATTGCGGTATGGTGTGACTCCTGTAAAAGGTCATTTTCGTATTCTAACTTTATGTTACGTTGCGTGCTTTAAATTGATTCGTTTATTTTCGACTTAAATACATATGGATTTCGTATTATAGACCAAAATCATAAGTTATGGCTTCTCTTTAGAGTATATACGTTGGACTATAATTCTAGTTATTTCCCTACTGATTGCTAGCGATTTCCCTGATGAAGCTCCTGTAACAATTGGAGAAATAATAATTCACTTCCGCACTTGAATATTAGGGTAATAAAATGAATAATAATTACAGTGTTTCCAGTCATAATTTTTACATTTCTATCTTTTCACTATAGGTAACTTAAACATTGCTCCCTACTAGCATTTTGCACTACAGAGGAGATTATTCTACATGCTCACTACTTATGAGAATCGACTAACCAATTTAGTTAAGTAAATGGTATAGAAAATTCCCTGAGTTTCGATATCGAGAACTGATATAGAAATTAATATTGTTGGAACTCATTTTCTTTTTGACGACATACCTTACTGATATACATCACATTTTCTTTCCTTTCCAGGTTCAATTTATTTCCAAACAAATATTCAATTAATAGAATAAGGGCTAAATTAGTGGATACTTTGAAAATATTAGTTGTTTTGTCATAATTTAATCAGTTCGGTGCAAGAGGCATCACGAAATAGAATGATTAATCTTCGTAGCTAGAAGAAAATCCAGTATACTACGAGCTTTTGTCTATTTGGCTTACAATATAGAACAAGTTTAATTTGCGCAGCGAACTTGATATCTTAAAATTAATGACATTGGTTTCTATTCCGCTCAATAAATTAATTGATACCCTCGTTAAAAATTCAAAGAAGTAGTTTATTTTTCATGTCTTGAACGTTACATAACAATGAAAACTTGTTCAACCAAGGTATCCGCCATATCCTGCATATCCGCCGTAAACACCCAAGCCACCAAGCTGACTGTATACATGAACATTTGGTCCGACTCTTCTCACGATAGCGTTGAAACCATTAATTCCATCAGCTTGATAGTTGACTCGTCTCAGACTGCCATCATTCTCAACCAAGCTGTAATGCCCTCGTACTAAGTCTCCATCACGTACTTCCGTTTGTTGTTTGTGGTCTCCTGTTAAGGCATCAGACACGGAATATCCAAACGTGTATCTTGGGTATGACTGTAAAGTTCATAAGAAAAATTAATTTCCCCTTTCAAATTATGCAATATCAGTTTCATTCAATTTCGGAAATATATTTTGGAAACGACAGTAATTTAACGTCTTGCTATAGTAAGGGAGTATATTAAAATAATTATCAGTGTACCTTTCACACCTTTGCATTTGAGGAAAATCTTTATCACAAAGTAATTACTTTCTTATTGACTATCGAAAAGTTCAGTAAATCTTGTTAGTACAGAACCAAACATGATTGGTATTCATATGTGTTGCTACTGCTACTCACAATCACCTTTGAAATATTTACTAGACGACTTTCCTATCGTTTCTTTATCTGTCTTAAAGAATAAGATTTTATTTCAAATTTCCTACAATACATTTTCCAGCACATTGAATTGAAAATGTAAGTGAATATTAATCTTTACTTACGTAATAATTCAAACTTCTTCCCAGACCTCCATAACCTACAAGCCCACCATAATTTCCGTAACCACCAATTGCACCATAACCTCCAGTGATACCAATAGCGCCGCTAGCAGCAACCAGAGCAACGAATGTTAAAGCAATCTGGAAACACAAACATTACGTTTCATTATTACTGAGAAAATTCATTGTTTTACCATTGTTGGATATTAGTTACCACTTAATTATAATTTTAACTCTAACAGATAACTTAACGAAATCATAGATATTAGAATTCTTACTCAAGTAGAGTGTACATTAATCAATTTGCTTTCAAATTTACTTTACTCATTATATCCAAACTTTCAAATGTTCATGGCATACTTCCCATTCATTATAAGTAGGTCCAGCCGAAACATCTGAAACCAACCGGAACTAAAGTAAATTGTTTTCAAAAATATTTCAATTTCAAACAACGGAAAATCACATTTATTCTACATTATTCACATCAAAAGGTCACCAATTGCTACTTTCAATCATTCCAAATGTTATTATTATTCCAGTAAGGCAAGAGAATTTTCAATTCTTAACTTCCTATTACACCCATACTATTTTCTAAACATCAAATTTGACTTCCTACAAATGGCTGCATGATGATGTGTTCCTAACAGTCAATTCAGATATCTTTACTGTTATACTGGTGCTCATATTTATATATATTCCCGAAGTGTTTTGTGAAGGAAGCCGAAGAGAAATTTCCAGGCAAATATGCAACTCTTACTTTGTTCTGAAATAATGAATTTAATTAGCAATTATTAATTCCGACATTCTGAAGCGCTAACTATATCTCCGTAGGAAGCTTCCACAATCACATGTGACATAGTTACTATCAAAAGTTCAAACATCTTTCTGTATTCTGAATCTTCAGAATATGTATTATATCATTTCAACAAATGTCACCAGTTCATAAGTTTACTTCATGACAAAATTTTACTTAATATGCAGCCAGGAGACAATGATAATACAAGAAATGAGAGTACTGCTTTCATATTCAGTCCTTAAATTTTACTCTTCTATAGGAGTGAATTAGCAAAACTGTCGATAGAATAATAAATCTGTTAATATATATTTCACCTTTAACAGATCTTTAATTGCAGTACAAAAAAATTGGATTTTCCTTTATAAAATGATTGGGATGAAATCTCATCTTTCAGGATATGGCTCGTAGGGTAAACAACACATTGATAAAAAGAATGAGTGGGACGTTGAAGTCAAAAAATGAAAAGATAAGAGGGAACAAAAAGCAAAGCCATGTCAAATGTATTTCTTTACTACAAAATACACTTGACAAAAATTAGATACGGATTAAGTGTTCAACGTTCTAAAACTATGCCCACTTAACACCTTTAAATCGTTGAAAGATAAATGAACTTAAAATAGAATACACGGACAAAGCATATAATCTCTCACTCAAGGCCAATTATTTGCCTCTGTACTTAATTTTTAAAAAAAAATATTAATTCTGCATATTAGGTTTAGTTAAAATTTACATTATGTTTTAGTTTAACACTTATAAGTATACTTTTAATAATTCTTTCTCACTTTCGTGCACATAGTGGGCATTCTTGTTACTTTACTTGTATTAATAGTCTACATTTGATTAATATAATAACTATGTTGATATTATTTTGAAATGGTGAATCATAATTTGTTGTTCCGAAAAATATTAAGTAGAATTTATAAACGTTTCCATACATTAGCAGTAAGCTTATATTTATGAAGTTTAATCTGTTTTGTGTTTAAGATTTTAATCCATACCACTTCCTCAGATAGAGAAGATATTTTCTTATTTAATGTAAATGAAATACAAAGTTTATATCTCAATTCCAATTTCAGTTTATTTAAAACTGAGTTAAGGTTTGTGCATTGTATTTTACTCGTCTAATATATAGTTGTATTGTAAGTTATTGCAAATAAAACTTAAATGGAAATGGGAAAGAGAAAAGTATACCAAGTATGATTTGCATGTTGGCAAGAGAGGATATTTTAAAGAAGGTAGCAAAAATCCGGGAAGCAGAACATACCAATTACTTCTGATACTTTCGTCTACGACGTCAAGTACGTCAAGCTGAATGTAATTCATGTGACTTACTGCGTATGAATAGTCTCTTCAGCGGTGTCAATTGTCGTGCCGTGTCGTATCATGTAACGTAGTATAATAATCAGTAATTGAAATACCATTATCGGACAATGTAAACAACATTGTAATCTAGCGTTGTTTCCAACTCGATTGTAGGATAAAAATTGATTGATAGAATTGGGGTTTATTGTCCTGCTCAGAACCCAATCTTAATTAGATGTTAATCAAATCTGAAGTAGAGATATGATCCTAATCAGAGTGCTCCTACACGTATCGAAACCGAGTATTCGATAATACAGAAAAACTTCACTTCTTATTTCGTAACTTTATGTGTAATTTTCGTTTATTCTCGTATCTAAAATATCATCTCTCGATTCCCTTCCATAATTGGAAGGTTCTGTTCCCTCACCTAATTTTTGTGGACTGTTTTTGTTAATTTGTGTACAAAATTTATTTCTACACTTTTGTCTTCTTTCCATCTAAAAGTCATCAAAATCCATTTATTATGACAGCTCCAAGACGGCTTTGATAATACATTTCAATCATGTATATGTTATTGAAGCATAACGTGTGCAATGAATTACGAATGTTATGACGCTGAACAATCCATTTCGTTATGTTCGTACAATCATTTTATCCATTTTTAATTTTACATTATGAATGAAGGATCTCAAAACTAAATTTGAGATCTAAGATCTTTGTAACCTGTATGGGCCACACACATGGAGAAACCATTCGTTCGGTCATGATTCTCGACATATTAACAAGACAAAATTGTAATTTCTTTCGTCACGTCAAGAATTTTGAAAATGATTTTCATTTGGGATCTCGTCTCGTGATCAAGGAGAACCGTAAATTGGAATATCGTAAAGGTGTCTATCTGAAAGACAAACATCTGAAGTAGGTGATGACCTCTCTCTAATAGATAATGATTTTATACATATATCTCTGTTATCGTCTTTTAAACTAAAGTTATTACTCATTGCTTCTACGTCATTGACTCTTTCCATACACTTTATCCGAATTACTCATACAAAGCAAGTCAACATAATTTTGTGATCATATTTATGTTGCTATTGCGGTATGGTGTGACTCCTGTAAAAGGTCATATTCGTATTCTAACTTTATGTTACGTTGCGTGCTTTAGATTGATTCATTTATTTTCGACTTAAATACATATGGATTTCGTATTATAGACCAAAATCATAAGTTATGGCTTCTCTTTAGAGTATATACGTTGGACTATAATTCTAGTTATTTCCCTACTGATTGCTAGCGATTTCCCTGATGAAGCTCCTGTAACAATTGGAGAAATAATAATTCACTTCCGCACTTGAATATTAGGGTAATAAAATGAATAATAATTACAGTGTTTCCAGTCATAATTTTTACATTTCTATCTTTTCACTATAGGTAACTTAAACATTGCTCCCTACTAGCATTTTGCACTACAGAGGAGATTATTCTACATGCTCACTACTTATGAGAATCGACTAACCAATTTAGTTAAGTAAATGGTATAGAAAATTCCCTGAGTTTCGATATCGAGAACTGATATAGAAATTAATATTGTTGGAACTCATTTTCTTTTTGACGACATACCTTACTGATATACATCACATTTTCTTTCCTTTCCAGGTTCAATTTATTTCCAAACAAATATTCAATTAATAGAATAAGGGCTAAATTAGTGGATACTTTGAAAATATTAGTTGTTTTGTCATAATTTAATCAGTTCGGTGCAAGAGGCATCACGAAATAGAATGATTAATCTTCGTAGCTAGAAGAAAATCCAGTATACTACGAGCTTTTGTCTATTTGGCTTACAATATAGAACAATTTAATTTGCGCAGTGAACTTGATATCTTAAAGATAATGACATTGGTTTCTATTCCGCTCAATAAATTAATTGATACCCTCGTTAAAAATTCAAAGAAGTAGTTTATTTTTCATGTCTTGAACGTTACAGAACAATGAAAACTTGTTCAACCAAGGTATCCGCCATATCCTGCATATCCGCCGTAAACACCCAAGCCACCAAGCTGACTGTATACATGAACATTTGGTCCGACTCTTCTCACGATAGCGTTGAAACCATTAATTCCATCAGCTTGATAGTTGACTCGTCTCAGACTGCCATCATTCTCAACCAAGCTGTAATGCCCTCGTACTAAGTCTCCATCACGTACTTCCGTTTGTTGTTTGTGGTCTCCTGTTAAGGCATCAGACACGGAATATCCAAACGTGTATCTTGGGTATGACTGTAAATTTCATAAGAAAAATTAATTTCCCCTTTCAAATTATGCAATATCAGTTTCATTCAATTTCGGAAATATATTTTGGAAACGACAGTAATTTAACGTCTTGCTATAGTACGGGAGTATATTAAAATAATTATCAGTGTACCTTTCACACCTTTGCATTTGAGGAAAATCTTTATCACAAAGTAATTACTTTCTTATTGACTATCGAAAAGTTCAGTAAATCTTGTTAGTACAGAACCAAACATGATTGGTATTCATATGTGTTGCTACTGCTACTCACAATCACCTTTGAAATATTTATTAGACGACTTTCCTATCGTTTCTTTATCTGTCTTAAAGAATAAGATTTTATTTCAAATTTCTTACATTACATTTTCCAACACATTGAATTGAAAATGTAAGTGAATATTAATCTTTACTTACGTAATAATTCAAACCTCTTCCCAGACCTCCATAACCTACAAGCCCACCATAATTTCCGTAACCACCAATTGCACCATAACATCCAGTGATACCAATAGCGCCGCTAGCAGCAACCAGAGCAACGAATGTTAAAGCAATCTGGAAACACAAACATTACGTTTCATTATTACTGAGAAAATTCATTGTTTTACCATTGTTGGATATTAGTTACCACTTAATTATAATTTTAACTCTAACAGATAACTTAACGAAATCATAGATATTAGAATTCTTACTCAAGTAGAGTGTACATTAATCAATTTGCTTTCAAATTTACTTTACTCATTATATCCAAACTTTCAAATGTTCATGGCATACTTCCCATTCATTATAAGTAGGTCCAGCCGAAACATCTGAAACCAACCGGAACTAAAGTAAATTGTTTTCAAAAATATTTCAATTTCAAACAACGGAAAATCATATTTATTCTACATTATTCACATCAAAAGGTCACCAATTGCTACTTTCAATCATTCCAAATGTTATTATTATTCCAGTAAGGGAAGAGAATTTTCAATTCTTAACTTCCTATTACACCAATACTATTTTCTAAACATCAAATTTGACTTACTACAAATGGCTGCATGATGATGTGTTCCTAACAGTCAATTCAGATATCTTTACTGTTATACTGGTGCTCATATTTATATATATTCCCGAAGTGTTTTGTGAAGGAAGCCGAAGAGAAATTTCCAGACAAATATGCAACTCTTACTTTGTTCTGAAATAATGAATTTAATTAGCAATTATTAATTCCGACATTCTGAAGCACTAACTATATCTCCGTAGGAAGCTTCCACAATCACATGTGACATAGTTACTATCAAAAGTTCAAACATCTTTCTGTATTCTGAATCTTCAGAATATGTATTATATCATTTCAACAAATGTCACCAGTTCATAAGCTTACTTCATGACAAAATTTTACTTAATATGCAGCCAGGAGACAATGATAATACAAGAAATGAGAGCACTGCTTTCATATTCAGTCCTTAAATTTTACCCTTCTATAGGAGTGAATTAGCAAAACTGTCGATAGAATAATAAATCTGTTAATACATATTTCACCTTTAACAGATCTGTAATTGCAGTACAAAAAAATTGGATTTTCCTTTATAAAATGATTGGGATGAAATCTCATCTTTCAGGATATGGCTCGTAGGGTAAACAACACATTGATAAAAAGAATGAGTGGGACGTTGAAGTCAAAAAATGAAAGGATAAGAGGGAACAAAAAGCAAAGCCATGTCAAATGTATTTCTTTACTACAAAAAACACTTGACAAAAATTAGAAACGGATTAAGTGTTCAACGTTCTAAAACTATGCCCACTTAACACCTTTAAATCGTTGAAAGATAAATGAACTTAAAATAGAATACATGGACAAAGCATATAATCTCTCACTCAAGGCCAATTATTTGCCTCTGTACTTAATTTTAAAAAAAAATATTAATTCTGCATATTAGGTTTAGTTAAATTTACATTATGTTTTAGTTTAACACTTATAAGTATACTTTTAATAATTCTTTCTCACTTTCGTGCACATAGTGGGCATTCTTGTGACTTTACTTGTATTAATAGTCTACATTTGATTAATATATTAACTATGTTGATATTATTTTGAAATGGTGAATCATAATTTGTTGTTCCGAAAAATATTAAGTAGAATTTATAAACGTTTCCATACATTAGCAGTAAGCTTATATTTATGAAGTTTAATCTGTTTTGTGTTTAAGATTTTAATCCATACCACTTCCTCAGATAGAGAAGATATTTTCTTATTTAATGTAAATGAAATACAAAGTTTATATCTCAATTCCAATTCAGTTTATTTAAAACTGAGTTAAGGTTTGTGCATTGTATTTTACTCGTCTAATATATAGTTGTATTGTAAGTTATTGCAAATAAAACTTAAATGGAAAAGGGAAAGAGAAAAGTATACCAAGTATGATTTGCATGTTGGCAAGAGAGGATATTTTAAAGAAGGTAGCAAAAATCCGGGAAGCAGAACATACCAATTACTTCTGATACTTTCGTCTACGACGTCAAGTACGTCAAGCTGAATGTAATTCATGTGACTTACTGCGTATGAATAGTCTCTTCAGCGGTGTCAATTGTCGTGCCGTGTCGTATCATGTAACGTAGTATAATAATCAGTAATTGAAATACCATTATCGGACAATGTAAACAACATTGTAATCTAGCGTTGTTTCCAACTCGATTGTAGGATAAAAATTGATTGATAGAATTGGGGTTTATTGTCCTGCTCAGAACCCAATCTTAATTAGATGTTAATCAAATCTGAAGTAGAGATATGATCCTAATCAGAGTGCTCCTACACGTATCGAAACCGAGTATTCGATAATACAGAAAAACTTCACTTCTTATTTCGTAACTTTATGTGTAATTTTCGTTTCTTCTCGTATCTAAAATATCATCTCTCGATTCCCTTCCATAATTGGAAGGTTCTGTTCCCTCACCTAATTTTTGTGGACTGTTTTTGTTAATTTGTGTACAAAATTTAGTTCTACACTTTTGTCTTCTTTCCATCTAAAAGTCATCAGAATCCATTTATTATGACAGCTCCAAGACGGCTTTGATAATACATTTCAATCATGTATATGTTATTGAAGCATAACGTGTGCAATGAATTACGAATGTTATGACGCTGAACAATCCATTTCGTTATGTTCGTACAATCATTTTATCCATTTTTAATTTTACATTATGAATGAAGGATCTCAAAACTAAATTTGAGATCTAAGATCTTTGTAACCTGTATGGGCCACACACATGGAGAAACCATTCGTTCGGTCATGATTCTCGACATATTAACAAGACAAAATTGTAATTTCTTTCGTCACGTCACGAATTTTGAAAATGATTTTCATTTGGGATCTCGTCTCGTGATCAAGGAGAACCGTAAATTGGAATATCGTAAAGGTGTCTATCTGAAAGACAAACATCTGAAGTAGGTGATGACCTCTCTCTAATAGATAATGATTTTATACATATATCTCTGTTATCGTCTTTTAAACTAAAGTTATTACTCATTGCTTCTACGTCATTGACTCTTTCCATACACTTTATCCGAATTACTCATACAAAACAAGTCAACATAATTTTGTGATCATATTTATGTTGCTATTGCGGTATGGTGTGACTCCTGTAAAAGGTCATTTTCGTATTCTAACTTTATGTTACGTTGTGTGCTTTAAATTGATTCATTTATTTTCGACTTAAATACATATGGATTTCGTATTATAGACCAAAATCATAAGTTATGGCTTCTCTTTAGAGTATATACGTTGGACTATAATTCTAGTTATTTCCCTACTGATTGCTAGCGATTTCCCTGATGAAGCTCCTGTAACAATTGGAGAAATAATAATTCACTTCCGCACTTGAATATTAGGGTAATAAAATGAATAATAATTACAGTGTTTCCAGTCATAATTTTTACATTTCTATCTTTTCACTATAGGTAACTTAAACATTGCTCCCTACTAGCATTTTGCACTACAGAGGAGATTATTCTACATGCTCACTACTTATGAGAATCGACTAACCAATTTAGTTAAGTAAATGGTATAGAAAATTCCCTGAGTTTCGATATCGAGAACTGATATAGAAATTAATATTGTTGGAACTCATTTTCTTTTTGACGACATACCTTACTGATATACATCACATTTTCTTTCCTTTCCAGGTTCAATTTATTTCCAAACAAATATTCAATTAATAGAATAAGGGCTAAATTAGTGGACACTGAAAATATTAGTTGTTTTGTCATAATTTAATCAATTCGGTGCAAGAGGCATCACGAAATAGAATGATTACTCTTCGTAGCTAGAAGAAAATCCAGTATACTACGAGCTTTTGTCTATTTGGCTTACAATATAGAACAAGTTTAATTTGCGCAGCGAACTTGATATCTTAAAATTAATGACATTGGTTTCTATTCCGCTCAATAAACTAATTGATACCCTCGTTAAAAACTCAAAGAAATAGTTTATTTTTCATGTCTTGAACGTTACAGAACAATGAAAACTTGTTCAACCAAGGTATCCGCCATATCCTGCATATCCGTCGTAAACACCCAAGCCACCAAGCTGACTGTATACATGAACATTTGGTCCGACTCTTCTCACGATCGCGTTGAAACCATTAATTCCATCAGCTTGATAGTTGACTCGTCTCAGACTGCCATCATTCTCAACCAAGCTATAATGCCCTCGTACTAAGTCTCCATCACGTACTTCCGTTTGTTGTTTGTGGTCTCCTGTTAAGGCATCAGACACGGAATATCCAAACCTGTATCTTGGGTATGACTGTAAAGTTCATAAGAAAAATTAATTTCCCCTTTCAAATTATGCAATATCAGTTTCATTCAATTTCGGAAATATATTTTGGAAACGACAGTAATTTAACGTCTTGCTATAGTAAGGGAGTATATTAAAATAATTATCAGTGTACCTTTCACACCTTTGCATTTGAGGAAAATCTTTATCACAAAGTAATTACTTTCTTATTGACTATCGAAAAGTTCAGTAAATCTTGTTAGTACAGAACCAAACATGATTGGTATTCATATGTGTTGCTACTGCTACTCACAATCACCTTTGAAATATTTACTAGACGACTTTCCTATCGTTTCCTTATCTGTCTTAAAGAATAAGATTTTATTTCAAATTTCTTACATTACATTTTCCAACACATTGAATTGAAAATGTAAGTGAATATTAATCTTTACTTACGTAATAATTCAAACCTCTTTCCAGACCTCCATAACCTACAAGCCAACCATAATTTCCGTAACCACCAATTGCACCATAACCTCCAGTGATACCAATAGCGCCGCTAGCAGCAACCAGAGCAACGAATGTTAAAGCAATCTGGAAACACAAACATTACGTTTCATTATTACTGAGAAAATTCATTGTTTTACCATTGTTGGATATTAGTTACCACTTAATTATAATTTTAACTCTAACAGATAACTTAACGAAATCATAGATATTAGAATTCTTACTCAAGTAGAGTGTACATTAATCAATTTGCTTTCAAATTTACTTTATTCATTATATCCAAACTTTCAAATGTTCATGGCATACTTCCCATTCATTATAAGTAGGTCCAGCCGAAACATCTGAAACCAACCGGAACTAAAGTAAATTGTTTTCAAAAATATTTCAATTTCAAACAACGGAAAATCACATTTATTCTACATTATTCACATCAAAAGGTCACCAATTGCTACTTTCAATCATTCCAAATGTTATTATTATTCCAGTAAGGCAAGAGAATTTTCAATTCTTAACTTCCTATTACACCCATACTATTTTCTAAACATCAAATTTGACTTACTACAAATGGCTGCATGATGATGTGTTCCTAACAGTCAATTCAGATATCTTTACTGTTATACTGGTGCTCATATCTATATATATTCCCGAAGTGTTTTGTGAAGGAAGCCGAGGAGAAATTTCCAGACAAATATGCAACTCTTACTTTGTTCTGTAATAATGAATTTAATTAGCAATTATTAATTCCGACATTCTGAAGCACTAACTATATCTCCGTAGGAAGCTTCCACAATCACATGTGACATAGTTACTATCAAAAGTTCAAACATCTTTCTGTATTCTGAATCTTCAGAATATGTATTATATCATTTCAACAAATGTCACCAGTTCATAAGTTTACTTCATGACAAAATTTTACTTAATATGCAGCCAGGAGACAATGATAATACAAGAAATGAGAGTACTGCTTTCATATTCAGTCCTTAAATTTTACCCTTCTATAGAAGCGAATTAGCAAAACTGTCGATAGAATAATAAATCTGTTAATATATATTTCACCTTTAACAGATCTGTAATTGCAGTACAAAAAAAATGGATTTTCATTTATAAAATGATTGGGATGAAATCTCATCTTTCAGGATATGGCTCGTAGGGTAAACAACACATTGATAATAAGAATGAGTGGGACGTTGAAGTCAAAAAATGAAAGGATAAGAGAGAACAAGTAGCAAAGCCATGTCAATTGTATTTCTTTACTACAAAATACACTTGACAAAAATTAGAAACGGATTAAGTGTTCAACGTTCTAAAACTATGCCAACTTAACACCTTTAAATCGTTGAAAGATAAATGAACTTAAAATAGAATACACGGACAAAGCATATAATCTCTCACTCAAGGCCAATTATTTGCCTCTGTACTTAATTTTAAAAAAAATATTTATTCTGCATATTAGGTTTAGCTAAAATATACATTATGTTTTAGTTTAACACTAATTAGTATACTTTTCCTAATTCTTTCTCACTTTCATGCACATAGTGGGCATTCTTGTTACTTTACTTTTATTAATAGTCTACATTGGATTAATATAATAACTATGTTGATATTATTTTGAAATGGTGAATCGTAATTTGTTGTTCCGAAAAATATTAAGTAGAATTTATAAAGGTTTCCATACATTAGCAGTAAGCTTATGTTTATGAAGTTTAATTTGTTTTGTGTTTAAAATTTTAATCCATACCACTTCCTCAGATAGAGAAAAAAACTTCTTATTTAATGTAAATGAAATACAAAGTTTATATTTCAATTCCAATTTCAGTTTATTTAAAACTGAATTAAGGTTTGTGCATTGTATTTTACTCGTCTAATATATAGTTGTATTGTAAGTTATTACAAATAAAACTTAAATGGAAAAGGGAAAGAGAAAAGTATACCAAGTATGATTTGCATGTTGGCAAGAGAGGATATTTTAAAGAAGGTCGCAAAAATCCGGGAAGCAGAACATACCAATTACTTCTGATACTTTCGTCTACGACGTCAAATACGTCAAGCTGAATGTAATTCATGTGACTTACTGCGTATGAATAGTCTCTTCAGCGGTGTCAATTGTCGTGCCGTGTCGTATCATGTAACGTAGTATAACAATCAGTAATTGAAATACCATCATCGGACAATATAAACCACATTGTAATCTAGCGTTGTTTCCAACTCGATTGTAAGATAAAAATTGATTGATAGAATTGGGGTTTATTGTCCTGCTCAGAACCCAATCTTAATTAGATGTTAATCAAATCTGAAGTAGAGATATGATCCTAATCAGAGTGCTCCTACACGTATCGAAACCGAGTATTCGATAATACAGAAAAACTTCACTTCTTATTTCGTAACTTTATGTGTAATTTTCGTTTCTTCTCGTATCTAAAATATCATCTCTCGATTCCCTTCCATAATTGGAAGGTTCTGCTCCCTCACCTAATTTTTGTGGACTGTTTTTGTTAATTTGTGTACAAAATTTAGTTCTACACTTTTGTCTTTTTTCCATCTACAAGTCATCAAAATCCATTTATTATGACAGCTCCAAGACGGATTTGATAATACATTTCAATCATATATATGTTATTGAAGCATAACGTGTGCAATGAATTACGAATGTTATGACGCTGAACAATCCATTTCGTTATGTTCGTACAATCATTTTATCCATTTTTAATTTTACATTGTGAATGAAGGATCTCAAAACTAAATTTGAGATCTAAGATCTTTGTAACCTGTATGGGCCACACGCATGGAGAAACCATTCGTTCGGTCATGATTCTCGACATATTAACAAGACAAAATTGTAATTTCTTTCGTCACGTCAAGAATTTTGAAAATGATTTTCATTTGGGATCTCGTCTCGTGATCAAGGAGAACCGTAAATTGGAATATCGTAAAGGTGTCTATCTGAAAGACAAACATCTGAAGTACGTGATGACCTCTCTCTAATAGATAATGATTTTATACATATATCTGTTATCGTCTTTTAAACTAAAGTTATTACTCATTGCTTCTACGTCATTGACTCTTTCCATACACTTTATCCGAATTACTCATACAAAACAAGTCAACATAATTTTGTGATCATATTTATGTTGCTATTGCGGTATGGTGTGACTCCTGTAAAAGGTCATATTCGTATTCTAACTTTATGTTACGTTGTGTGCATTAGATTGATTCATTTATTTTCGACTTAAATACATATGGATTTCGTATTATAGACCAAAATCATAAGTTATGGCTTCTTTTTAGAGTATATACGTTGTATGAGAGTATAATTCTAGTTATTTCCCTACTGATTGCTAGCGATTTCCCTGCTGAAGCTCCTGTAACAATTGGAGAAATAATAATTCACTTCCGCACTTGAATATTAGGGTAATAAAATGAATAATAATTACAGTGTTTCCAGTCATAATTTTTACATTTCTATCTTTTCACTATAGGTAACTTAAACATTGCTCCCTACTAGCATTTCGCACTACAGAGGAGATTATTCTACATGCTCACTACTTATGAGAATCGACTAACCAATTTAGTTAAGTAAATGGTATAGAAAATTCCCTGAGTTTCGATATCGAGAACTGATATAGAAATTAATATTGTTGGAACTCATTTTCTTTTTGACGACATACCTTACTGATATACATCACATTTTCTTTCCTTTCCAGGTTCAATTTATTTCCAAACAAATATTCAATTAATAGAATAAGGGCTAAATTAGTGGATACTTTGAAAATATTAGTTGTTTTGTCATAATTTAATCAGTTCGGTGCAAGAGGCATCACGAAATAGAAAGATTACTCTTCGTAGCTAGAAGAAAATCCAGTATGCTACGAGCTTTTGTCTATTTGGCTTACAATATAGAACAAGTTTAATTTGCGCAGCGAACTTGATATCTTAAAATTAATGACATTGGTTTCTATTCCGCTCAATAAATTAATTGATACCCTCGTTAAAAATTCAAAGAAGTAGTTTACTTTTCATGTCTTGAACGTTACATAACAATGAAAACTTGTTCAACCAAGGTATTCGCCATATCCTGCATATCCGCCGTAAACACCCAAGCCACCAAGCTGAATGTATACATGAACATTTGGTCCGACTCTTCTCACGATCGCGTTGAAACCATTAATTCCATCAGCTTGATAGTTGACTCGTCTCAGACTGCCATCATTCTCAACCAAGCTGTAATGCCCTCGTACTAAGTCTCCATCACGTACTTCCGTTTGTTGTTTGTGGTCTCCTGTTAAGGCATCACACACGGAATATCCAAACGTGTATCTTGGGTATGACTGTAAATTTCATAAGAAAAATTAATTTCCCCTTTCAAATTATGCAATATCAGTTTCATTCAATTTCGGAAATATATTTTGGAAACGACAGTAATTTAACGTCTTGCTATAGTAAGGGAGTATATTAAAATAATTATCAGTGTACCTTTCACACCTTTGCATTTGAGGAAAATCTTTATCACAAAGTAATTACTTTCTTATTGACTATCGAAAAGTTCAGTAAATCTTGTTAGTACAGAACCAAACATGATTGGTATTCATATGTGTTGCTACTGCTACTCACAATCACCTTTGAAATATTTACTAGACGACTTTCCTATCGTTTCTTTATCTGTCTTAAAGAATAAGATTTTATTTCAAATTTCTTACATTACATTTTCCAACACATTGAATTGAAAATGTAAGTGAATATTAATCTTTACTTACGTAATAATTCAAACCTCTTCCCAGACCTCCATAACCTACAAGCCCACCATAATTTCCGTAACCACCAATTGCACCATAACCTCCAGTGATACCAATAGCGCCGCTAGCAGCAACCAGAGCAACGAATGTTAAAGCAATCTGGAAACACAAACATTACGTTTCATTATTACTGAGAAAATTCATTGTTTTACCATTGTTGGATATTAGTTACCACTTAATTATAATTTTAACTCTAACAGATAACTTAACGAAATCATAGATATTAGAATTCTTACTCAAGTAGAGTGTACATTAATCAATTTGCTTTCAAATTTACTTTACTCATTATATCCAAACTTTCAAATGTTCATGGCATACTTCCCATTCATTATAAGTAGGTCCAGCCGAAACATCTGAAACCAACCGGAACTAAAGTAAATTGTTTTAAAAAATATTTCAATTTCAAACAACGGAAAATCACATTTATTCTACATTATTCACATCAAAAGGTCACCAATTGCTACTTTCAATCATTCCAAATGTTATTATTATTCCAGTAAGGCAAGAGAATTTTCAATTCTTAACTTCCTATTACACCCATACTATTTTCTAAACATCAAATTTGACTTACTACAAATGGCTGCATGATGATGTGTTCCTAACAGTCAATTCAGATATCTTTACTGTTATACTGGTGCTCATATTTATATATATTCCCGAAGTGTTTTGTGAAGGAAGCCGAAGAGAAATTTCCAGGCAAATATGCAACTCTTACTTTGTTCTGAAATAATGAATTTAATTAGCAATTATTAATTCCGACATTCTGAAGCACTAACTATATCTCCGTAGGAAGCTTCCACAATCACATGTGACATAGTTACTATCAAAAGTTCAAACATCTTTCTGTATTCTGAATCTTCAGAATATGTATTATATCATTTCAACAAATGTCACCAGTTCATAAGTTTACTTCATGACAAAATTTTACTTAATATGCAGCCAGGAGACAATGATAATACAAGAAATGAGAGTACTGCTTTCATATTCAGTCCTTAAATTTTACCCTTCTATAGAAGCGAATTAGCAAAACTGTCGATAGAATAATAAATCTGTTAATATATATTTCACCTTTAACAGATCTGTAATTGCAGTACAAAAAAAATGGATTTTCATTTATAAAATGATTGGGATGAAATCTCATCTTTCAGGATATGGCTCGTAGGGTAAACAACACATTGATAATAAGAATGAGTGGGACGTTGAAGTCAAAAAATGAAAGGATAAGAGAGAACAAGTAGCAAAGCCATGTCAATTGTATTTCTTTACTACAAAATACACTTGACAAAAATTAGAAACGGATTAAGTGTTCAACGTTCTAAAACTATGCCAACTTAACACCTTTAAATCGTTGAAAGATAAATGAACTTAAAATAGAATACACGGACAAAGCATATAATCTCTCACTCAAGGCCAATTATTTGCCTCTGTACTTAATTTTAAAAAAAATATTTATTCTGCATATTAGGTTTAGCTAAAATATACATTATGTTTTAGTTTAACACTAATTAGTATACTTTTCCTAATTCTTTCTCACTTTCATGCACATAGTGGGCATTCTTGTTACTTTACTTTTATTAATAGTCTACATTGGATTAATATAATAACTATGTTGATATTATTTTGAAATGGTGAATCGTAATTTGTTGTTCCGAAAAATATTAAGTAGAATTTATAAAGGTTTCCATACATTAGCAGTAAGCTTATATTTATGAAGTTTAATCTGTTTTGTGTTTAAGATTTTAATCCATACCACTTCCTCAGATAGAGAAAAAATTTTCTTATTTAATGTAAATGAAATACAAAGTTTATATTTCAATTCCAATTTCAGTTTATTTAAAACTGAGTTAAGGTTTGTGCATTGTATTTTACTCGTCTACTATATAGTTGTATTGTAAGTTATTACAAATAAAACTTAAATGGAAAAGGGAAAGAGAAAAGTATACCAAGTATGATTTGCATGTTGGCAAGAGAGGATATTTTAAAGAAGGTCGCAAAAATCTGGGAAGCAGAACATACCAATTACTTCTGATACTTTCGTCTACGACGTCAAATACGTCAAGCTGAATGTAGTTCTTGTGACTTACTGCGTATGAATAGTCTCTTCAGCGGTGTCAATTGTCGTGCCGTGTCGTATCATGTAACGTAGTATAACAATCAGTAATTGAAATACCATTATCGGACAATGTAAACAACATTGTAATCTAGCGTTGTTTCCAACTCGATTGTAGGATAAAAATTGATTGATAGAATTGGGGTGCTCAGAACCCAATCTTAATCAGATGTTAATCAAATCTGAAGTAGAGATATGATCCTAATCAGAGTGCTCCTACACGTATCGAAACCGAGTATTCGATAATACAGAAAAACTTCACTTCTTATTTCGTAACTTTATGTGTAATTTTCGTTTCTTCTCGTATCTAAAATATCATCTCTCGATTCCCTTCCATAATTGGAAGGTTCTGTTCCCTCACCTAATTTTTGTGGACTGTTTTTGTTAATTTGTGTACAAAATTTAGTTCTACACTTTTGTCTTTTTTCCATCTAAAAGTCATCAAAATCAATTTATTATGACAGCTCCAAGACGGATTTGATAATACATTTCAATCATATATATGTTATTGAAGCATAACGTGTGCAATGAATTACGAATGTTATGACGCTGAACAATCCATTTCGTTATGTTCGTACAATCATTTTATCCATTTTTAATTTTACATTGTGAATGAAGGATCTCAAAACTAAATTTGAGATCTAAGATCTTTGTAACCTGTATGGGCCACACGCATGGAGAAACCATTCGTTCGGTCATGATTCTCGACATATTAACAAGACAAAATTGTAATTTCTTTCGTCACGTCACAAATTTTGAAAATGATTTTCATTTGGGATCTCGTCTCGTGATCAAGGAGAACCGTAAATTGGAATATCGTAAAGGTGTCTATCTGAAAGACAAACATCTGAAGTAGGTGATGACCTCTCTCTAATAGATAATGATTTTATACATATATCTCTGTTATCGTCTTTTAAACTAAAGTTATTACTCATTGCTTCTACGTCATTGACTCTTTCCATACACTTTATCCGAATTACTCATACAAAACAAGTCAACATAATTTTGTGATCATATTTATGTTGCTATTGCGGTATGGTGTGACTCCTGTAAAAGGTCATATTCGTATTCTAACTTTATGTTACGTTGCGTGCTTTAGATTGATTCATTTATTTTCGACTTAAATACATATGGATTTCGTATTATAGACCAAAATCATAAGTTATGGCTTCTCTTTAGAGTATATACGTTGGACTATAATTCTAGTTATTTCCCTACTGATTGCTAGCGATTTCCCTGATGAAGCTCCTGTAACAATTGGAGAAATAATAATTCACTTCCGCACTTGAATATTAGGGTAATAAAATGAATAATAATTACAGTGTTTCCAGTCATAATTTTTACATTTCCATCTTTTCACTATAGGTAACTTAAACATTGCTCCCTACTAGCATTTTGCACTACAGAGGAGATTATTCTACATGCTCACTACTTATGAGAATCGACTAACCAATTTAGTTAAGTAAATGGTATAGAAAATTCCCTGAGTTTCGATATCGAGAACTGATATAGAAATTAATATTGTTGGAACTCATTTTCTTTTTGACGACATACCTTACTGATATACATCACATTTTCTTTCTTTCCAGGTTCAATTTATTTCCAAACAAATATTCAATTAATAGAATAAGGGCTAAATTAGTGGATACTTTGAAAATATTAGTTGTTTTGTCATAATTTAATCAGTTCGGTGCAAGAGGCATCACGAAATAGAAAGATTACTCTTCGTAGCTAGAAGAAAATCCAGTATACTACGAGCTTTTGTCTATTTGGCTTACAATATAGAACAAGTTTAATTTGCGCAGCGAACTTGATATCTTAAAATTAATGACATTGGTTTCTATTCCGCTCAATAAATTAATTGATACCCTCGTTAAAAATTCAAAGAAATAGTTTATTTTTCATGTCTTGAACGTTACACAACAATGAAAACTTGTTCAACCAAGGTATCCGCCATATCCTGCATATCCGCCGTAAACACCCAAGCCACCAAGCTGACTGTATACATGAACATTTGGTCCGACTCTTCTCACGATCGCGTTGAAACCATTAATTCCATCAGCTTGATAGTTGACTCGTCTCAGACTGCCATCATTCTCAACCAAGCTGTAATGCCCTCGTACTAAGTCTCCATCACGTACTTCCGTTTGTTGTTTGTGGTCTCCTGTTAAGGCATCAGACACGGAATATCCAAACGTGTATCTTGGGTATGACTGTAAAGTTCATAAGAAAAATTAATTTCCCCTTTCAAATTATGCAATATCAGTTTCATTCCATTTCGGAAATATATTTTGGAAACGACAGTAATTTAACGTCTTGCTATAGTAAGGGAGTATATTAAAATAATTATCAGTGTACCTTCCACACCTTTGCATTTGAGGAAAATCTTTATCACAAAGTAATTACTTTTTTATTGACTATCGAAAAGTTCAGTAAATCTTGTTAGTACAGAACCAAACATGATTGGTATTCATATGTGTTGCTACTGCTACTCACAATCACCTTTGAAATATTTACTAGACGACTTTCCTATCGTTTCTTTATCTGTCTTAAAGAATAAGATTTTATTTCAAATTTCTTACATTACATTTTCCAACACATTGAATTGAAAATGTAAGTGAATATTAATCTTTACTTACGTAATAATTCAAACCTCTTCCCAGACCTCCATAACCTACAAGCCCACCATAATTTCCGTAACCACCAATTGCACCATAACCTCCAGTGATACCAATAGCGCCGCTAGCAGCAACCAGAGCAACGAATGTTAAAGCAATCTGGAAACACAAACATTACGTTTCATTATTACTGAGAAAATTCATTGTTTTACCATTGTTGAATATTAGTTACCACTTAATTATAATTTTAACTCTAACAGATAAGTTAACGAAATCATAGATATTAGAATTCTTACTCAAGTAGAGTGTACATTAATCAATTTGCTTTCAAATTTACTTTACTCATTATATCCAAACTTTCAAATGTTCATGGCATTCTTCCCATTCATTATAAGTAGGTCCAGCCGAAACATCTGAAACCAACCGGAACTAAAGTAAATTGTTTTAAAAAATATTTCAATTTCAAACAACGGAAAATCACATTTATTCTACATTATTCACATCAAAAGGTCACCAATTGCTACTTTCAATCATTCCAAATGTTATTATTATTCCAGTAAGGCAAGAGAATTTTCAATTCTTAACTTCCTATTACACCCATACTATTTTCTAAACATCAAATTTGACTTACTACAAATAGATGCATGATGCTGTGTTCCTAACAGTCAATTCAGATATCTTTACTGTTATACTGGTGCTCATATCTATATATATTCCCGAAGTGTTTTGTGAAGGAAGCCGAAGAGAAATTTCCAGACAAATATGCAACTCTTACTTTGTTCTGTAATAATGAATTTAATTAGCAATTATTAATTCCGACATTCTGAAGCACTAACTATATCTCCGTAGGAAGCTTCCACAATCACATGTGACATAGTTACTATCAAAAGTTCAAACATCTTTCTGTATTCTGAATCTTCAGAATATGTATTATATCATTTCAACAAATGTCACCAGTTCATAAGCTTACCTCATGACAAAATTTTACTTAATATGCAGCCAGGAGACAATGATAATACAAGAAATGAGAGTACTGCTTTCATATTCAGTCCTTAAATTTTACCCTTCTATAGGAGTGAATTAGCAAAACTGACGATAGAATAATAAATCTGTTAATATATATTTCACCTTTAACAGATCTGTAATTGCAGTACAAAAAAATTGGATTTTCATTTATAAAATGATTGGGATGAAATCTCATCTTTCAGGATATGGCTCGTAGGGTAAACAACACATTGATAATAAGAATGAGTGGGACGTTGAAGTCAAAAAATGAAAGGATAAGAGGGAACAAAAAGCAAAGCCATGTCAAATGTATTTCTTTACTACAAAATACACTTGACAAAAGTTAGAAACGGATTAAGTGTTCAACGTTCTAAAACTATGCCAACTTAACACCTTTAAATCGTTGAAAGATAAATGAACTTAAAATAAAATACTCGGACAAAGCATATAATCTCTCACTCAAGGCCAATTATTTGCCTCTGTACTTAATTTTAAAAAAAATATTTATTCTGCATATTAGGTTTAGTTAAAATATACATTTTTTTTTAGTTTAACACTAATAAGTATACTTTTCCTAATTCTTTCTCACTTTCGTGCACATAGTGGGCATTCTTGTTACTTTACTTTTATTAATAGTCTACATTTGATTAATATATTAACTATGTTGATATTATTTTGAAATGGTGAATCGTAATTTGTTGTTCCGAAAAATATTAAGTAGAATTTATAAAGGTTTCCATACATTAGCAGAAAGCTTATATTTATGAAGTTTAATCTGTTTTGTGTTTAAGATTTTAATCCATACCACTTCCTCAGATAGAGAAGAAATTTTCTTATTTAATGTAAATAAAATACAAACTTTATATCTCAATTCCAATTTCAGTTTATTTAAAACTGAGTTAAGGTTTGTGCATTGTATTTTACTCGTCTAATATATAGTTGTATTGTAAGTTATTACAAATAAAACTTAAATGGAAAAGGGAAAGAGAAAAGTATACCAAGTATGATTTCCATGTTGGCAAGAGAGGATTTTTTAAAGAAGGTCGCAAAAATCCGGGAAGCAGAACATACCAATTACTTCTGATACTCTCGTCTACGACGTCAAGTACGTCAAGCTGAATGTAATTCATGTGACTTACTGCGTATGAATTGTCTCTTCAGCGGTGTCAATTGTCGTGCAGTGTCGTATCATGTAACGTAGTATAATAATCAGTAATTGAAATACCATTATCGGACAATGTAAACAACATTGTAATCTAGCGTTGTTTCCAACTCGATTGTAGGATAAAAATTGATTGATAGAATTGGGGTTTATTGTCCTGCTCAGAACCCAATCTTAATTAGATGTTAATCAAATCTGAAGTAGAGATATGATCCTAATCAGAGTGCTCCTACACTTATCGAAACCGAGTATTCGATAATACAGAAAAACTTCACTTCTTATTTCGTAACTTTATGTGTAATTTTCGTTTCTTCTCGTATCTAAAATATCATCTCTCGATTCCCTTCCATAATTGGAAGGTTCTGTTCCCTCACCTAATTTTTGTGGACTGTTTTTGTTAATTTGTGAACAAAATTTAGTTCTACACTTTTGTCTTCTTTCCATCTAAAAGTCATCAGAATCCATTTATTATGACAGCTCCAAGACGGATTTGATAATACATTTCAATCATATATATGTTATTGAAGCATAACGTGTGCAATGAATTACGAATGTTATGACGCTGAACAATCCATTTCGTTATGTTCGTACAATCATTTTATCCATTTTTAATTTTACATTATGAATGAAGGATCTCAAAACTAAATTTGAGATCTAAGATCTTTGTAACCTGTATGGGCCACACGCATGGAGAAACCATTCGTTCGGTAATGATTCTCGACATATTAACAAGACAAAATTGTAATTTCTTTCGTCACGTCACAAATTTTGAAAATGATTTTCATTTGGGATCTCGTCTCGTGATCAAGGAGAACCGTAAATTGGAATATCGTAAAGGTGTCTATCTGAAAGACAAACATCTGAAGTAGGTAATGACCTCTATCTAATAGATAATGATTTTATACATATATCTCTGTTATCGTCTTTTAAACTAAAGTTATTACTCATTGCTTCTACGTCATTGACTCTTTCCATACACTTTATCCGAATTACTCATACAAAACAAGTCAACATAATTTTGTGATCATATTTATGTTGCTATTGCGGTATGGTGTGACTCCTGTAAAAGGTCATTTTCGTATTCTAACTTTATGTTACGTTGTGTGCTTTAGATTGATTCATTTATTTTCGACTTAAATACATATGGATTTCGTATTATAGACCAAAATCATAAGTTATGGTTTCTCTTTAGAGTATATACGTTGGACTATAATTCTAGTTATTTCCCTACTGATTGCTAGCGATTTCCCTGATGAAGCTCCTGTAACAATTGGAGAAATAATAATTCACTTCCGCACTTGAATATTAGGGTAAAAAAATGAATAATAATTACACTGTTCCCAGTCATAATTTTTACATTTCTATCTTTTCACTATAGATAACTTAAACATTGCTCCCTACTAGCATTTTGCATTACAGAGGAGATTATTCTACATGCTCACTACTTATGAGAATCGACTAACCAATTTAGTTAAGTAAATGGTATAGAAAATTCCCTGAGTTTCGATATCGAGAACTGATATAGAAATTAATATTGTTGGAACTCATTTTCTTTTTGACGACATACCTTACTGATATACATCACATTTTCTTTCCTTTCCAGGTTCAATTTATTTCCAAACAAATATTCAATTAATAGAATAAGGACTAAATTAGTGGATACTTTGAAAATATTAGTTGTTTTGTCATAATTTAATCAGTTCGGTGCAAGAGGCATCACGAAATAGAATGATTACTCTTCGTAGCTAGATGAAAATCCAGTATACTACGAGCTTTTGTCTATTTGGCTTACAATATAGAACAAGTTTAATTTGCGCAGCGAACTTGATATCTTAAAATTAATGACATTGGTTTTTATTCTGCTCAATAAATTAATTGATACCCTCGTTAAAAATTCAAAGAAGTAGTTTATTTTTCATGTCTTGAACGTTACATAACAATGAAAACTTGTTCAACCAAGGTATCCGCCATATCCTGCATATCCGCCGTAAACACCCAAGCCACCAAGCTGACTGTATACATGAACATTTGGTCCGACTCTTCTCACGATAGCGTTGAAACCATTAATTCCATCAGCTTGATAGTTGACTCGTCTCAGACTGCCATCATTCTCAACCAAGCTGTAATGCCCTCGTACTAAGTCTCCATCACGTACTTCCGTTTGTTGTTTGTGGTCTCCTGTTAAGGCATCAGACACGGAATATCCAAACCTGTATCTTGGGTATGACTGTAAAGTTCATAAGAAAAATTAATTTCCCCTTTCAAATTATGCAATATCAGTTTCATTCAATTTCGGAAATATATTTTGGAAACGACAGTAATTTAACGTCTTGCTATAGTACGGGAGTATATTAAAATAATTATCAGTGTACCTTTCACACCTTTGCATTTGAGGAAAATCTTTATCACAAAGTAATTACTTTCTTATTGACTATCGAAAAGTTCAGTAAATCTTGTTAGTACAGAACCAAACATGATTGGTATTCATATGTGTTGCTACTGCTACTCACAATCACCTTTGAAATATTTACTAGACGACTTTCCTATCGTTTCTTTATCTGTCTTAAAGAATAAGATTTTATTTCAAATTTCTTACATTACATTTTCCAACACATTGAATTGAAAATGTAAGTGAATATTAATCTTTACTTACGTAATAATTCAAACCTCTTCCCAGACCTCCATAACCTACAAGCCCACCATAATTTCCGTAACCACCAATTGCACCATAACCTCCAGTGATACCAATAGCGCCGCTAGCAGCAACCAGGGCAACGAATGTTAAAGCAATCTGGAAACACAAACATTACGTTTCATTATTACTGAGAAAATTCATTGTTTTACCATTGTTGGATATTAGTTACCACTTAATTATAATTTTAACTCTAACAGATAACTTAACGAAATCATAGATAGTAGAATTCTTACTCAAGTAGAGTGTACATTAATCAATTTGCTTTCAAATTTACTTTACTCATTATATCCAAACTTTCAAATGTTCATGGCATACTTCCCATTCATTATAAGTAGGTCCAGCCGAAACATCTGAAACCAACCGGTACTAAATTGAATTGTTTTAAAAAATATTTCAATTTCAAACAACGGAAAATCACATTTATTCTACATTATTCACATCAAAAGGTCACTAATTGCTACTTTCAATCATTCCAAATGTTATTATTATTCCAGTAAGGCAAGAGAATTTTCAATTCTTAACTTCCTATTACACCCATACTATTTTCTAAACATCAAATTTGACTTACTACAAATGGCTGCATGATGATGTGTTACTAACAGTCAATTCAGATATCTTTACTGTTATACTGGTGCTCACATTTATATATATTCCCGAAGTGTTTTGTGAAGGAAGCCGAAGAGAAATTTCCAGACAAATATGCAACTCTTACTTTGTTCTGAAATAATGAATTTAATTAGCAGTTATTAATTCCGACATTCTGAAGCACTAACTATATCTCCGTAGGAATCTTCCACAATCACATGTGATATAGTTACTATCAAAATTTCAAACATCTTTCTGTATTTAGAATCTTCAAAATATCTATTATATCATTTCAACAAATGTCACCAGTTCATAAGCTTACTTCATGACAAAATTTTACTTAATATGCAGCCAGGAGACAATGATAATACAAGAAATGAGAGTACTGCTTTCATATTCAGTCCTTAAATTTTACCCTTCTATAGGAGTGAATTAGCAAAACTGTCGATAGAATAATAAATCTGTTAATATATATTTCACCTTTAACAGATCTGTAATTGCAGTACAAAAAAAATTGGATTTTCATTTATAAAATGATTGGGATGAAATCTCATCTTTCAGGATATGGCTCGTAGGATAAACAACACATTGATAATAAGAGTGAGTGGGACCTTGAAGTCAAAAAATGAAAGGATAAGAGGGAACAAAAAGAAAAGCCATGTCAAATGTATTTCTTTACTACAAACTACACTTGACAAAAATTAGAAACGGATTAAGTGTTCAACGTTCTAAAACTATGCCCACTTAACACCTTTAAATCGTTGAAAGATAAATGAACTTAAAATAGAATACACGGACAAAGCACATAATCTCTCACTCAAGGCCAATTATATGCCCCTGTACTTAATTTTAAAAAAAAATATTTATTCTGCATATTAGGTTTAGTTAAAATATACATTTTTTTTAGTTTAACACTAATAAGTATACTTTTCCTAATTGTTTCTCACTTTCGTGCACATAGTGGGCATTCTTGTTACTTTACTTTTATTAATAGTCTACATTTGATTAATATATTATCTATGTTGATATTATTTTGAAATGGTGAATCGTAATTTGTTGTTCCGAAAAATATTAAGTAGAATTTATAAAGGTTTCCATACATTAGCAATAAGCTTATATTTATGAAGTTTAATCTATTTTGTGTTTAAGATTTTAATCCATACCACTTCCTCAGATAGAGAAGAAATTTTCTTTTTTAATGTAAATGAAAAACAAAGTTTATATCTCAATTCCAATTTCAGTTTATTTAAAACTGAGTTAAGGTTTGTGCATTGTATTTTACTCGTCTAATATATAGTTGTATTGTAAGTTATTACAAATAAAACTTAAATGGAAAAAGGAAAGAGAAAAGTATACCAAGTATGATTTGCATGTTGGCAAGAGAGGATTTTTTAAAGAAGGTCGCAAAAATCCGGGAAGCAGAACATACCAATTACTTCTGATACTCTCGTCTACGACGTCAAGTACGTCAAGCTGAATGTAATTCATGTGACTTACTGCGTATGAATAGTCTCTTCAGCGGTGTCAATTGTCGTGCAGTGTCGTATCATGTAACGTAGTATAATAATCAGTAATTGCAATACCATTATCGGACAATGTAAACAACATTGTAATCTAGCGTTGTTTCCAACTCGATTGTAGGATAAAAATTGATTGATAGAATTGGGGTTTATTGTCCTGCTCAGAACCCAATCTTAATTAGATATTAATCAAATCTGAAGTAGAGATATGATCCTAATCAGAGTGCTCCTACACTTATCGAAACCGAGTATTCGATAATACAGAAAAACTTCACTTCTTATTTCGTAACTTTATGTGTAATTTTCGTTTCTTCTCGTATCTAAAATATCATCTCTCGATTCCCTTCCATAATTGGAAGGTTCTGTTCCCTCACCTAATTTTTGTGGACTGTTTTTGTTAATTTGTGAACAAAATTTAGTTCTACACTTTTGTCTTCTTTCCATCTAAAAGTCATCAGAATCCATTTATTATGACAGCTCCAAGACGGATTTGATAATACATTTCAATCATATATATGTTATTGAAGCATAACGTGTGCAATGAATTACGAATGTTATGACGCTGAACAATCCATTTCGTTATGTTCGTACAATCATTTTATCCATTTTTAATTTTACATTATAAATGAAGGATCTCAAAACTAAATTTGAAATCTAGGATCTTTGTAACCTGTATGGGCCACACGCATGGAGAAACCATTCGTTCGGTAATGATTCTCGACATATTAACAAGACAAAATTGTAATTTCTTTCGTCACGTCACAAATTTTGAAAATGATTTTCATTTGGGATCTCGTCTCGTGATCAAGGAGAACCGTAAATTGGAATATCGTAAAGGTGTCTATCTGAAAGACAAACATCTGAAGTAGGTAATGACCTCTATCTAATAGATAATGATTTTATACATATATCTCTGTTATCGTCTTTTAAACTAAAGTTATTACTCATTGCTTCTACGTCATTGACTCTTTCCATACACTTTATCCGAATTACTCATACAAAACAAGTCAACATAATTTTGTGATCATATTTATGTTGCTATTGCGGTATGGTGTGACTCCTGTAAAAGGTCATTTTCGTATTCTAACTTTATGTTACGTTGTGTGCTTTAGATTGATTCATTTATTTTCGACTTAAATACATATGGATTTCGTATTATAGACCAAAATCATAAGTTATGGTTTCTCTTTAGAGTATATACGTTGGACTATAATTCTAGTTATTTCCCTACTGATTGCTAGCGATTTCCCTGATGAAGCTCCTGTAACAATTGGAGAAATAATAATTCACTTCCGCACTTGAATATTAGGGTAAAAAAATGAATAATAATTACACTGTTCCCAGTCATAATTTTTACATTTCTATCTTTTCACTATAGATAACTTAAACATTGCTCCCTACTAGCATTTTGCATTACAGAGGAGATTATTCTACATGCTCACTACTTATGAGAATCGACTAACCAATTTAGTTAAGTAAATGGTATAGAAAATTCCCTGAGTCTCGATATCGAGAACTGATATAGAAATTAATATTGTTGGAACTCATTTTCTTTTTGACGACATACCTTACTGATATACATCACATTTTCTTTCCTTTCCAGGTTCAATTTATTTCCAAACAAATATTCAATTAATAGAATAAGGACTAAATTAGTGGATACTTTGAAAATATTGGTTGTTTTGTCATAATTTAATCAGTTCGGTGCAAGAGGCATCACGAAATAGAATGATTACTCTTCGTAGCTAGATGAAAATCCAGTATACTACGAGCTTTTGTCTATTTGGCTTACAATATAGAACAAGTTTAATTTGCGCAGCGAACTTGATATCTTAAAATTAATGACATTGGTTTTTATTCTGCTCAATAAATTAATTGATACCCTCGTTAAAAATTCAAAGAAGTAGTTTATTTTTCATGTCTTGAACGTTACATAACAATGAAAACTTGTTCAACCAAGGTATCCGCCATATCCTGCATATCCGCCGTAAACACCCAAGCCACCAAGCTGACTGTATACATGAACATTTGGTCCGACTCTTCTCACGATAGCGTTGAAACCATTAATTCCATCAACTTGATAGTTGACTCGTCTCAGACTGCCATCATTCTCAACCAAGCTGTAATGCCCTCGTACTAAGTCTCCATCACGTACTTCCGTTTGTTGTTTGTGGTCTCCTGTTAAGGCATCAGACACGGAATATCCAAACCTGTATCTTGGGTATGACTGTAAAGTTCATAAGAAAAATTAATTTCCCCTTTCAAATTATGCAATATCAGTTTCATTCAATTTCGGAAATATATTTTGGAAACGACAGTAATTTAACGTCTTGCTATAGTAAGGGAGTATATTAAAATAATTATCAGTGTACCTTTCACACCTTTGCATTTGAGGAAAATCTTTATCACAAAGTAATTACTTTCTTATTGACTATCGAAAAGTTCAGTAAATCTTGTTAGTACAGAACCAAACATGATTGGTATTCATATGTGTTGCTACTGCTACTCACAATCACCTTTGAAATATTTACTAGACGACTTTCCTATCGTTTCTTTATCTGTCTTAAAGAATAAGATTTTATTTCAAATTTCTTACATTACATTTTCCAACACATTGAATTGAAAATGTAAGTGAATATTAATCTTTACTTACGTAATAATTCAAACCTCTTCCCAGACCTCTATAACCTACAAGCCCACCATAATTTCCGTAACCACCAATTGCACCATAACATCCAGTGATACCAATAGCGCCGCTAGCAGCAACCAGGGCAACGAATGTTAAAGCAATCTGGAAACACAAACATTACGTTTCATTATTACTGAGAAAATTCATTGTTTTACCATTGTTGGATATTAGTTACCACTTAATTATAATTTTAACTCTAACAGATAAGTTAACGAAATCATAGATAGTAGAATTCTTACTCAAGTAGAGTGTACATTAATCAATTTGCTTTCAAATTTACTTTACTCATTATATCCAAACTTTCAAATGTTCATGGCATACTTCCCATTCATTATAAGTAGGTCCAGCCGAAACATCTGAAACCAACCGGAACTAAAGTAAATTGTTTTAAAAAATATTTCAATTTCAAACAACGGAAAATCACATTTATTCTACATTATTCACATCAAAAGGTCACCAATTGCTACTTTCAATCATTCCAAATGTTATTATTATTCCAGTAAGGCAAGAGAATTTTCAATTCTTAACTTCCTATTACACCCATACTATTTTCTAAACATCAAATTTGACTTACTACAAATAGATGCATGATGCTGTGTTCCTAACAGTCAATTCAGATATCTTTACTGTTATACTGGTGCTCATATCTATATATATTCCCGAAGTGTTTTGTGAAGGAAGCCGAAGAGAAATTTCCAGACAAATATGCAACTCTTACTTTGTTCTGTAATAATGAATTTAATTAGCAATTATTAATTCCGACATTCTGAAGCACTAACTATATCTCCGTAGGAAGCTTCCACAATCACATGTGACATAGTTACTATCAAAAGTTCAAACATCTTTCTGTATTCTGAATCTTCAGAATATGTATTATATCATTTCAACAAATGTCACCAGTTCATAAGCTTACCTCATGACAAAATTTTACTTAATATGCAGCCAGGAGACAATGATAATACAAGAAATGAGAGTACTGCTTTCATATTCAGTCCTTAAATTTTACCCTTCTATAGGAGTGAATTAGCAAAACTGACGATAGAATAATAAATCTGTTAATATATATTTCACCTTTAACAGATCTGTAATTGCAGTACAAAAAAATTGGATTTTCATTTATAAAATGATTGGGATGAAATCTCATCTTTCAGGATATGGCTCGTAGGGTAAACAACACATTGATAATAAGAATGAGTGGGACGTTGAAGTCAAAAAATGAAAGGATAAGAGGGAACAAAAAGCAAAGCCATGTCAAATGTATTTCTTTACTACAAAATACACTTGACAAAAGTTAGAAACGGATTAAGTGTTCAACGTTCTAAAACTATGCCAACTTAACACCTTTTAATCGTTGAAAGATAAATGAACTTAAAATAAAATACACGGACAAAGCATATAATCTCTCACTCAAGGCCAATTATTTGCCTCTGTACTTAATTTTAAAAAAAAATATTTATTCTGCATATTAGGTTTAGTTAAAATATACATTTTTTTTAGTTTAACACTAATAAGTATACTTTTCCTAATTCTTTCTCACTTTCGTGCACATAGTGGCATTCTTGTTACTTTACTTTTATTAATAGTCTACATTTGATTAATATATTAACTATGTTGATATTATTTTGAAATGGTGAATCGTAATTTGTTGTTCCGAAAAATATTAAGTAGAATTTATAAAGGTTTCCATACATTAGCAATAAGCTTATATTTATGAAGTTTAATCTGTTTTGTGTTTAAGATTTTAATCCATACCACTTCCTAGGATAGAGAAGAAATTTTCTTATTTAATGTAAATAAAATACAAACTTTATATCTCAATTCCAATTTCAGTTTATTTAAAACTGAGTTAAGGTTTGTGCATTGTATTTTACTCGTCTAATATATAGTTGTATTGTAAGTTATTACAAATAAAACTTAAATGGAAAAAGGAAAGAGAAAAGTATACCAAGTATGATTTCCATGTTGGCAAGAGAGGATTTTTTAAAGAAGGTCGCAAAAATCCGGGAAGCAGAACATACCAATTACTTCTGATACTCTCGTCTACGACGTCAAGTACGTCAAGCTGAATGTAATTCATGTGACTTACTGCGTATGAATAGTCTCTTCAGCGGTGTCAATTGTCGTGCAGTGTCGTATCATGTAACGTAGTATAATAATCAGTAATTGAAATACCATTATCGGACAATGTAAACAACATTGTAATCTAGCGTTGTTTCCAACTCGATTGTAGGATAAAAATTGATTGATAGAATTGGGGTTTATTGTCCTGCTCAGAACCCAATCTTAATTAGATGTTAATCAAATCTGAAGTAGAGATATGATCCTAATCAGAGTGCTCCTACACTTATCGAAACCGAGTATTCGATAATACAGAAAAACTTCACTTCTTATTTCGTAACTTTATGTGTAATTTTCGTTTCTTCTCGTATCTAAAATATCATCTCTCGATTCCCTTCCATAATTGGAAGGTTCTGTTCCCTCACCTAATTTTTGTGGACTGTTTTTGTTAATTTGTGAACAAAATTTAGTTCTACACTTTTGTCTTCTTTCCATCTAAAAGTCATCAGAATACATTTATTATGACAGCTCCAAGACGGATTTGATAATACATTTCAATCATATATATGTTATTGAAGCATAACGTGTGCAATGAATTACGAATGTTATGACGCTGAACAATCCATTTCGTTATGTTCGTACAATCATTTTATCCATTTTTAATTTTACATTATGAATGAAGGATCTCAAAACTAAATTTGAGATCTAGGATCTTTGTAACCTGTATGGGCCACACGCATGGAGAAACCATTCGTTCGGTAATGATTCTCGACATATTAACAAGACAAAATTGTAATTTCTTTCGTCACGTCACAAATTTTGAAAATGATTTTCATTTGGGATCTCGTCTCGTGATCAAGGAGAACCGTAAATTGGAATATCGTAAAGGTGTCTATCTGAAAGACAAACATCTGAAGTAGGTAATGACCTCTATCTAATAGATAATGATTTTATACATATATCTCTGTTATCGTCTTTTAAACTAAAGTTATTACTCATTGCTTCTACGTCATTGACTCTTTCCATACACTTTATCCGAATTACTCATACAAAACAAGTCAACATAATTTTGTGATCATATTTATGTTGCTATTGCGGTATGGTGTGACTCCTGTAAAAGGTCATTTTCGTATTCTAACTTTATGTTACGTTGTGTGCTTTAGATTGATTCATTTATTTTCGACTTAAATACATATGGATTTCGTATTATAGACCAAAATCATAAGTTATGGCTTCTCTTTAGAGTATATACGTTGGACTATAATTCTAGTTATTTCCCTACTGATTGCTAGCGATTTCCCTGATGAAGCTCCTGTAACAATTGGAGAAATAATAATTCACTTCCGCACATGAATATTAGGGTAAAAAAAATGAATAATAATTACACTGTTCCCAGTCATAATTTTTACATTTCTATCTTTTCACTATAGATAACTTATACATTGCTCCCTACTAGCATTTTGCATTACAGAGGAGATTATTCTACATGCTCACTACTTATGAGAATCGACTAACCAATTTAGTTAAGTAAATGGTATAGAAAATTCCCTGAGTTTCGATATCGAGAACTGATATAGAAATTAATATTGTTGGAACTCATTTTCTTTTTGACGACATACCTTACTGATATACATCACATTTTCTTTCCTTTCCAGGTTCAATTTATTTCCAAACAAATATTCAATTAATAGAATAAGGACTAAATTAGTGGATACTTTGAAAATATTAGTTGTTTTGTCATAATTTAATCAGTTCGGTGCAAGAGGCATCACGAAATAGAATGATTACTCTTCGTAGCTAGATGAAAATCCAGTATACTACGAGCTTTTGTCTATTTGGCTTACAATATAGAACAAGTTTAATTTGCGCAGCGAACTTGATATCTTAAAATTAAAGACATTGGTTTTTATTCTGCTGAATAAATTAATTGATACCCTCGTTAAAAATTCAAAGAAGTAGTTTATTTTTCATGTCTTGAACGTTACATAACAATGAAAACTTGTTCAACCAAGGTATCCGCCATATCCTGCATATCCGCCGTAAACACCCAAGCCACCAAGCTGACTGTATACATGAACATTTGGTCCGACTCTTCTCACGATAGCGTTGAAACCATTAATTCCATCAACTTGATAGTTGACTCGTCTCAGACTGCCATCATTCTCAACCAAGCTGTAATGCCCTCGTACTAAGTCTCCATCACGTACTTCCGTTTGTTGTTTGTGGTCTCCTGTTAAGGCATCAGACACGGAATATCCAAACCTGTATCTTGGGTATGACTGTAAAGTTCATAAGAAAAATTAATTTCCCCTTTCAAATTATGCAATATCAGTTTCATTCAATTTCGGAAATATATTTTGGAAACGACAGTAATTTAACGTCTTGCTATAGTAAGGGAGTATATTAAAATAATTATCAGTGTACCTTTCACACCTTTGCATTTGAGGAAAATCTTTATCACAAAGTAATTACTTTCTTATTGACTATCGAAAAGTTCAGTAAATCTTGTTAGTACAGAACCAAACATGATTGGTATTCATATGTGTTGCTACTGCTACTCACAATCACCTTTGAAATATTTACTAGACGACTTTCCTATCGTTTCTTTATCTGTCTTAAAGAATAAGATTTTATTTCAAATTTCTTACATTACATTTTCCAACACATTGAATTGAAAATGTAAGTGAATATTAATCTTTACTTACGTAATAATTCAAACCTCTTCCCAGACCTCCATAACCTACAAGCCCACCATAATTTCCGTAACCACCAATTGCACCATAACCTCCAGTGATACCAATAGCGCCGCTAGCAGCAACCAGGGCAACGAATGTTAAAGCAATCTGGAAACACAAACATTACGTTTCATTATTACTGAGAAAATTCATTGTTTTACCATTGTTGGATATTAGTTACCACTTAATTATAATTTTAACTCTAACAGATAAGTTAACGAAATCATAGATATTAGAATTCTTACTCAAGTAGAGTGTACATTAATCAATTTGCTTTCAAATTTACTTTACTCATTATATCCAAACTTTCAAATGTTCATAGCATACTTCCCATTCATTATAAGTAGGTCCAGCGGAAACATCTGAATCCAACCGGAACTAAAGTGAATTGTTTTAAAAAATATTTCAATTTCAAACAACGGAAAATCACATTTATTCTACATAATTCACATCAAAAGATCACCAATTGCTACTTTCAATCATTCCAAATGTTATTATTATTCCAGTAAGGCAAGAGAATTTTCAATTCTTAACTTCCTATTACACCCATACTATTTTCTAAACATCAAATTTGACTTACTACAAATGGCTGCATGATGATGTGTTCCTAACAGTCAATTCAGATATCTTTACTGTTATACAGGTGCTCATATTTATATATATTCCCGAAGTGTTTTGTGAAGGAAGCCGAAGAGAAATTTCCAGACAAATATGCAACTCTTACTTTGTTCTGAAATAATGAATTTAATTAGCAATTATTAATTCCGACATTCTGAAGCACTAACTATATCTCCGTAGGAAGCTTCCACAATCACATGTGACATAGTTACTATCAAAAGTTCAAACATCTTTCTGTATTCTGAATCTTCAGAATATGTATTATATCATTTTAACAAATGTCACCAGTTCATAAGCTTACTTCATGACAAAATTTTACTTAATATGCAGCCAGGAGACAATGATAATACAAGAAATGAGAGTACTGCTTTCATATTCAGTCCTTAAATTTTACCCTTCTATAGGAGTGAATTAGCAAAACTGTCGATAGAATAATAAATCTGTTAATATATATTTCATCTTTAACAGATCTGTAATTGCAGTACAAAAAAATGGATTTTCATTTATAAAATGATTGGGATGAAATCTCATCTTTCAGGATATGGCTCGTAGGGTAAACAACACATTGATAATAAGAATGAGTGGGACGTTGAAGTCAAAAAATGAAAGGATAAGAGAGAACAAGTAGCAAAGCCATGTCAGTTGTATTTCTTTACTACAAAATACACTTGAAAAAAATTAGAAACGGATTAAGTGTTCAACGTTCTAAAACTATGTCAACTTAACACCTTTAAATCGTTGAAAGATAAATGAACTTAAAATAGAATACACGGACAAAGCATATAATCTCTCACTCAAGGCCAATTATTTGCCTCTGTACTTAATTTTAAAAAAAATATTTATTCTGCATATTAGGTTTAGCTAAAATATACATTATGTTTTAGTTTAACACTAATTAATATACTTTTCCTAATTCTTTCTCACTTTCATGCACATAGTGGGCATTCTTGTTACTTTACTTTTATTAATAGTCTACATTGGATTAATATAATAACTATGTTGATATTATTTTGAAATGGTGAATCATAATTTGTTGTTCCGAAAAATATTAAGTAGAATTTATAAAGGTTTCCATACATTATCAGTAAGCTTATATTTATGAAGTTTAATCTGTTTTGTGTTTAAGATTTTAATCCATACCACTTCCTCAGATAGAGAAAAAATTTTCTTATTTAATGTAAATGAAATACAAAGTTTATATTTCAATTCCAATTTCAGTTTATTTAAAACTGAGTTAAGGTTTGTGCATTGTATTTTACTCGTCTACTATATAGTTGTATTGTAAGTTATTACAAATAAAACTTAAATGGAAAAGGGAAAGAGAAAAGTATACCAAGTATGATTTGCATGTTGGCAAGAGAGGATATTTTAAAGAAGGTCGCAAAAATCTGGGAAGCAGAACATACCAATTACTTCTGATACTTTCGTCTACGACGTCAAGTACGTCAAGCTGAATGTAATTCATGTGACTTACTGCGTATGAATAGTCTCTTCAGCGGTGTCAATTGTCGTGCCGTGTCGTATCATGTAACGTAGTATAACAATCAGTAATTGAAATACCATTATCGGACAATGTAAACAACATTGTAATCTAGCGTTGTTTCCAACTCGATTGTAGGATAAAAATTGATTGATAGAATTGGGGTTTATTGTCCTGCTCAGAACCCAATCTTAATTAGATGTTAATCAAATCTGAAGTAGAGATATGATCCTAATCAGAGTGCTCCTACACGTATCGAAACCGAGTATTCGATAATACAGAAAAACTTCACTTCTTATTTCGTAACTTTATGTGTAATTTTCGTTTCTTCTCGTATCTAAAATATCATCTCTCGATTCCCTTCCATAATTGGAAGGTTCTGTTCCCTCACCTAATTTTTGTGGACTGTTTTTGTTAATTTGTGTACAAAATTTAGTTCTACACTTTTGTCTTCTTTCCATCTAAAAGTCATCAGAATCCATTTATTATGACAGCTCCAAGACGGATTTGATAATACATTTGAATCATATATATGTTATTGAAGCATAACGTGTGCAATGAATTACGAATGTTATGACGCTGAACAATCCATTTCGTTATGTTCGTACAATCATTTTATCCATTTTTAATTTTACATTGTGAATGAAGGATCTCAAAACTAAATTTGAGATCTAAGATCTTTGTAACCTGTATGGGCCACACGCATGGAGAAACCATTCGTTCGGTCATGATTCTCGACATATTAACAAGACAAAATTGTAATTTCTTTCGTCACGTCACAAATTTTGAAAATGATTTTCATTTGGGATCTCGTCTCGTGATCAAGGAGAACCGTAAATTGGAATATCGTAAAGGTGTCTATCTGAAAGACAAACATCTGAAGTACGTGATGACCTCTCTCTAATAGATAATGATTTTATACATATATCTCTGTTATCGTCTTTTAAACTAAAGTTATTACTCATTGCTTCTACGTCATTGACTCTTTCCATACACTTTATCCGAATTACTCATACAAAACAAGTCAACATAATTTTGTGATCATATTTATGTTGCTATTGCGGTATGGTGTGACTCCTGTAAAAGGTCATATTCGTATTCTAACTTTATGTTACGTTGTGTGCATTAGATTGATTCATTTATTTTCGACTTAAATACATATGGATTTCGTATTATAGACCAAAATCATAAGTTATGGCTTCTCTTTAGAGTATATACGTTGTACGAGAGTATAATTCTAGTTATTTCCCTACTGATTGCTAGCGATTTCCCTGATGAAGCTCCTGTAACAATTGGAGAAATAATAATTCACTTCCGCACTTGAATATAAGGGTAATAAAATGAATAATAATTTCAGTGTTTCCAGTCATAATTTTTACATTTCCATCTTTTCACTATAGGTAACTTAAACATTGCTCCCTACTAGCATTTTGCACTACAGAGGAGATTATTCTACATGCTCACTACTTATGAGAATCGACTAACCAATTTAGTTAAGTAAATGGTGTAGAAAATTCCCTGAGTTTCGATATCGAGAACTGATATAGAAATTAATATTGTTGGAACTCATTTTCTTTTTGACGACATACCTTACTGATATACATCACATTTTCTTTCCTTTCCAGGTTCAATTTATTTCCAAACAAATATTCAATTAATAGAATAAGGACTAAATTAGTGGATACTTTGAAAATATTAGTTGTTTTGTCATAATTTAATCAGTTCGGTGCAAGAGGCATCACGAAATAGAAAGATTACTCTTCGTAGCTAGAAGAAAATCCAGTATACTACGAGCTTTTGTCTATTTGGCTTACAATATAGAACAAGTTTAATTTGCGCAGCGAACTTGATATCTTAAAATTAATGACATTGGTTTCTATTCCGCTCAATAAATTAATTGATACCCTCGTTAAAAATTCAAAGAAGTAGTTTATTTTTCATGTCTTGAACGTTACATAACAATGAAAACTTGTTCATCCAAGGTATCCGCCATATCCTGCATATCCGCCGTAAACACCCAAGCCACCAATCTGACTGTATACATGAACATTTGGTCGACTCTTCTCACGATCGCGTTGAAACCATTAATTCCATCAGCTTGATAGTTGACTCGTCTCAGACTGCCATCATTCTCAACCAAGCTGTAATGCCCTCGTACTAAGTCTCCATCACGTACTTCCGTTTGTTGTTTGTGGTCTCCTGTTAAGGCATCAGACACGGAATATCCAAACCTGTATCTTGGGTATGACTGTAAAGTTCATAAGAAAAATTAATTTCCCCTTTCAAATTATGCAATATCAGTTTCATTCAATTTCGGAAATATATTTTGGAAACGACAGTAATTTAACGTCTTGCTATAGTAAGGGAGTATATTAAAATAATTATCAGTGTACCTTTCACACCTTTGCATTTGAGGAAAATCTTTATCACAAAGTAATTACTTTCTTATTGACTATCGAAAAGTTCAGTAAATCTTGTTAGTACAGAACCAAACATGATTGGTATTCATATGTGTTGCTACTGCTACTCACAATCACCTTTGAAATATTTACTAGACGACTTTCCTATCGTTTCTTTATCTGTCTTAAAGAATAAGATTTTATTTCAAATTTCTTACATTACATTTTCCAACACATTGAATTAAAAATGTAAGTGAATATTAATCCTTACTTACGTAATAATTCAAACCTCTTCCCAGACCTCCATAACCTACAAGCCTACCATAATTTCCGTAACCACCAATTGCACCATAACCTCCAGTGATACCAATAGCGCCGCTAGCAGCAACCAGGGCAACGAATGTTAAAGCAATCTGGAAACACAAACATTACGTTTCATTATTACTGAGAAAATTCATTGTTTTACCATTGTTGGATATTAGTTACCACTTAATTATAATTTTAACTCTAACAGATAAGTTAACGAAATCATAGATAGTAGAATTCTTACTCAAGTAGAGTGTACATTAATCAATTTGCTTTCAAATTTACTTTACTCATTATATCCAAACTTTCAAATGTTCATGGCATACTTCCCATTCATTATAAGTAGGTCCATCCGAAACATCTGAAACCAACCGGAACTAAAGTAAATTGTTTTCAAAAATATTTCAATTTCAAACAACGGAAAATCACATTTATTCTACATTATTCACATCAAAAGGTCACCAATTGCTACTTTCAATCATTCCAAATGTTATTATTATTCCAGTAAGGCAAGAGAATTTTCAATTCTTAACTTCCTATTACACCCATACTATTTTCTAAACATCAAATTTGACTTACTACAAATAGATGCATGATGCTGTGTTCCTAACAGTCAATTCAGATATCTTTACTGTTATACTGGTGCTCATATCTATATATATTCCCGAAGTGTTTTGTGAAGGAAGCCGAAGAGAAATTTCCAGACAAATATGCAACTCTTACTTTGTTCTGTAATAATGAATTTAATTAGCAATTATTAATTCCGACATTCTGAAGCACTAACTATATCTCCGTAGGAAGCTTCCACAATCACATGTGACATAGTTACTATCAAAAGTTCAAACATCTTTCTGTATTCTGAATCTTCAGAATATGTATTATATCATTTCAACAAATGTCACCAGTTCATAAGCTTACCTCATGACAAAATTTTACTTAATATGCAGCCAGGAGACAATGATAATACAAGAAATGAGAGTACTGCTTTCATATTCAGTCCTTAAATTTTACCCTTCTATAGGAGTGAATTAGCAAAACTGACGATAGAATAATAAATCTGTTAATATATATTTCACCTTTAACAGATCTGTAATTGCAGTACAAAAAAATTGGATTTTCATTTATAAAATGATTGGGATGAAATCTCATCTTTCAGGATATGGCTCGTAGGGTAAACAACACATTGATAATAAGAATGAGTGGGACGTTGAAGTCAAAAAATGAAAGGATAAGAGGGAACAAAAAGCAAAGCCATGTCAAATGTATTCCTTTACTACAAAATACACTTGACAAAAGTTAGATACGGATTAAGTGTTCAACGTTCTAAAACTATGCCCACTTAACACCTTTAAATCGTTGAAAGATAAATGAACTTAAAATAAAATACTCGGACAAAGCATATAATCTCTCACTCAAGGCCAATTATTTGCCTCTGTACTTAATTTAAAAAAAAATATTTATTCTGCATATTAGGTTTAGTTAAAATATACATTTTTTTTAGTTTAACACTAATAAGTATACTTTTCCTAATTGTTTCTCACTTTCGTGCACATAGTGGGCATTCTTGTTACTTTACTTTTATTAATAGTCTACATTTGATTAATATATTAACTATGTTGATATTATTTTGAAATGGTGAATCGTAATTTGTTGTTCCGAAAAATATTAAGTAGAATTTATAAAGGTTTCCATACATTAGCAGAAAGCTTATATTTATGAAGTTTAATCTGTTTTGTGTTTAAGATTTTAATCCATACCACTTCCTCAGATAGAGAAGAAATTTTCTTATTTAATGTAAATAAAATACAAACTTTATATCTCAATTCCAATTTCAGTTTATTTAAAACTGAGTTAAGGTTTGTGCATTGTATTTTACTCGTCTAATATATAGTTGTATTGTAAGTTATTACAAATAAAACTTAAATGGAAAAAGGAAAGAGAAAAGTATACCAAGTATGATTTCCATGTTGGCAAGAGAGGATTTTTAAAGAAGGTCGCAAAAATCCGGGAAGCAGAACATACCAATTACTTCTGATAATCTCGTCTACGACGTCAAGTACGTCAAGCTGAATGTAATTCATATGACTTACTGCGTATGAATAGTCTCTTCAGCGGTGTCAATTGTCGTGCAGTGTCGTATCATGTAACGTAGTATAATAATCAGTAATTGAAATACCATTATCGGACAATGTAAACAACATTGTAATCTAGTGTTGTTTCCAACTCGATTGTAGGATAAAAATTGATTGATAGAATTGGGGTTTATTGTCCTGCTCAGAACCCAATCTTAATTAGATGTTAATCAAATCTGAAGTAGAGATATGATCCTAATCAGAGTGCTACTACACTTATCGAAACCGAGTATTCGATAATACAGAAAAACTTCACTTCTTATTTCGTAACTTTATGTGTAATTTTCGTTTCTTCTCGTATCTAAAATATCATCTCTCGATTCCCTTCCATAATTGGAAGGTTCTGTTCCCTCACCTAATTTTTGTGGACTGTTTTTGTTAATTTGTGAACAAAATTTAGTTCTACACTTTTGTCTTCTTTCCATCTAAAAGTCATCAGAATCCATTTATTATGACAGCTCCAAGACGGATTTGATAATACATTTCAATCATATATATGTTATTGAAGCATAACGTGTGCAATGAATTACGAATGTTATGACGCTGAACAATCCATTTCGTTATGTTCGTACAATCATTTTATCCATTTTTAATTTTACATTATGAATGAAGGATCTCAAAACTAAATTTGAGATCTAAGATCTTTGTAACCTGTATGGGCCACACGCATGGAGAAACCATTCGTTCGGTAATGATTCTCGACATATTAACAAGACAAAATTGTAATTTCTTTCGTCACGTCACAAATTTTGAAAATGATTTTCATTTGGGATCTCGTCTCGTGATCAAGGAGAACCGTAAATTGGAATATCGTAAAGGTGTCTATCTGAAAGACAAACATCTGAAGTAGGTAATGACCTCTATCTAATAGATAATGATTTTATACATATATCTCTGTTATCGTCTTTTAAACTAAAGTTATTACTCATTGCTTCTACGTCATTGACTCTTTCCATACACTTTATCCGAATTACTCATACAAAACAAGTCAACATAATTTTGTGATCATATTTATGTTGCTATTGCGGTATGGTGTGACTCCTGTAAAAGGTCATTTTCGTATTCTAACTTTATGTTACGTTGTGTGCTTTAGATTGATTCATTTATTTTCGACTTAAATACATATGGATTTCGTATTATAGACCAAAATGATAAGTTATGGCTTCTCTTTAGAGTATATACGTTGTACGAGAGTATAATTCTAGTTATTTCCCTACTGATTGCTAGCGATTTCCCTGATGAAGCTCCTGTAACAATTGGAGAAATAATAATTCACTTCCGCACTTGAATATTAGGGTAAAAAAAATGAATAATAATTACACTGTTCCCAGTCATAATTTTTACATTTCTATCTTTTCACTATAGATAACTTAAACATTGCTCCCTACTAGCATTTTGCATTACAGAGGAGATTATTCTACATGCTCACTACTTATGAGAATCGACTAACCAATTTAGTTAAGTAAATGGTATAGAAAATTCCCTGAGTTTCGATATCGAGAACTGATATAGAAATTAATATTGTTGGAACTCATTTTCTTTTTGACGACATACCTTACTGATATACATCACATTTTCTTTCCTTTCCAGGTTCAATTTATTTCCAAACAAATATTCAATTAATAGAATAAGGACTAAATTAGTGGATACTTTGAAAATATTAGTTGTTTTGTCATAATTTAATCAGTTCGGTGCAAGAGGCATCACGAAATAGAATGATTACTCTTCGTAGCTAGATGAAAATCCAGTATACTACGAGCTTTTGTCTATTTGGCTTACAATATAGAACAAGTTTAATTTGCGCAGCGAACTTGATATCTTAAAATTAAAGACATTGGTTTTTATTCTGCTCAATAAATTAATTGATACCCTCGTTAAAAATTCAAAGAAGTAGTTTATTTTTCATGTCTTGAACGTTACATAACAATGAAAACTTGTTCAACCAAGGTATCCGCCATATCCTGCATATCCGCCGTAAACACCCAAGCCACCAAGCTGACTGTATACATGAACATTTGGTCCGACTCTTCTCACGATAGCGTTGAAACCATTAATTCCATCAACTTGATAGTTGACTCGTCTCAGACTGCCATCATTCTCAACCAAGCTGTAATGCCCTCGTACTAAGTCTCCATCACGTACTTCCGTTTGTTGTTTGTGGTCTCCTGTTAAGGCATCAGACACGGAATATCCAAACCTGTATCTTGGGTATGACTGTAAAGTTCATAAGAAAAATTAATTTCCCCTTTCAAATTATGCAATATCAGTTTCATTCAATTTCGGAAATATATTTTGGAAACGACAGTAATTTAACGTCTTGCTATAGTAAGGGAGTATATTAAAATAATTATCAGTGTACCTTTCACACCTTTGCATTTGAGGAAAATCTTTATCACAAAGTAATTACTTTCTTATTGACTATCGAAAAGTTCAGTAAATCTTGTTAGTACAGAACCAAACATGATTGGTATTCATATGTGTTGCTACTGCTACTCACAATCACCTTTGAAATATTTACTAGACGACTTTCCTATCGTTTCTTTATCTGTCTTAAAGAATAAGATTTTATTTCAAATTTCTTACATTACATTTTCCAACACATTGAATTGAAAATGTAAGTGAATATTAATCTTTACTTACGTAATAATTCAAACCTCTTCCCAGACCTCCATAACCTACAAGCCCACCATAATTTCCGTAACCACCAATTGCACCATAACCTCCAGTGATACCAATAGCGCCGCTAGCAGCAACCAGGGCAACGAATGTTAAAGCAATCTGGAAACACAAACATTACGTTTCATTATTACTGAGAAAATTCATTGTTTTACCATTGTTGGATATTAGTTACCACTTAATTATAATTTTAACTCTAACAGATAAGTTAACGAAATCATAGATATTAGAATTCTTACTCAAGTAGAGTGTACATTAATCAATTTGCTTTCAAATTTACTTTACTCATTATATCCAAACTTTCAAATGTTCATAGCATACTTCCCATTCATTATAAGTAGGTCCAGCGGAAACATCTGAATCCAACCGGAACTAAAGTGAATTGTTTTAAAAAATATTTCAATTTCAAACAACGGAAAATCACATTTATTCTACATAATTCACATCAAAAGATCACCAATTGCTACTTTCAATCATTCCAAATGTTATTATTATTCCAGTAAGGCAAGAGAATTTTCAATTCTTAACTTCCTATTACACCCATACTATTTTCTAAACATCAAATTTGACTTACTACAAATGGCTGCATGATGATGTGTTCCTAACAGTCAATTCAGATATCTTTACTGTTATACTGGTGCTCATATTTATATATATTCCCGAAGTGTTTTGTGAAGGAAGCCGAAGAGAAATTTCCAGACAAATATGCAACTCTTACTTTGTTCTGAAATAATGAATTTAATTAGCAATTATTAATTCCGACATTCTGAAGCACTAACTATATCTCCGTAGGAAGCTTCCACAATCACATGTGACATAGTTACTATCAAAAGTTCAAACATCTTTCTGTATTCTGAATCTTCAGAATATGTATTATATCATTTTAACAAATGTCACCAGTTCATAAGCTTACTTCATGACAAAATTTTACTTAATATGCAGCCAGGAGACAATGATAATACAAGAAATGAGAGTACTGCTTTCATATTCAGTCCTTAAATTTTACCCTTCTATAGGAGTGAATTAGCAAAACTGTCGACAGAATAATAAATCTGTTAATATATATTTCATCTTTAACAGATCTGTAATTGCAGTACAAAAAAAATGGATTTTCATTTATAAAATGATCGGGATGAAATCTCATCTTTCAGGATATGGCTCGTAGGGTAAACAACACATTGATAATAAGAATGAGTGGGACGTTGAAGTCAAAAAATGAAAGGATAAGAGAGAACAAGTAGCAAAGCCATGTCAGTTGTATTTCTTTACTACAAAATACACTTGAAAAAAATTAGAAACGGGTTAAGTGTTCAACGTTCTAAAACTATGTCAACTTAACACCTTTAAATCGTTGAAAGATAAATGAACTTAAAATAGAATACACGGACAAAGCATATAATCTCTCACTCAAGGCCAATTATTTGCCTCTGTACTTAATTTTAAAAAAAAATATTTATTCTGCATATTAGGTTTAGCTAAAATATACATTATGTTTTAGTTTAACACTAATTAATATACTTTTCCTAATTCTTTCTCACTTTCATGCACATAGTGGGCATTCTTGTTACTTTACTTTTATTAATAGTCTACATTGGATTAATATAATAACTATGTTGATATTATTTTGAAATGGTGAATCATAATTTGTTGTTCCGAAAAATATTAAGTAGAATTTATAAAGGTTTCCATACATTATCAGTAAGCTTATATTTATGAAGTTTAATCTGTTTTGTGTTTAAGATTTTAATCCATACCACTTCCTCAGATAGAGAAAAAATTTTCTTATTTAATGTAAATGAAATACAAAGTTTATATTTCAATTCCAATTTCAGTTTATTTAAAACTGAGTTAAGGTTTGTGCATTGTATTTTACTCGTCTACTATATAGTTGTATTGTAAGTTATTACAAATAAAACTTAAATGGAAAAGGGAAAGAGAAAAGTATACCAAGTATGATTTGCATGTTGGCAAGAGAGGATATTTTAAAGAAGGTCGCAAAAATCTGGGAAGCAGAACATACCAATTACTTCTGATACTTTCGTCTACGACGTCAAGTACGTCAAGCTGAATGTAATTCATGTGACTTACTGCGTATGAATAGTCTCTTCAGCGGTGTCAATTGTCGTGCCGTGTCGTATCATGTAACGTAGTATAACAATCAGTAATTGAAATACCATTATCGGACAATGTAAACAACATTGTAATCTAGCGTTGTTTCCAACTCGATTGTAGGATAAAAATTGATTGATAGAATTGGGGTTTATTGTCCTGCTCAGAACCCAATCTTAATTAGATGTTAATCAAATCTGAAGTAGAGATATGATCCTAATCAGAGTGCTCCTACACGTATCGAAACCGAGTATTCGATAATACAGAAAAACTTCACTTCTTATTTCGTAACTTTATGTGTAATTTTCGTTTCTTCTCGTATCTAAAATATCATCTCTCGATTCCCTTCCATAATTGGAAGGTTCTGTTCCCTCACCTAATTTTTGTGGACTGTTTTTGTTAATTTGTGTACAAAATTTAGTTCTACACTTTTGTCTTCTTTCCATCTAAAAGTCATCAGAATCCATTTATTATGACAGCTCCAAGACGGATTTGATAATACATTTCAATCATATATATGTTATTGAAGCATAACGTGTGCAATGAATTACGAATGTTATGACGCTGAACAATCCATTTCGTTATGTTCGTACAATCATTTTATCCATTTTTAATTTTACATTGTGAATGAAGGATCTCAAAACTAAATTTGAGATCTAAGATCTTTGTAACCTGTATGGGCCACACGCATGGAGAAACCATTCGTTCGGTCATGATTCTCGACATATTAACAAGACAAAATTGTAATTTCTTTCGTCACGTCAAGAATTTTGAAAATGATTTTCATTTGGGATCTCGTCTCGTGATCAAGGAGAACCGTAAATTGGAATATCGTAAAGGTGTCTATCTGAAAGACAAACATCTGAAGTACGTGATGACCTCTCTCTAATAGATAATGATTTTATACATATATCTCTGTTATCGTCTTTTAAACTAAAGTTATTACTCATTGCTTCTACGTCATTGACTCTTTCCATACACTTTATCCGAATTACTCATACAAAACAAGTCAACATAATTTTGTGATCATATTTATGTTGCTATTGCGGTATGGTGTGACTCCTGTAAAAGGTCATATTCGTATTCTAACTTTATGTTACGTTGTATGCATTAGATTGATTCATTTATTTTCGACTTAAATACATATGGATTTCGTATTATAGACCAAAATGATAAGTTATGGCTTCTCTTTAGAGTATATACGTTGTACGAGAGTATAATTCTAGTTATTTCCCTACTGATTGCTAGCGATTTCCCTGATGAAGCTCCTGTAACAATTGGAGAAATAATAATTCACTTCCGCACTTGAATATTAGGGTAATAAAATGAATAATAATTTCAGTGTTTCCAGTCATAATTTTTACATTTCCATCTTTTCACTATAGGTAACTTAAACATTGCTCCCTACTAGCATTTTGCACTACAGAGGAGATTATTCTACATGCTCACTACTTATGAGAATCGACTTACCAATTTAGTTAAGTAAATGGTGTAGAAAATTCCCTGAGTTTCGATATCGAGAACTGATATAGAAATTAATATTGTTGGAACTCATTTTCTTTTTGACGACATACCTTACTGATATACATCACATTTTCTTTCCTTTCCAGGTTCAATTTATTTCCAAACAAATATTCAATTAATAGAATAAGGGCTAAATTAGTGGATACTTTGAAAATATTAGTTGTTTTGTCATAATTTAATCAGTTCGGTGCAAGAGGCATCACGAAATAGAATGATTACTCTTCGTAGCTAGAAGAAAATCCAGTATACTACGAGCTTTTGTCTATTTGGCTTACAATATAGAACAAGTTTAATTTGCGCAGCGAACTTGATATCTTAAAATTAATGACATTGGTTTCTATTCCGCTCAATAAATTAATTGATACCCTCGTTAAAAATTCAAAGAAATAGTTTATTTTTCATGTCTTGAACGTTACATAACAATGAAAACTTGTTCATCCAAGGTATCCGCCATATCCTGCATATCCGCCGTAAACACCCAAGCCACCTAGCTGACTGTATACATGAACATTTGGTCCGACTCTTCTCACGATAGCGTTGAAACCATTAATTCCATCAGCTTGATAGTTGACTCGTCTCAGACTGCCATCATTCTCAACCAAGCTGTAATGCCCTCGTACTAAGTCTCCATCACGTACTTCCGTTTGTTGTTTGTGGTCTCCTGTTAAGGCATCAGACACGGAATATCCAAACCTGTATCTTGGGTATGACTGTAAAGTTCATAAGAAAAACTACTTTCCCCTTTCAAATTATGCAATATCAGTTTCATTCAATTTCGGAAATATATTTTGGAAACGACAGTAATTTAACGTCTTGCTATAGTAAGGGAGTATATTAAAATAATTATCAGTGTACCTTTCACACCTTTGCATTTGAGGAAAATCTTTATCACAAAGTAATTACTTTCTTATTGACTATCGAAAAGTTCAGTAAATCTTGTTAGTACAGAACCAAACATGATTGGTATTCATATGTGTTGCTACTGCTACTCACAATCACCTTTGAAATATTTACTAGACGACTTTCCTATCGTTTCTTTATCTGTCTTAAAGAATAAGATTTTATTTCAAATTTCTTACATTACATTTTCCAACATATTGAATTGAAAATGTAAGTGAATATTAATCCTTACTTACGTAATAATTCAAACCTCTTTCCAGACCTCCATAACCTACAAGCCCACCATAATTTCCGTAACCACCAATTGCACCATAACCTCCAGTGATACCAATAGCGCCGCTAGCAGCAACCAGGGCAACGAATGTTAAAGCAATCTGGAAACACAAACATTACGTTTCATTATTACTGAGAAAATTCATTGTTTTACCATTGTTGGATATTAGTTACCACTTAATTATAATTTTAACTCTAACAGATAAGTTAACGAAATCATAGATATTAGAATTCTTACTCAAGTAGAGTGTACATTAATCAATTTGCTTTCAAATTTACTTTACTCATTATATCCAAACTTTCAAATGTTCATGGCATACTTCCCATTCATTATAAGTAGGTCCAGCCGAAACATCTGAAACCAACCGGAACTAAAGTAAATTGTTTTAAAAAATATTTCAATTTCAAACAACGGAAAATCACATTTATTCTACATTATTCACATCAAAAGGTCACCAATTGCTACTTTCAATCATTCCAAATGTTATTATTATTCCAGTAAGGCAAGAGAATTTTCAATTCTTAACTTCCTATTACACCCATACTATTTTCTAAACATCAAATTTGACTTACTACAAATGGCTGCATGATGATGTGTTCCTAACAGTCAATTCAGATATCTTTACTGTTATACTGGTGCTCATATTTATATATATTCCCGAAGTGTTTTGTGAAGGAAGCCGAAGAGAAATTTCCAGACAAATATGCAACTCTTACTTTGTTCTGAAATAATGAATTTAATTGGCAATTATTAATTCCGACATTCTGAAGCACTAACTATATCTCCGTAGGAAGCTTCCACAATCACATGTGACATAGTTACTATCAAAAGTTCAAACATCTTTCTGTATTCTGAATCTTCAGAATATGTATTATATCATTTCAAAAAATGTCACCAGTTCATAAGCTTACTTCATGACAAAATTTTACTTAATATGCAGCCAGGAGACAATGATAATACAAGAAATGAGAGTACTGCTTTCATATTCAGTCCTTAAATTTTACCCTTCTATAGGAGTGAATTAGCAAAACTGTCGATAGAATAATAAATCTGTTAATATATATTTCACCTTTAACAGATCTGTAATTGCAGTACAAAAAAATTGGATTTTCATTTATAAAATGATTGGGATGAAATCTCATCTTTCAGGATATGGCTCGTAGGGTAAACAACACATTGATAATAAGAATGAGTGGGACGTTGAAGTCAAAAAATGAAAGGATAAGAGGGAACAAAAAGCAAAGCCATGTCAAATGTATTTCTTTACTACAAAATACACTTGACAAAAGTTAGAAACGGATTAAGTGTTCAACGTTCTAAAACTATGCCAACTTAACACCTTTAAATCGTTGAAAGATAAATGAACTTAAAATAAAATACTCGGACAAAGCATATAATCTCTCACTCAAGGCCAATTATTTGCCTCTGTACTTAATTTAAAAAAAAAATATTTATTCTGCATATTAGGTTTAGTTAAAATATACATTTTTTTTAGTTTAACACTAATAAGTATACTTTTCCTAATTCTTTCTCACTTTCGTGCACATAGTGGGCATTCTTGTTACTTTACTTTTATTAATAGTCTACATTTGATTAATATATTAACTATGTTGATATTATTTTGAAATGGTGAATCGTAATTTGTTGTTCCGAAAAATATTAAGTAGAATTTATAAAGGTTTCCATACATTAGCAGAAAGTTTATATTTATGAAGTTTAATCTGTTTTGTGTTTAAGATTTTAATCCATACCACTTCCTCAGATAGAGAAGAAATTTTCTTATTTAATGTAAATAAAATACAAACTTTATATCTCAATTCCAATTTCAGTTTATTTAAAACTGAGTTAAGGTTTGTGCATTGTATTTTACTCGTCTAATATATAGTTGTATTGTAAGTTATTACAAATAAAACGTAAATGGAAAAGGGAAAGAGAAAAGTATACCAAGTATGATTTCCATGTTGGCAAGAGAGGATTTTTTAAAGAAGGTCGCAAAAATCCGGGAAGCAGAACATACCAATTACTTCTGATACTTTCGTCTACGACGTCAAGTACGTCAAGCTGAATGTAATTCATGTGACTTACTGCGTATGAATAGTCTCTTCAGCGGTGTCAATTGTCGTGCAGTGTCGTATCATGTAACGTAGTATAACAATCAGTAATTGAAATACCATTATCGGACAATGTAAACAACATTGTAATCTAGCGTTGTTTCCAACTCGATTGTAGGATAAAAATTGATTGATAGAATTGGGGTTTATTGTCCTGCTCAGAACCCAATCTTAATTAGATGTTAATCAAATCTGAAGTAGAGATATGATCCTAATCAGAGTGCTCCTACACTTATCGAAACCGAGTATTCGATAATACAGAAAAACTTCACTTCTTATTTCGTAACTTTATGTGTAATTTTCGTTTCTTCTCGTATCTAAAATATCATCTCTCGATTCCCTTCCATAATTGGAAGGTTCTGTTCCCTCACCTAATTTTTGTGGACTGTTTTTGTTAATTTGTGAACAAAATTTAGTTCTACACTTTTGTTTCTTTCCATCTAAAAGTCATCAGAATCCATTTATTATGACAGCTCCAAGACGGATTTGATAATACATTTCAATCATATATATGTTATTGAAGCATAACGTGTGCAATGAATTACGAATGTTATGACGCTGAACAATCCATTTCGTTATGTTCGTACAATCATTTTATCCATTTTTAATTTTACATTATGAATGAAGGATCTCAAAACTAAATTTGAGATCTAAGATCTTTGTAACCTGTATGGGCCACACGCATGGAGAAACCATTCGTTCGGTAATGATTCTCGACATATTAACAAGACAAAATTGTAATTTCTTTCGTCACGTCACAAATTTTGAAAATGATTTTCATTTGGGATCTCGTCTCGTGATCAAGGAGAACCGTAAATTGGAATATCGTAAAGGTGTCTATCTGAAAGACAAACATCTGAAGTAGGTAATGACCTCTATCTAATAGATAATGATTTTATACATATATCTCTGTTATCGTCTTTTAAACTAAAGTTATTACTCATTGCTTCTACGTCATTGACTCTTTCCATACACTTTATCCGAATTACTCATACAAAACAAGTCAACATAATTTTGTGATCATATTTATGTTGCTATTGCGGTATGGTGTGACTCCTGTAAAAGGTCATTTTCGTATTCTAACTTTATGTTACGTTGTGTGCTTTAGATTGATTCATTTATTTTCGACTTAAATACATATGGATTTCGTATTATAGACCAAAATCATAAGTTATGGCTTCTCTTTAGAGTATATACGTTGGACTATAATTCTAGTTATTTCCCTACTGATTGCTAGCGATTTCCCTGATGAAGCTCCTGTAACAATTGGAGAAATAATAATTCACTTCCGCACATGAATATTAGGGTAAAAAAATGAATAATAATTACACTGTTCCCAGTCATAATTTTTACATTTCTATCTTTTCACTATAGATAACTTATACATTGCTCCCTACTAGCATTTTGCATTACAGAGGAGATTATTCTACATGCTCACTACTTATGAGAATCGACTAACCAATTTAGTTAAGTAAATGGTATAGAAAATTCCCTGAGTTTCGATATCGAGAACTGATATAGAAATTAATATTGTTGGAACTCATTTTCTTTTTGACGACATACCTTACTGATATACATCACATTTTCTTTCCTTTCCAGGTTCAATTTATTTCCAAACAAATATTCAATTAATAGAATAAGGACTAAATTAGTGGATACTTTGAAAATATTAGTTGTTTTGTCATAATTTAATCAGTTCGGTGCAAGAGGCATCACGAAATAGAATGATTACTCTTCGTAGCTAGAAGAAAATCCAGTATACTACGAGCTTTTGTCTATTTGGCTTACAATATAGAACAAGTTTAATTTGCGCAGCGAACTTGATATCTTAAAATTAATGACATTGGTTTCTATTCCGCTCAATAAATTAATTGATACCCTCGTTAAAAATTCAAAGAAGTAGTTTATTTTTCATATCTTGAACGTTACATAACAATGAAAACTTGTTCAACCAAGATATCCGCCATATCCTGCATATCCGCCGTAAACACCCAAGCCACCTAGCTGACTGTATACATGAACATTTGGTCCGACTCTTCTCACGATAGCGTTGAAACCATTAATTCCATCAGCTTGATAGTTGACTCGTCTCAGACTGCCATCATTCTCAACCAAGCTGTAATGCCCTCGTACTAAGTCTCCATCACGTACTTCCGTTTGTTGTTTGTGGTCTCCTGTTAAGGCATCAGACACGGAATATCCAAACGTGTATCTTGGGTATGACTGTAAAGTTCATAAGAAAAATTAATTTCCCCTTTCAAATTATGCAATATCAGTTTCATTCAATTTCGGAAATATATTTTGGAAACGACTGTAATTTAACGTCTTGCTATAGTAAGGGAGTATATTAAAATAATTATCAGTGTACCTTTCACACCTTTGCATTTGAGGAAAATCTTTATCACAAAGTAATTACTTTCTTATTGACTATCGAAAAGTTCAGTAAATCTTGTTAGTACAGAACCAAACATGATTGGTATTCATATGTGTTGCTACTGCTACTCACAATCACCTTTGAAATATTTACTAGACGACTTTCCTATCGTTTCTTTATCTGTCTTAAAGAATAAGATTTTATTTCAAATTTCTTACATTACATTTTCCAACACATTGAATTGAAAATGTAAGTGAATATTAATCTTTACTTACGTAATAATTCAAACCTCTTCCCAGACCTCCATAACCTACAAGCCCACCATAATTTCCGTAACCACCAATTGCACCATAACCTCCAGTGATACCAATAGCGCCGCTAGCAGCAACCAGGGCAACGAATGTTAAAGCAATCTGGAAACACAAACATTACGTTTCATTATTACTGAGAAAATTAATTGTTTTACCATTGTTGGATATTAGTTACCACTTAATTATAATTTTAACTCTAACAGATAAGTTAACGAAATCATAGATATTAGAATTCTTACTCAAGTAGAGTGTACATTAATCAATTTGCTTTCAAATTTACTTTACTCATTATATCCAAACTTTCAAATGTTCATGGCATACTTCCCATTCATTATAAGTAGGTCCAGCCGAAACATCTGAAACCAACCGGTACTAAAGTGAATTGTTTTAAAAAATATTTCAATTTCAAACAACGGAAAATCACATTTATTCTACATTATTCACATCAAAAGGTCACTAATTGCTACTTTCAATCATTCCAAATGTTATTATTATTCCAGTAAGGCAAGAGAATTTTCAATTCTTAACTTCCTATTACACCCATACTATTTTCTAAACATCAAATTTGACTTACTACAAATGGCTGCATGATGATGTGTTCCTAACAGTCAATTCAGATATCTTTACTGTTATACTGGTGCTCACATTTATATATATTCCCGAAGTGTTTTGTGAAGGAAGCCGAAGAGAAATTTCCAGACAAATATGCAACTCTTACTTTGTTCTGAAATAATGAATTTAATTAGCAGTTATTAATTCCGACATTCTGAAGCACTAACTATATCTCCGTAGGAATCTTCCACAATCACATGTGACATAGTTACTATCAAAAGTTCAAACATCTTTCTGTATTCAGAATCTTCAAAATATCTATTATATCATTTCAACAAATGTCACCAGTTCATAAGCTTACTTCATGACAAAATTTTACTTAATATGCAGCCAGGAGACAATGATAATACAAGAAATGAGAGTACTGCTTTCATATTCAGTCCTTAAATTTTACCCTTCTATAGGAGTGAATTAGCAAAACTGTCGATAGAATAATAAATCTGTTAATATATATTTCACCTTTAACAGATCTGTAATTGCAGTACAAAAAAATTGGATTTTCATTTATAAAATGATTGGGATGAAATCTCATCTTTCAGGATATGGCTCGTAGGATAAACAACACATTGATAATAAGAGTGAGTGGGATGTTGAAGTCAAAAAATGAAAGGATAAGAGGGAACAAAAAGAAAAGCCATGTCAAATGTATTTCTTTACTACAAACTACACTTGACAAAAATTAGAAACGGATTAAGTGTTCAACGTTCTAAAACTATGCCCACTTAACACCTTTAAATCGTTGAAAGGTAAATGAACTTAAAATAGAATACACGGACAAAGCACATAATCTCTCACTCAAGGGCAATTATATGCCCCTGTACTTAATTTTAAAAAAAAAATATTTATTCTGCATATTAGGTTTAGTTAAAATATACATTTTTTTTAGTTTAACACTAATAAGTATACTTTTCCTAATTGTTTCTCACTTTCGTGCACATAGTGGGCATTCTTGTTACTTTACTTTTATTAATAGTCTACATTTGATTAATATATTATCTATGTTGATATTATTTTGAAATGGTGAATCGTAATTTGTTGTTCCGAAAAATATTAAGTAGAATTTATAAAGGTTTCCATACATTAGCAATAAGCTTATATTTATGAAGTTTAATCTGTTTTGTGTTTAAGATTTTAATCCATACCACTTCCTCAGATAGAGAAGAAATTTTCTTATTTAATGTAAATAAAATACAAACTTTATATCTCAATTCCAATTTCAGTTTATTTAAAACTGAGTTAAGGTTTGTGCATTGTATTTTACTCGTCTAATATATAGTTGTATTGTAAGTTATTACAAATAAAACGTAAATGGAAAAGGGAAAGAGAAAAGTATACCAAGTATGATTTCCATGTTGGCAAGAGAGGATTTTTTAAAGAAGGTCGCAAAAATCCGGGAAGCAGAACATACCAATTACTTCTGATACTTTCGTCTACGACGTCAAGTACGTCAAGCTGAATGTAATTCATGTGACTTACTGCGTATGAATAGTCTCTTCAGCGGTGTCAATTGTCGTGCAGTGTCGTATCATGTAACGTAGTATAATAATCAGTAATTGAAATACCATTATCGGACAATGTAAACAACATTGTAATCTAGCGTTGTTTCCAACTCGATTGTAGGATAAAAATTGATTGATAGAATTGGGGTTTATTGTCCTGCTCAGAACCCAATCTTAATTAGATGTTAATCAAATCTGAAGTAGAGATATGATCCTAATCAGAGTGCTACTACACTTATCGAAACCGAGTATTCGATAATACAGAAAAACTTCACTTCTTATTTCGTAACTTTATGTGTAATTTTCGTTTCTTCTCGTATCTAAAATATCATCTCTCGATTCCCTTCCATAATTGGAAGGTTCTGTTCCCTCACCTAATTTTTGTGGACTGTTTTTGTTAATTTGTGAACAAAATTTAGTTCTACACTTTTGTTTCTTTCCATCTAAAAGTCATCAGAATCCATTTATTATGACAGCTCCAAGACGGATTTGATAATACATTTCAATCATATATATGTTATTGAAGCATAACGTGTGCAATGAATTACGAATGTTATGACGCTGAACAATCCATTTCGTTATGTTCGTACAATCATTTTATCCATTTTTAATTTTACATTATGAATGAAGGATCTCAAAACTAAATTTGAGATCTAAGATCTTTGTAACCTGTATGGGCCACACGCATGGAGAAACCATTCGTTCGGTAATGATTCTCGACATATTAACAAGACAAAATTGTAATTTCTTTCGTCACGTCACAAATTTTGAAAATGATTTTCATTTGGGATCTCGTCTCGTGATCAAGGAGAACCGTAAATTGGAATATCGTAAAGGTGTCTATCTGAAAGACAAACATCTGAAGTAGGTAATGACCTCTATCTAATAGATAATGATTTTATACATATATCTCTGTTATCGTCTTTTAAACTAAAGTTATTACTCATTGCTTCTACGTCATTGACTCTTTCCATACACTTTATCCGAATTACTCATACAAAACAAGTCAACATAATTTTGTGATCATATTTATGTTGCTATTGCGGTATGGTGTGACTCCTGTAAAAGGTCATTTTCGTATTCTAACTTTATGTTACGTTGTGTGCTTTAGATTGATTCATTTATTTTCGACTTAAATACATATGGATTTCGTATTATAGACCAAAATCATAAGTTATGGCTTCTCTTTAGAGTATATACGTTGGACTATAATTCTAGTTATTTCCCTACTGATTGCTAGCGATTTCCCTGATGAAGCTCCTGTAACAATTGGAGAAATAATAATTCACTTCCGCACATGAATATTAGGGTAAAAAAATGAATAATAATTACACTGTTCCCAGTCATAATTTTTACATTTCTATCTTTTCACTATAGATAACTTAAACATTGCTCCCTACTAGCATTTTGCATTACAGAGGAGATTATTCTACATGCTCACTACTTATGAGAATCGACTAACCAATTTAGTTAAGTAAATGGTATAGAAAATTCCCTGAGTTTCGATATCGAGAACTGATATAGAAATTAATATTGTTGGAACTCATTTTCTTTTTGACGACATACCTTACTGATATACATCACATTTTCTTTCCTTTCCAGGTTCAATTTATTTCCAAACAAATATTCAATTAATAGAATAAGGACTAAATTAGTGGATACTTTGAAAATATTAGTTGTTTTGTCATAATTTAATCAGTTCGGTGCAAGAGGCATCACGAAATAGAATGATTACTCTTCGTAGCTAGAAGAAAATCCAGTATACTACGAGCTTTTGTCTATTTGGCTTACAATATAGAACAAGTTTAATTTGCGCAGCGAACTTGATATCTTAAAATTAATGACATTGGTTTCTATTCCGCTCAATAAATTAATTGATACCCTCGTTAAAAATTCAAAGAAGTAGTTTATTTTTCATATCTTGAACGTTACATAACAATGAAAACTTGTTCAACCAAGATATCCGCCATATCCTGCATATCCGCCGTAAACACCCAAGCCACCTAGCTGACTGTATACATGAACATTTGGTCCGACTCTTCTCACGATAGCGTTGAAACCATTAATTCCATCAGCTTGATAGTTGACTCGTCTCAGACTGCCATCATTCTCAACCAAGCTGTAATGCCCTCGTACTAAGTCTCCATCACGTACTTCCGTTTGTTGTTTGTGGTCTCCTGTTAAGGCATCAGACACGGAATATCCAAACGTGTATCTTGGGTATGACTGTAAAGTTCATAAGAAAAATTAATTTCCCCTTTCAAATTATGCAATATCAGTTTCATTCAATTTCGGAAATATATTTTGGAAACGACTGTAATTTAACGTCTTGCTATAGTAAGGGAGTATATTAAAATAATTATCAGTGTACCTTTCACACCTTTGCATTTGAGGAAAATCTTTATCACAAAGTAATTACTTTCTTATTGACTATCGAAAAGTTCAGTAAATCTTGTTAGTACAGAACCAAACATGATTGGTATTCATATGTGTTGCTACTGCTACTCACAATCACCTTTGAAATATTTACTAGACGACTTTCCTATCGTTTCTTTATCTGTCTTAAAGAATAAGATTTTATTTCAAATTTCTTACATTACATTTTCCAACACATTGAATTGAAAATGTAAGTGAATATTAATCTTTACTTACGTAATAATTCAAACCTCTTCCCAGACCTCCATAACCTACAAGCCCACCATAATTTCCGTAACCACCAATTGCACCATAACCTCCAGTGATACCAATAGCGCCGCTAGCAGCAACCAGGGCAACGAATGTTAAAGCAATCTGGAAACACAAACATTACGTTTCATTATTACTGAGAAAATTCATTGTTTTACCATTGTTGGATATTAGTTACCACTTAATTTTAATTTTAACTCTAACAGATAAGTTAACGAAATCATAGATATTAGAACTCTTACTCAAGTAGAGTGTACATTAATCAATTTGCTTTCAAATTTACTTTACTCATTATATCCAAACTTTCAAATGTTCATGGCATACTTCTCATTCATTATAAGTAGGTCCAGCCGAAACATCTGAAACCAACCGGTACTAAAGTGAATTGTTTTAAAAAATATTTCAATTTCAAACAACGGAAAATCACATTTATTCTACATTATTCACATCAAAAGGTCACTAATTGCTACTTTCAATCATTCCAAATGTTATTATTATTCCAGTAAGGCAAGAGAATTTTCAATTCTTAACTTCCTATTACACCCATACTATTTTCTAAACATCAAATTTGACTTACTACAAATGGCTGCATGATGATGTGTTCCTAACAGTCAATTCAGATATCTTTACTGTTATACTGGTGCTCACATTTATATATATTCCCGAAGTGTTTTGTGAAGGAAGCCGAAGAGAAATTTCCAGACAAATATGCAACTCTTACTTTGTTCTGAAATAATGAATTTAATTAGCAGTTATTAATTCCGACATTCTGAAGCACTAACTATATCTCCGTAGGAATCTTCCACAATCACATGTGACATAGTTACTATCAAAAGTTCAAACATCTTTCTGTATTCAGAATCTTCAAAATATCTATTATATCATTTCAACAAATGTCACCAGTTCATAAGCTTACTTCATGACAAAATTTTACTTAATATGCAGCCAGGAGACAATGATAATACAAGAAATGAGAGTACTGCTTTCATATTCAGTCCTTAAATTTTACCCTTCTATAGAGTGAATTAGCAAAACTGTCGATAGAATAATAAATCTGTTAATATATATTTCACCTTTAACAGATCTGTAATTGCAGTACAAAAAAATTGGATTTTCATTTATAAAATGATTGGGATGAAATCTCATCTTTCAGGATATGGCTCGTAGGATAAACAACACATTGATAATAAGAGTGAGTGGGATGTTGAAGTCAAAAAATGAAAGGATAAGAGGGAACAAAAAGAAAAGCCATGTCAAATGTATTTCTTTACTACAAACTACACTTGACAAAAATTAGAAACGGATTAAGTGTTCAACGTTCTAAAACTATGCCCACTTAACACCTTTAAATCGTTGAAAGGTAAATGAACTTAAAATAGAATACACGGACAAAGCACATAATCTCTCACTCAAGGGCAATTATATGCCCCTGTACTTAATTTTAAAAAAAAAATATTTATTCTGCATATTAGGTTTAGTTAAAATATACATTTTTTTTAGTTTAACACTAATAAGTATACTTTTCCTAATTGTTTCTCACTTTCGTGCACATAGTGGGCATTCTTGTTACTTTACTTTTATTAATAGTCTACATTTGATTAATATATTATCTATGTTGATATTATTTTGAAATGGTGAATCGTAATTTGTTGTTCCGAAAAATATTAAGTAGAATTTATAAAGGTTTCCATACATTAGCAATAAGCTTATATTTATGAAGTTTAATCTGTTTTGTGTTTAAGATTTTAATCCATACCACTTCCTCAGATAGAGAAGAAATTTTCTTATTTAATGTAAATGAAATACAAAGTTTATATCTCAATTCCAATTTCAGTTTATTTAAAACTGAGTTAAGGTTTGTGCATTGTATTTTACTTGTCTAGTATATAGTTGTATTGTAAGTTATTACAAATAAAACTTAAATGGAAAAGGGAAAGAGAAAAGTATACCAAGTATGATTTGCATGTTGGCAAGATAGGATATTTTAAAGAAGGTCGCAAAAATCCGGGAAGCAGAACATACCAATTACTTCTGATACTTTCGTCTACGACGTCAAGTACGTCAAGCTGAATGTAATTCATGTGACTTACTGCGTATGAATAGTCTCTTCAGCGGTGTCAATTGTCGTGCCGTGTCGTATCATGTAACGTAGTATAATAATCAGTAATTGAAATACCATTATCGGACAATGTAAACAACATTGTAATCTAGCGTTGTTTCCAACTCGATTGTAGGATAAAAATTGATTGATAGAATTGGGGTTTATTGTCCTGCTCAGAACCCAATCTTAATTAGATGTTAATCAAATCTGAAGTAGAGATATGATCCTAATCAGAGTGCTCCTACACTTATCGAAACCGAGTATTCGATAATACAGAAAAACTTCACTTCTTATTTCGTAACTTTATGTGTAATTTTCGTTTCTTCTCGTATCTAAAATATCATCTCTCGATTCCCTTCCATAATTGGAAGGCTCTGTTCCCTCACCTAATTTTTGTGGACTGTTTTTGTTAATTTGTGTACAAAATTTAGTTCTACACTTTTGTCTTCTTTCCATCTAAAAGTCATCAGAATCCATTTATTATGACAGCTCCAAGACGGATTTGATAATACATTTCAATCATATATATGTTATTGAAGCATAACGTGTGCAATGAATTACGTATGTTATGACGCTGAACAATCCATTTCGTTATGTTCGTACAATCATTTTATCCATTTTTAATTTTACATTATGAATGAAGATCTAAGAAACTAAATTTGAGATCTAAGATCTTTGTAACCTGTACGGGCCACACGCATGGAGAAACCATTCTTTCGGTCATGATTCTCGACATATTAACAAGACAAAATTGTAATTTCTTTCGTCACGTCACGAATTTTGAAAATGATTTTCATTTGGGATCTCGTCTCGTGATCAAGGAGAACCGTAAATTGGAATATCGTAAAGGTGTCTATCTGAAAGACAAACATCTGAAGTAAGTGATGACCTCTCTCTAATAGATAATAATTTTATACATATATCTATGTTATTGTCTTTTAAACTGAAGTTATTACTCATTGCTTCTACGTCATTGACTCTTTCCATACACTTTATCCGAATTACTCATACAAAACAAGTCAACATAATTTTGTGATCATATTTATGTTGCTATTGCGGTATGGTGTGACTCCTGTAAAAGGTCATTTTCGTATTCTAACTTTATGTTACGTTGTGTGCTTTAGATTGATTCATTTATTTTCGACTTAAATACATATGAATTTCGTATTATAGACCAAAATCATAAGTTATGGCTTCTCTTTAGAGTATATACGTTGGACTATAATTCTAGTTATTTCCCTACTGATTGCTAGCGATTTCCCTGAAAAGCTCCTGTAACAATTGGAGAAATAATAATTCACTTCCGCACTTGAATATTAGGGTAATAAAATGAATAATAATTACAGTGTTTCCAGTCATAATTTTTACATTTCTATATTTTCACTATAGGTAACTTAAACATTGCTCCCTACTAGCATTTTGCATTACAGAGGAGATTATTCTACATGCTCACTACTTATGAGAATCGACTAACCAATTTAGTTAAGTAAATGGTATAGAAAATTCCCTGAGTTTCGATATCGAGAACTGATATAGAAATTAATATTGTTGGAACTCATTTTCTTTTTGACGACATACCTTACTGATATACATCACATTTTCTTTCCTTTCCAGGTTCAATTTATTTCCAAACAAATATTCAATTAATAGAATAAGGGCTAAATTAGTGGATACTTTGAAAATATTAGTTGTTTTGTCATAATTTAATCAGTTCGGTGCAAGAGGCATCACGAAATAGAATGATTACTCTTCGTAGCTAGAAGAAAATCCAGTATACTACGAGCTTTTGTCTATTTGGCTTACAATATAGAACAAGTTTAATTTGCGCAGCGAACTTGATATCTTAAAATTAATGACATTGGTTTCTATTCCGCTCAATAAATTAATTGATACCCTCGTTAAAAATTCAAAGAAGTAGTTTATTTTTCATATCTTGAACGTTACATAACAATGAAAACTTGTTCAACCAAGATATCCGCCATATCCTGCATATCCGCCGTAAACACCCAAGCCACCTAGCTGACTGTATACATGAACATTTGGTCCGACTCTTCTCACGATAGCGTTGAAACCATTAATTCCATCAGCTTGATAGTTGACTCGTCTCAGACTGCCATCATTCTCAACCAAGCTGTAATGCCCTCGTACTAAGTCTCCATCACGTACTTCCGTTTGTTGTTTGTGGTCTCCTGTTAAGGCATCAGACACGGAATATCCAAACGTGTATCTTGGGTATGACTGTAAAGTTCATAAGAAAAATTAATTTCCCCTTTCAAATTATGCAATATCAGTTTCATTCAATTTCGGAAATATATTTTGGAAACGACAGTAATTTAACGTCTTGCTATAGTAAGGGAGTATATTAAAATAATTATCAGTGTACCTTTCACACCTTTGCATTTGAGGAAAATCTTTATCACAAAGTAATTACTTTCTTATTGACTATCGAAAAGTTCAGTAAATCTTGTTAGTACAGAACCAAACATGATTGGTATTCATATGTGTTGCTACTGCTACTCACAATCACCTTTGAAATATTTACTAGACGACTTTCCTATCGTTTCTTTATCTGTCTTAAAGAATAAGATTTTATTTCAAATTTCTTACATTACATTTTCCAACACATTGAATTGAAAATGTAAGTGAATATTAATCTTTACTTACGTAATAATTCAAACCTCTTCCCAGACCTCCATAACCTACAAGCCCACCATAATTTCCGTAACCACCAATTGCACCATAAACTCCAGTGATACCAATAGCGCCGCTAGCAGCAACCAGGGCAACGAATGTTAAAGCAATCTGGAAACACAAACATTACGTTTCATTATTACTGAGAAAATTCATTGTTTTACCATTGTTGGATATTAGTTACCACTTAATTATAATTTTAACTCTAACAGATAAGTTAACGAAATCATAGATATTAGAATTCTTACTCAAGTAGAGTGTACATTAATCAATTTGCTTTCAAATTTACTTTACTCATTATATCCAAACTTTCAAATGTTCATAGCATACTTCCCATTCATTATAAGTAGGTCCAGCCGAAACATCTGAATCTAACCGGAACTAAAGTGAATTGTTTTAAAAAATATTTCAATTTCAAACAACGGAAAATCACATTTATTCTACATAATTCACATCAAAAGATCACCAATTGCTACTTTCAATCATTCCAAATGTTATTATTATTCCAGTAAGGCAAGAGAATTTTCAATTCTTAACTTCCTATTACACCCATACTATTTTCTAAACATCAAATTTGACTTACTACAAATGGCTGCATGATGATGTGTTCCTAACAGTCAATTCAGATATCTTTACTGTTATACTGGTGCTCATATTTATATATATTCCCGAAGTGTTTTGTGAAGGAAGCCGAAGAGAAATTTCCAGACAAATATGCAACTCTTACTTTGTTCTGAAATAATGAATTTAATTAGCAATTATTAATTCCGACATTCTGAAGCACTAACTATATCTCCGTAGGAAGCTTCCACAATCACATGTGACATAGTTACTATCAAAAGTTCAAACATCTTTCTGTATTCTGAATCTTCAGAATATGTATTATATCATTTTAACAAATGTCACCAGTTCATAAGCTTACTTCATGACAAAATTTTACTTAATATGCAGCCAGGAGACAATGATAATACAAGAAATGAGAGTACTGCTTTCATATTCAGTCCTTAAATTTTACCCTTCTATAGGAGTGAATTAGCAAAACTGTCGATAGAATAATAAATCTGTTAATATATATTTCACCTTTAACAGATCTGTAATTGCAGTACAAAAAAAATGGATTTTCATTTATAAAATGATTGGGATGAAATCTCATCTTTCAGGATATGGCTCGTAGGGTAAACAACACATTGATAATAAGAATGAGTGGGACGTTGAAGTCAAAAAATGAAAGGATAAGAGAGAACAAAAAGCAAAGCCATGTCAAATGTATTTCTTTACTACAAAATACACTTGACAAAAGTTAGAAACGGATTAAGTGTTCAACGTTCTAAAACTATGCCAACTTAACACCTTTTAATCGTTGAAAGATAAATGAACTTAAAATAAAATACACGGACAAAGCATATAATCTCTCACTCAAGGCCAATTATTTGCCTCTGTACTTAATTTTAAAAAAAAATATTTATTCTGCATATTAGGTTTAGTTAAAATATACATTTTTTTTAGTTTAACACTAATAAGTATACTTTTCCTAATTGTTTCTCACTTTCGTGCACATAGTGGGCATTCTTGTTACTTTACTTTTATTAATAGTCTACATTTGATTAATATATTATCTATGTTGATATTATTTTGAAATGGTGAATCGTAATTTGTTGTTCCGAAAAATATTAAGTAGAATTTATAAACGTTTCCATACATTAGCAGAAAGCTTATATTTATGAAGTTTAATCTGTTTTGTGTTTAAGATTTTAATCCATACCACTTCCTCAGATAGAGAAGAAATTTTCTTATTTAATGTAAATAAAATACAAACTTTATATCTCAATTCCAATTTCAGTTTATTTAAAACTGAGTTAAGGTTTGTGCATTGTATTTTACTCGTCTAATATATAGTTGTATTGTAAGTTATTACAAATAAAACTTAAATGGAAAAGGGAAAGAGGAAAGTATACCAAGTATGATTTCCATGTTGGCAAGAGAGGATTTTTTAAAGAAGGTCGCAAAAATCCGGGAAGCAGAACATACCAATTACTTCTGATACTTTCGTCTACGACGTCAAGTACGTCAAGCTGAATGTAATTCATGTGACTTACTGCGTATGAATAGTCTCTTCAGCGGTGTCAATTGTCGTGCAGTGTCGTATCATGTAACGTAGTATAATAATCAGTAATTGAAATACCATTATCGGACAATGTAAACAACATTGTAATCTAGCGTTGTTTCCAACTCGATTGTAGGATAAAAATTGATTGATAGAATTGGGGTGCTCAGAACCCAATCTTAATTAGATGTTAATCAAATCTGAAGTAGAGATATTATCCTAATCAGAGTGCTCCTACACGTATCGAAACCGAGTATTCGATAATACAGAAAAACTTCACTTCTTATTTTGTAACTTTATGTGTAATTTTCGTTTCTTCTCGTATCTAAAATATCATCTCTCGATTCCCTTCCATAATTGGAAGGTTCTGTTCCCTCACCTAATTTTTGTGGACTGTTTTTGTTAATTTGTGTACAAAATTTAGTTCTACACTTTTGTCTTCTTTCCATCTAAAAGTCATCAGAATCCATTTATTATGACAGCTCCAAGACGGATTGGATAATGCATTTCAATCATATATATGTTATTGAAGCATAACGTGTGCAATGAATTACGAATGTTATGACGCTGAACAATCCATTTCGTTATGTTCGTACAACCATTTTATCCATTTTTAATTTTACATTATGAATGAAGGATCTCAAAACTAAATTTGAGATCTAAGATCTTTGTAACCTGTATGGGCCACACGCATGGAGAAACCATTCGTTCGGTAATGATTCTCGACATATTAACAAGACAAAATTGTAATTTCTTTCGTCACGTCACGAATTTTGAAAATGATTTTCATTTGGGATCTCGTCTCGTGATCAAGGAGAACCGTAAATTGGAATATCGTAAAGGTGTCTATCTGAAAGACAAACATCTGAAGTAGGGGATGACCTCTCTCTAATAGATAATGATTTTATACATATATCTCTGTTATCGTCTTTTAAACTAAAGTTGTTACTCATTGCTTCTACGTCATTGACTCTTTCCATACACTTTATCCGAATTACTCATACAAAACAAGTCAACATAATTTTGTGATCATATTTATGTTGCTATTGCGGTATGGTGTGACTTCTGTAAAAGGTCATTTTCGTATTCTAACTTTATGTTACGTTGTGTGCATTAGATTGATTCATTTATTTTCGACTTAAATACATATGGATTTCGTATTATAGACCAAAATCATAAGTTATGGCTTCTCTTTAGAGTATATACGTTGTACGAGAGTATAATTCTAGTTATTTCCCTACTGATTGCTAGCGATTTCCCTGATGAAGCTCCTGTAACAATTGGAGAAATAATAATTCACTTCCGCACTTGAATATTAGGGTAATAAAATGAATAATAATTACAGTGTTTCCAGTCATAATTTTTACATTTCTATCTTTTCACTATAGGTAACTTAAACATTGCTCCCTACTAGCATTTTGCACTACAGAGGAGATTATTCTACATGCTCACTACTTATGAGAATCGACTAACTAATTTAGTTAAGTAAATGGTATAGAAAATTCCCTGAGTTTCGATATCGAGAACTGATATAGAAATTAATATTGTTGGAACTCATTTTCTTTTTGACGACATACCTTACTGATATACATCACATTTTCTTTCCTTTCCAGGTTCAATTTATTTCCAAACAAATATTCAATTAATAGAATAAGGGCTAAATTAGTGGATACTTTGAAAATATTAGTTGTTTTGTCATAATTTAATCAGTTCGGTGCAAGAGGCATCACGAAATAGAATGATTACTCTTCGTAGCTAGAAGGAAATCCAGTATACTACGAGCTTTTGTCTATTTGGCTTACAATATGGAACAAGTTTAATTTGCGCAGCGAACTTGATATCTTAAAATTAATGACATTGGTTTCTATTCCGCTCAATAAATTAATTGATACCCTCGTTAAAAATTCAAAGAAGTAGTTTATTTTTCATGTCTTGAACGTTACATAACAATGAAAACTTGTTCAACCAAGGTATCCGCCATATCCTGCATATCCGCCGTAAACACCCAAGCCACCAAGCTGACTGTATACATGAACATTTGGTCCGACTCTTCTCACGATAGCGTTGAAACCATTAATTCCATCAGCTTGATAGTTGACTCGTCTCAGACTGCCATCATTCTCAACCAAGCTGTAATGCCCTCGTACTAAGTCTCCATCACGTACTTCCGTTTGTTGTTTGTGGTCTCCTGTTAAGGCATCATACACGGAATATCCAAACCTGTATCTTGGGTATGACTGTAAAGTTCATAAGAAAAATTAATTTCCCCTTTCAAATTATGCAATGTTAGTTTCATTCAATTTCGGAAATATATTTTTGGAAATGACAGTAATTTAACGTCTTGCTATAGTAAGGGAGTATATTAAAATAATTATCAGTGCATCTTTCACACCCTTGCATTTGAGGAAAATCTTTATCACAAACTAATTATTTTCTTATTGACTATCGAAAAGTTCAGTAAATCTTGTTAGTACAGAACCAAACATGATTGGTATTCATATGTGTTGCTACTGCTACTCACAATCACCTTTGAAATATTTACTAGACGACTTTCCTATCGTTTCTTTATCTGTCTTAAAGAATAAGATTTTATTTCAAATTTCTTACATTACATTTTCCAACACATTGAATTGAAAATGTAAGTGAATATTAATCTTTACTTACGTAATAATTCAAACCTCTTCCCAGACCTCCATAACCTACAAGCCCACCATAATTTCCGTAACCACCAATTGCACCATAAACTCCAGTGATACCAATAGCGCCGCTAGCAGCAACCAGGGCAACGAATGTTAAAGCAATCTGGAAACACAAACATTACGTTTCATTATTACTGAGAAAATTCATTGTTTTACCATTGTTGGATATTAGTTACCACTTAATTATAATTTTAACTCTAACAGATAAGTTAACGAAATCATAGATATTAGAATTCTTACTCAAGTAGAGTGTACATTAATCAATTTGCTTTCAAATTTACTTTACTCATTATATCCAAACTTTCAAATGTTCATAGCATACTTCCCATTCATTATAAGTAGGTCCAGCCGAAACATCTGAATCCAACCGGAACTAAAGTGAATTGTTTTAAAAAATATTTCAATTTCAAACAACGGAAAATCACATTTATTCTACATAATTCACATCAAAAGATCACCAATTGCTACTTTCAATCATTCCAAATGTTATTATTATTCCAGTAAGGCAAGAGAATTTTCAATTCTTAACTTCCTATTACACCCATACTATTTTCTAAACATCAAATTTGACTTACTACAAATGGCTGCATGATGATGTGTTCCTAACAGTCAATTCAGATATCTTTACTGTTATACTGGTGCTCATATTTATATATATTCCCGAAGTGTTTTGTGAAGGAAGCCGAAGAGAAATTTCCAGACAAATATGCAACTCTTACTTTGTTCTGAAATAATGAATTTAATTAGCAATTATTAATTCCGACATTCTGAAGCACTAACTATATCTCCGTAGGAAGCTTCCACAATCACATGTGACATAGTTACTATCAAAAGTTCAAACATCTTTCTGTATTCTGAATCTTCAGAATATGTATTATATCATTTTAACAAATGTCACCAGTTCATAAGCTTACTTCATGACAAAATTTTACTTAATATGCAGCCAGGAGACAATGATAATACAAGAAATGAGAGTACTGCTTTCATATTCAGTCCTTAAATTTTACCCTTCTATAGGAGTGAATTAGCAAAACTGTCGATAGAATAATAAATCTGTTAATATATATTTCACCTTTAACAGATCTGTAATTGCAGTACAAAAAAAATGGATTTTCATTTATAAAATGATTGGGATGAAATCTCATCTTTCAGGATATGGCTCGTAGGGTAAACAACACATTGATAATAAGAATGAGTGGGACGTTGAAGTCAAAAAATGAAAGGATAAGAGAGAACAAAAAGCAAAGCCATGTCAAATGTATTTCTTTACTACAAAATACACTTGACAAAAGTTAGAAACGGATTAAGTGTTCAACGTTCTAAAACTATGCCAACTTAACACCTTTTAATCGTTGAAAGATAAATGAACTTAAAATAAAATACACGGACAAAGCATATAATCTCTCACTCAAGGCCAATTATTTGCCTCTGTACTTAATTTTAAAAAAAATATTTATTCTGCATATTAGGTTTAGTTAAAATATACATTTTTTTTAGTTTAACACTAATAAGTATACTTTTCCTAATTGTTTCTCACTTTCGTGCACATAGTGGGCATTCTTGTTACTTTACTTTTATTAATAGTCTACATTTGATTAATATATTATCTATGTTGATATTATTTTGAAATGGTGAATCGTAATTTGTTGTTCCGAAAAATATTAAGTAGAATTTATAAACGTTTCCATACATTAGCAGAAAGCTTATATTTATGAAGTTTAATCTGTTTTGTGTTTAAGATTTTAATCCATACCACTTCCTCAGATAGAGAAGAAATTTTCTTATTTAATGTAAATAAAATACAAACTTTATATCTCAATTCCAATTTCAGTTTATTTAAAACTGAGTTAAGGTTTGTGCATTGTATTTTACTCGTCTAATATATAGTTGTATTGTAAGTTATTACAAATAAAACTTAAATGGAAAAGGGAAAGAGGAAAGTATACCAAGTATGATTTCCATGTTGGCAAGAGAGGATTTTTTAAAGAAGGTCGCAAAAATCCGGGAAGCAGAACATACCAATTACTTCTGATACTTTCGTCTACGACGTCAAGTACGTCAAGCTGAATGTAATTCATGTGACTTACTGCGTATGAATAGTGTCTTCAGCGGTGTCAATTGTCGTGCAGTGTCGTATCATGTAACGTAGTATAATAATCAGTAATTGAAATACCATTATCGGACAATGTAAACAACATTGTAATCTAGCGTTGTTTCCAACTCGATTGTAGGATAAAAATTGATTGATAGAATTGGGGTGCTCAGAACCCAATCTTAATTAGATGTTAATCAAATCTGAAGTAGAGATATTATCCTAATCAGAGTGCTCCTACACGTATCGAAACCGAGTATTCGATAATACAGAAAAACTTCACTTCTTATTTTGTAACTTTATGTGTAATTTTCGTTTCTTCTCGTATCTAAAATATCATCTCTCGATTCCCTTCCATAATTGGAAGGTTCTGTTCCCTCACCTAATTTTTGTGGACTGTTTTTGTTAATTTGTGTACAAAATTTAGTTCTACACTTTTGTCTTCTTTCCATCTAAAAGTCATCAGAATCCATTTATTATGACAGCTCCAAGACGGATTGGATAATGCATTTCAATCATATATATGTTATTGAAGCATAACGTGTGCAATGAATTACGAATGTTATGACGCTGAACAATCCATTTCGTTATGTTCGTACAATCATTTTATCCATTTTTAATTTTACATTATGAATGAAGGATCTCAAAACTAAATTTGAGATCTAAGATCTTTGTAACCTGTATGGGCCACACGCATGGAGAAACCATTCGTTCGGTAATGATTCTCGACATATTAACAAGACAAAATTGTAATTTCTTTCGTCACGTCACGAATTTTGAAAATGATTTTCATTTGGGATCTCGTCTCGTGATCAAGGAGAACCGTAAATTGGAATATCGTAAAGGTGTCTATCTGAAAGACAAACATCTGAAGTAGGGGATGACCTCTCTCTAATAGATAATGATTTTATACATATATCTCTGTTATCGTCTTTTAAACTAAAGTTGTTACTCATTGCTTCTACGTCATTGACTCTTTCCATACACTTTATCCGAATTACTCATACAAAACAAGTCAACATAATTTTGTGATCATATTTATGTTGCTATTGCGGTATGGTGTGACTTCTGTAAAAGGTCATTTTCGTATTCTAACTTTATGTTACGTTGTGTGCATTAGATTGATTCATTTATTTTCGACTTAAATACATATGGATTTCGTATTATAGACCAAAATCATAAGTTATGGCTTCTCTTTAGAGTATATACGTTGTACGAGAGTATAATTCTAGTTATTTCCCTACTGATTGCTAGCGATTTCCCTGATGAAGCTCCTGTAACAATTGGAGAAATAATAATTCACTTCCGCACTTGAATATTAGGGTAATAAAATGAATAATAATTACAGTGTTTCCAGTCATAATTTTTACATTTCTATCTTTTCACTATAGGTAACTTAAACATTGCTCCCTACTAGCATTTTGCACTACAGAGGAGATTATTCTACATGCTCACTACTTATGAGAATCGACTAACTAATTTAGTTAAGTAAATGGTATAGAAAATTCCCTGAGTTTCGATATCGAGAACTGATATAGAAATTAATATTGTTGGAACTCATTTTCTTTTTGACGACATACCTTACTGATATACATCACATTTTCTTTCCTTTCCAGGTTCAATTTATTTCCAAACAAATATTCAATTAATAGAATAAGGGCTAAATTAGTGGATACTTTGAAAATATTAGTTGTTTTGTCATAATTTAATCAGTTCGGTGCAAGAGGCATCACGAAATAGAATGATTACTCTTCGTAGCTAGAAGGAAATCCAGTATACTACGAGCTTTTGTCTATTTGGCTTACAATATGGAACAAGTTTAATTTGCGCAGCGAACTTGATATCTTAAAATTAATGACATTGGTTTCTATTCCGCTCAATAAATTAATTGATACCCTCGTTAAAAATTCAAAGAAGTAGTTTATTTTTCATGTCTTGAACGTTACATAACAATGAAAACTTGTTCAACCAAGGTATCCGCCATATCCTGCATATCCGCCGTAAACACCCAAGCCACCAAGCTGACTGTATACATGAACATTTGGTCCGACTCTTCTCACGATAGCGTTGAAACCATTAATTCCATCAGCTTGATAGTTGACTCGTCTCAGACTGCCATCATTCTCAACCAAGCTGTAATGCCCTCGTACTAAGTCTCCATCACGTACTTCCGTTTGTTGTTTGTGGTCTCCTGTTAAGGCATCATACACGGAATATCCAAACCTGTATCTTGGGTATGACTGTAAAGTTCATAAGAAAAATTAATTTCCCCTTTCAAATTATGCAATGTTAGTTTCATTCAATTTCGGAAATATATTTTTGGAAATGACAGTAATTTAACGTCTTGCTATAGTAAGGGAGTATATTAAAATAATTATCAGTGCATCTTTCACACCCTTGCATTTGAGGAAAATCTTTATCACAAACTAATTATTTTCTTATTGACTATCGAAAAGTTCAGTAAATCTTGTTAGTACAGAACCAAACATGATTGGTATTCATATGTGTTGCTACTGCTACTCACAATCACCTTTGAAAGATTTACTAGACGACTTTCCTATCGTTTCTTTATCTGTCTTAAAGAATAAGATTTTATTTCAAATTTCTTACATTACATTTTCCAACACATTGAATTGAAAATGTTAGTGAATATTAATCTTTACTTACGTAATAATTCAAACCTCTTCCCAGACCTCCATAACCTACAAGCTCACCATAATTTCCGTAACCACCAATTGCACCATAACCTCCAGTGATACCAATAGCGCCGCTAGCAGCAACCAGGGCAACGAATGTTAAAGCAATCTGGAAACACAAACATTACGTTTCATTATTACTGAGAAAATTCATTGTTTTACCATTGTTGGATATTAGTTACCACTTAATTATAATTTTAACTCTAACAGATAAGTTAATGAAATCATAGTTATTAGAATTCTTACTCAAGTAGAGTGTACATTAATCAATTTGCTTTCAAATTTGCTTTAATCATTATATTCAAACTTTCAAATGTTCATGGCATACTTCACATTCATTATAAGTAGGTCCAGCCGAAACATCTGAAACCAACTTAAACTAAAGTGAATTGTTCTCAAAATGATTTCAATTTCAAACAACGGAAAATCACATTTATTCTGTATTATTCACATCATAGGGTCACCAATTGCTACTTTCAATCATTCCAAAGGTTATTATCATTGCAGTAAGGCAAGAGAATTTTCAATTCTTAACTTACTATTACACCCATACTATTTTCTAAATATCAAACTTGACTTACTATAAATGTCTGCATGATGATGTGTTCCTAACAGTCAATTCAGATATCTTTACTGTTATACTGGTGCTCATATTTATATATATTCCCGAAGTGTTTTGTGAAGGAAGCCGAAGAGAAATTTCCAGACAAATGTGCAACTCTTACTTTGTTCTGAAATAATGAATTTAATTAGCAATTATTAATTCCGACATTCTGAAGCACTAACTATATCTCCGTAGGAAGCTTCCACAATCACATGTGACATAGTTAATATCAAAAGTTCAAACATCTTTCTGTATTCTGAATCTTCAGAATATGTATTATATCATTTCAACAAATGTCACCAGTTCAACAGCTTACTTCATGACAAAAATATACTTAATATGCAGCCAGGAGACAATGATGATACAAGAAATGAGAGTACAGCTTTCATATTCAGTCTTTAAATTTTACCTTTGTATAGGAGCCAATGAGAAAAACTGTCGATAGAATAATACATCTGTTTTCATATACTTCACCCCTAACAAATCTGTAATTACAGTACAAGAAATTGGATGGACATTTATAAAAATGATTGGCACATTGTCATCTTTCAGGATATGGCTGGTAGTTTAAACAACACATTGATAATGAGAATGAGTGGGACGTTGAAATCAAGAAATGGAAGGGAAAGACAGTAGCCAAGCAAAGCCATGTCAAATGCATTTCTTTACTGGAAAATACACTTGACCAGTAGCGTACGCATGAATTTATTTCGGGACGGGTCTATATCAATATGAGGGTATTTTATATTAAAAGTCCTATAATTGCCCCTAAAATTACGTTAAATTTACACAAAAGTCAAAATTTCGGGGAGGTCCGGACCCCCTTGACCCACCCCCTGCGTACGTCCCTGCAGTTGACACAAATTAGAAACGGTTTAAGTGTTCAACGTTCTAACACTATGCCAACTTAACACCTTTAAATCGTTGAAATATAAATGAACTTAAAGTAGAATACACGGACAATGCATTTAGTCTATCACTGAAGGACAATTATTTGCCTTTGTACTGAATTAAAAAAGAACAATTTTTATGTATTCAGCGTATTAGGTTTAGTTAGAATCTACATTATGTTTTACTTTTAACACTAACAAGCATACTTTACCTAATTCTTTCTCACTTTCGTGCACATAGTTGGCATTCTTGTTACTTTACTTTTATTAATATTCTACATTTTCTTAATATATTATCTATGTTGATATTATTTCGAAATGGTGTATCATAATTTGTTGTTCCGAAAAATATTAAGTAGAATTTATAAACGTTTCCATGCATTACAAATAAGCTTATATTTATGAAATTTGATCTGTTTTGTATTTAAGATTTTAATCCATACCACCTCCTCTGATAAAGAAAAAATTCTATTATTTAATATAAATGAAATACAAAGTTTATATCTCAATTCCAATTTCAGTTTATTTAAAACTGAGTTAAGGTGTGTGCATTGTTTTGTTCTCGTCTAATATATAGTTGTATTGTAAATTATTACAAAGAATACTTAAATGGAAAAGGGAAAGAGAAAAGCATGCCAAGTATGGTTCGCATGTTGACAATTATTTGGCTTTTTGCTGAGTATAAAAAAGATTGTATATGTACTCAGCGTATTAGGTTTTGTTAGAGTTTATATTATTCTTTACTTTAACACTAAGAAGTATATTTTTCTTAATTCTTTCTCACTTTCGTATACAAAATAACATTCCTCCTGCTTCATTTTCATTAATAACTTTTTTTTTTAGCTTTTGCGTTCCATATTTTTGGTTGATTATCGTCGCTGTCTCTCTCTGATTCAGTGGGACGTTAAAAGAAAAAATGATGTACATATTAAAACCAGTGATTTTTTTCTTATGTAGAATGCACTGCAAGCAACTGCATAGTGAGGGTTAGAGAAGTTGCTGAATGTTGGAAAAGAAAATATAATTTTAATATTTTTTACGCATGTAAAAAATTGTTTTACTTATTGAAACAGGAGCGTCGTGTTCGGATGTAAGCCAATGCTGAGCAGCTCCTCAGAATTCTTGTATCGTTCTCAGCATCCGACAGAAGGACAAAAAGAAATCAAAGAGAAAAGAAGGGAAGTAAGAAGAGGGAAAGAAAAGAAAAAATGAATTATAACCTTTCACTCTGTTTTCTAAATGATAGTACACTTCTACATTTGCATGGTGTGGGGAAGACTGATATAAAATTTTGGGCAGAGACTTTACCAGGGATTAAAACACGTGTGATGCTGAAATTATGGTGCTGATGACAAGAACTGGCAAAATTATTTTCATTATTTTCTTTTCCTTTACGAGATGAATATTTCTCTTTAAATGTCATATTGAACGAGAGTTTCTCCGTCCTATTTTTTTTTTTTTTTTTTTTTTTTTTTAGATAATTTTTCTCGTTTCTCTGTGCTCATGATGGTTTGACAATTATGTTCGAGGGTTAGAATCTTAGAACATCTATAGTTATACCACCATAGTCTTATTCAAGAATAGAAATTTTCCACTTTAAAAAATTAAGAAAAACACGAAAAGGTGTTCATAAATATCTATAATTGGAAGGATGAATTTTCACAACTTTGCGAGAGAGGAACACCGAAATCCACGAAGAGCTTGAGTGCTATTCAGGCCCGTAGCCAGCCCAAAAATGTAAGGGGGGACGATCCAACCATATTATAGTTCATTTGCAAGCCTGCCGAGAAAATTTTAAAGGGGGGCATCAAAAATTTAGTGGGGGCCCGGTCCCCCTAGACCCCCCTGGATACGGGCCTGATGGTATTCCATAACTCGAGATCACCCTGTCGTGAACTATGAATTAACATTTCCATTGATTTACAAAACCCGGTGTCCCTGCAAAGAAATATTTCTGAGGATTGCCATTGTTTGGTCGCATTTCTCACATACAATTTAAACTTAGCACGACAACTATTTCACTCGTATAGTATTTACAATTTCCATTTTACTATTATTACCGGTTTTATATTTGATAATACTATCAAGCAGGCACGTAGCCAGGATTTGGTGAAGGGGGGGGGGTCCGTGACATGAAATACTGTGGTCACACCAGGGGCTCGATCATTCTAAACTATTTTACTGGAACATATACTGGTTCGTTTAGTCAGGATTTCGTAACGGGGGGGGGGGGAAGAAACGTGACATGAAACACTGAAGGCCCGATCAATCTAAACTACTTTACAATCAACATATATTGCTTTGTTAGGGCAATAAAATGAGGATATGTTGGCAAGTATTTTAATAACAAACTACGAAGAAATCTCGAGTAAAATAATAAAAAAATGTATTGAAAATGATTTTACAATATTTACGTTCTTCCTCTGAACATTCAAATATAACAATTTTCCTTTCATTACAATCTCAACTATTATAAAAAGTACATATTCACTATTATAAAAAATACACTCATGTCCAAAATGATTGTCGCATATCTATGACTGTCTTCTTGTAAGAATATAATTTGATAATGATTAATATTGATACCATGTGTATAATCGGGAAATGTATAGACTCTATTTGTGGTAAATTTCATAGAAAAAGAATTATAAATACGAAAATTAGAGTGAGTAAAATGAAATGTTGCTAAATGAACAAGAAAGTTTTTTTTTTATTATTGTTCTTATTTACTGATCTTTTAACAAAATTTGTCATTTACATGTCTTTGCCGATTATACAGATAATAACATTGTAAGAAATACAGGGCGAATTCGTTATCAAATTATACTCCTACAACAACATATTTATAGACTTGCGACAATAATTTTGGACATGAGTGTACAAACTCAATAATGTCTTGTAAAATATTTTACAATATCTGCGTTCCTTTCTCTGTTGAATCAAATGTTAACAGAACTTTCTTTTTACATATTTTTTTGTTTTTATTATTCCTTCAACTATTGTTTGTTCCAAATGACAGGTTAAAGGAGTAGTAGAAAATGTTTTTGAAATAACATGTTTGATACTGCAAGGATGCTATGACGAAAAATTACTATCAAAAATGTCCACGCTGTTACACAACCGGCATTATGCTTTCAGAAGCTTGAAATCTCCCTGACTAGTAGCAGAAATTCTAAGAATTGCGTAACTTCCGGAAATTTCAGATTCCATGACTCTTCCAGGATATCCCACTCACCTCGCCACCATGTATTGCAAGTAATACAAATTTCTTCATAAGAAAGAGTAACCAAAAGCTTTCTGTAGTTTTTTTAAAATTTTTAACGCCGATTCTTCTTTTTTCATTTCATTTCGTTTTATCCTTTCTTAATTTCTTTCATTTCTGGTCTCGAAGGGGGGGTCAGACCCCCCGGACCCCCCCCCCTTGGCTACGTGCCTGTATCAAGACGTTAAAAAGATAAAAATTAAAACGTTTTAATGTGTATCAGATGGCGTCAAACAAGCTAGCAAAACGATAACTTTAGTTTTGTATCTGTTCGCGGCGTATGCAAACAATCGTCTTTCTAAAACTTTTCTTGGAGCATGTTAAAACTTACGGATGCTAACAAATGGTGTTAGTATCAACATCTACCAGACAAAATGAAAGTTCAGAGAGCAATGGCAACCCATTGTTCAATCAAGAAAGGAATAGGCAATGAAGAACGCTGAAACAGATGATTAGCCAATCAACATATTCGAAATAATCCCAGATAAAGTTACTACGAGGATAGGTCAATAATTATATGCAGTCAATTTTTATTATTTACTACAATGTTTTTACAAGAGTATGTTTTTGTCGTACAATTTCTAACTCTGTCTGTGAGAAAAATGCAGGAAAATTGAATTAGACCTACGGGAGTTCGTAAAGATCTAGTGTCACTTTTTTAGACTTAGACTCCAGAAGGCAATCTAAGCTTTTGTGAATAAAAATGTATCAGATTCACTCCAAACCATTCTTGGTGTTATAGAGTAGGTCTAAGTGATAATTACATCACAGAACCTTTCTTGATAAATACTAATTTATTCATATTGAAAATGATCCTGACGGTTATGTAAAGCCGAGATTTTAGAGCAGCTTCAATCATAGTAATTTATGACTTTTCTGAGCTCGCTGACGGATTATCACATTGCTATGCATCTTAATTTAACAAATATTGATGTGTTATCTAGTTGAAAGCGCATTGTGAGTTCGCAGAGCTAATTTCTGAGTTTTTGTTTGTTCATAGTTTATTTTTCACCTTGTTCTAAACTTACTCTTGCTTCCTTTTCTAGTGAAATCATGTTTTATGGACAAATTTTGCATATGTTCAATGCCCCCACACTAAAGGAGAATCTAATATAAATTCACGCTGTAACAGAATATAGTAAAAAGTGTTGCTTTGAAAAGTTTGTACCCCATTAGGTATTCAAGGACTCATAGTCGCCGACTTGAAGAAAGTATTGGGGGTCCAAACAATGAACACCATCATATTCAGACGTTTTCTATCAACTGTTTGATGAAGCCCCTCTTCTCCTACTGCCCCCTCCCAAGTTCTCCTCCACTTCATCCGCTCCGCTGAGAAATTCATGACCTAAGTCAAATTTGTCTAAAGCCAATAAAACAAATTCAAGTTCAAAATTTGGGAACTTCACTGCAACTTTACGCACCATATTGATCTTCACTTGTCATATCGGTCCTGCCAGAGTGTTGGTTGAAGCTTCAGTGCTCTATTAAACATAGTTTTGAAAGCGACGTTTTCTATTGAATAAGTGGGCTCTTCCTAATATTTAATTAAAGGAACGACGAAGCTTATGACATAAATTATTGCTCTTTTTGTTAATTCTTCCTCGACTAGATTATATTGGAGGTTCGAATACCCCACACCTTTAAATATTGGGGGGGGCTAAAAGTGTCCTGTCCCCCCCAAAGTCGTCGCGTATGCAAGGACTAGATTCTAATGATATGTTCTAGTAATATGTTCCGTTAGTCAGTTGCTTTTTACTACTACTGAAGCGCTCTCTAATATCGGTCATATTTTATCATTTTATAAGAAAACTATCTTTACGATATTTCCACCATAACATGTGTTTTTTCCTTAAATGATAGAAGGTGAGGTGATTTTAGTTTAGCGTCCCGTTCAGCAGCGAGGCTATATGAGACGTGGACCTACTGATTAACGTGGAATCCGAACCACATGAGCTCCCGCCGGGAATTGAACCCGGGTCTCCCACGCCAAAGGCGCGTACGCTATTAAATGACAGAAGTATACGTGATTGAAATACACATGCAAAATTTGTGTATGACGTAAGGGCATAGAAGGGGGCACTGTTTTGTGTTTTGGACATGTTTCCTCTCTGTAGTAAATGCATTGTTCATTCGAATGGTGGATTGAATTGATTAAAGAAAACGTTAGTGAAATTGATAAACATCCTTTATGGGAAGAAAACTTAGCTGTTAAACATTTCTGAATAATATGAGTTGTGGAACTACAAATTAATCAGTCATCCTTGTCATCAGAACGTATTTCCTGGGTGAGGATGGTATTGAACTCCAAAATGTCTTGAGGTATGTAGACTTGTCTGGAAGGCAAATCAAAGTGTTTAGAAGAGTTCCTCAGCCTACAATCCACAAGTATTCATGTTACACTGAACCCTATGCGGAGTTAGAGACGAGAAGTACATTTCTAGTACTTTGAAATGGTGAAATTCATTTTTTGGTGTTTTGGGGTGCTTTTGCCATAAAAGTCATCGCTCAGACGCCCTTTTTTTAAATTTATTTTATTTAGTTATTTATTCATTATTTTTTTGTAAAATTCAGGCCACCACGAACTGTACTCAATGAAATCAGTCACCTTCATTTGAACAATGGAAAACTTGTTGGAGATGGTCGAGGAAGTTTCAATGAGCTCAACAACGTCATCTATAGTGTAGTTTCCCTCCTTCCTTAGCTTCTTCCGTATTATCCCGAAATCCCTATCATTGGGCATGAGGGAGTGACCTCTAACGGGAAAACTACAAAGTCTCATTTACTGCCGATAGGGAACTCGTCCGGGACAAGTTTTCTTTCTACAGTAAACGGAAAATTGAAGGAGTCACGATCCCCATTGCTATTGAGCGGACAAGTGTCATTTCGGTGCTAAACGATCCATCGACCTATTACAAACCATTATCGTCACAAGAAAAGGAAATTTGTAAATGCTGGACATGTTTGCTTTCTGCAGTAAGAGCTTCATATCTCTCCCTCCCCCTTCCCCAAGTTTTGTGGCTGAATTGGATTTAAACAGCATCGGAAGTGTCACTGTTCATCTCAGCAACCCCAAAAACTATAAATTCGGCAATAATATCGGTCATTTTCGATTATTTTTATATATCTCTCCCCTACCCCAAGTTGAGGGGCTTAATTTGGATTTAAACAACATCAGAAGTATCACTGTTCATCTGAGCAACTTCGAAAACTATTGATTCGACACTAATATAGCTCATTTTCGATCATTTTTAAATGTCCCCCCCCTAAGTTAAGTTGCACCGTCAAAGTAAAATTACAAAAACACTCCCAGGCCCAAACCTCATCTATGTTGAAAATTTGATCGAGATCGGTCCTGTGATTCAAGAGATTAAGAGTCAAGATATATATTGTTAATTATCCCTAAGATTGAGACAGATAGTCCTATCAGTAACAGAAATACTCCTAACATTACGAACATACTACTTCAATATCTTGCAACATTCGGTTATATTAATACGATTTTTATCAGTGTTTGTGTATCTTTACCGAAACTTTAAAAAAAGAAAAGAAAAGAAAAACACCGATAAAAATTTAAACAGTGATCAAAATTTCGTACACTAGGTAGTTGGAATTTCAATAATATCCACTCTATTTTTATTAGTTCAAAAGTACATACTTTAAAATTCAGTAAACATAAACTAAAAATATGACAACATAAATATACTATATGAACAGTGTACTGAAAGTAATAAATTACACAGACCTGCATTATTTCGGTTATGTCATGTTTTTCAACATTGGACGATGGATTTCTATGTATCTTGATGAGCTTAATCCAAAAATGATCTTAGTTTTTGTCCATCACTTCAGAATTGTTTGCAAATCGTAAGTGTCACAATGTGTTATATGTCTAAAAGCATCACAAATATGAAACGTATGGGCAGATATCAGGACATAGGAAATGTTCCCATCCGTTTGCAACGTAAACCGGCAGATGCAGCATTTGTATCATTAAACGTGGTGCACACTACAACTGTTAGTGCTGGTGCAACCGTGTATCTCGCGTATTTCGAAACAAAACTTGGGCAGCCCACTATGTTTGCTATACATGTGTTGAAGGACGAAGCCGGTGGTTAACGGGAGAACAACAGGCTTTCAGATTTCTCGTTCCGATGGTGTGGAGCGGCGCGAGGCACAAGATCACAGTGCTGATTGTGGTGTTTGTTCCACCAATGTTTACGGTTTCAATATCAAGACTAAAAGAAACATTGTCTCTTCAAAGTGCCATCGGCGTCATGTCCTGTCCCTCATATTCCAGACGTGTCCGTGCTAGTGCAACCAGAACGTTTGCCTGATGTAGATGGATCCCAATATGAAATCACCGACCGACGAGAACGACTCTTTCGAACCTGGCACGTCTGAACCACAACATTGACATAATCGGAACTGAACGGTGTAATTCGCGACTTACATCTCACCAAACAGGGGGCAGAACTACTTCGTTCCAGGCCAAAAGAAAAGAATTTGCTAGCAACTGGCACTTCGTTGTCCAGGTTCAGGCACAGAGAACAACAATTTCTTCCAGATTTGTCGAAAAGAGGAGACTTAGCATTTTGCAATAATGTGTGTGGACTGTTTCAGACATTTAACATTCCATACTAAAGCACTGATTGGAAACTATTCATTTATTCGTAGAAACGAAACCTAACAGTTTGCCTGCTTGACAATGAAAACAGGTATGCGTTAATACCCATGGGACATTCTGTACACTTACAAGAACGTTACGAAAATTTACCATTTGTTCTCCAGAACATGAAGTATGACGATGATCAATGGGTCATGTCTGGCGATTTTAAGGTAATATCGATTATACAACTACGTCATTAAGTCGCATATCTGTGATATTTTTCGACATATACTAGATTTGGTACATTGGCATTTGCAAACAAAGCTGACGTGATGGAAACAAACTAAGGTCCTTTGTTGGATTAACCGCAATAAGATACATAGGAATCCATCGTCAAATGTTGAAAAACAGAACCATTGCAGGCTAGTGTTATTAGAGTCATCTGCAGAATAGCACAATTGAAAATGAAATCTTTCAGCTTAACGTCCCACAATTACGCCCTTTAGGTTAAGGTAGGCGATGATTAAGGCAAATAGATGATAATGGAGGAATTGATGGAATAAGGAAGTGGGAGGAAATGCGAGTACCATGAGAAAACCCATGGTCACGATGTTGTCCACTACAAACTTATTTGGTCAGGTATCGAACCAGGGACCTCACACTAATGGTAAGCGCTCTACCACTGAGCCACCCTGTCCCGTATAACACAATTGGAAAGTAATAAATATAGGGCATGGAACATGTAAACTTTAAATGACATTAAGAGTCTTCATCCCGGCGAAATTAAAATACCGCTAATGTTACAGTAATTATGTGATATCTCCAAATAAATAAAAGATAATTGAAATATGGAACAGGAGCGCCCTAGACAATATTATTTTGCGTGAGGTACCGTTATCACAAGTCACCTAGTGGCTTTCCGTTTTCAGCTGTTTAGAAACGCGAAAATAAATGCCGATTTTCAAAATGGCTCGAAATCGAAAGCAGATAAGTGAGTCGTGATAACGGTTTCTCATGTAAAATAATATTGTCTAGGGCGCTCTTGTTCCATATTTCGATTATCTTTTATCTATTTGAAGATATCACATAATTACTGTAAAATTAGCGGTATTTTAATTTCGCCGGGATGAAGACTCTTAAGAAAGAACATATCACCTGGGAATTAACATCTAACTAACTAACTAACTAACTAACTCTATGGCCTATGGAACCCGGAGGTTCAGTGCCGCGTTCACAAAAGCTCTCCACTGACTTCTATCCTTAGCTAATTGGATCCAGTTTCTACTTTGTATTCCTATCTCTGCGAGATCCATCTTAATATTATCCTCCCATCTGCGCCTAGGTCTTCCTAATGGTCGTTTTCCTATGGGTCTACCAGTCAAGACTTTGAAAGCGTTTCTACTTTCTTCCATTCTAGCTACATGACCTGCCCACCTAAGCCTCCTAGACTTGACGACCCTAACAATGTTGGGTAAACCGTATAAACTATGTAGTTCCTCGTTATGAAGCTTCCGCCATTCCCCATTCTCGTTCCTCTTGGGTCCGAATATTCTTCTCAGGATCCTGTTCTCAAATACTTTCAGTCTATGTTCTTCCCTCAGAGTAAGCGACCATGTTTCGCAACCATACAGAACAACAGGCATGATTATCGTTTTATATATTTTAAGCTTCAAATTCCTCGACAGAATTCGCGACGACAAGAGATTTTGAACCGAATAGTAACACGAATTCCCTGCTTTTAGTCGACATTTAATTTCTTCGTGAATATGATTTTCGTCTGTTAATATTGATCCTAAATATTTGAAAGTATCCACTTTATCAAAAGTATTATTTAATATTTTAACGCCTCCACAATTTGCCGTATTACGGTCCCGACGCACTTCCATGTATTTAGTTTTCTCTGCATTTACTTCTAAACCCATGTCCCTGCAAGCGTTTAATAATATCTCTGCATTTATTTCTACTGTTCTCCTATCATCCACTATTAAATTTACATCATCAGCATATGCCATAACCTGGTGAATGCCGTTCAACTCTAGGCCCTGGTTGCTATCTTTGATTTTCCTTATGGCGTATTCCAGCACAAAGTTAAATAATAATGGCGATAACGCATCTCCTTGTTTCAGGCCATTTTCGACGTGGAAGCTCGTGGACAAAAATTTTCCTACCCGGACTTTACTTTGGGATTCACTTAAACATATCTTAATTAATCTAATTAGCTTTCTCGGTATTCCAAGCTCTGTAAGAACATTGTATAATGTTTCTCTCCTAACCGAGTCGTAAGCCTTTCTAAAATCAATAAATATTTGATGTACCGGGGTATTCTCTAACAAGGAAATCTTCTGTAACGGAACGGACTGTTACATGTAGCATATTCAGATTTCCCTTTCCTTCTGTCAGAATAATTGCCGCCTTCTGTGTTAAAAGTAAGAAATTAGATGCTTTACCGTGTATTTTTCTCCAAGAACTGTATTGTTATTCCTGAGTTGTATTACAGAACTATGATTTTATTTTTAGATTCTTATATTTCTCAAGAGATGTTAATAAATGAAATGTGTTCATGAAGCAAGTGTATTTTCTGAAGATTGACAAAATACAGCTTAACTCTCCTAACTATTTGGTACGTTTAAAAGCAAAGGAGAAAATCCGTAATCACCAAATCATCACAAAGTAAGCGTTTAACGAAAAATAATGTAGGAAACATATAAAAAAAAATCTATAGATTTCATTGTGTTGAACAAAATGATATGGCGAGTGTAAATCCTCATGCGCAGTTTTCAATAAAATCGATAAAAGCAAGTCTCTCGTTTTGGGGTTACTTCCTGTTTCGCAGAATGCCTTATTAGTGTGCAACGTTGCCATGTTTACTCATTCCTGTTCCGCACAAATAGATCTATCCTAACGGATGAATTACGCCTCAATCACTTCCTGTATCGCAGAATTGCATGAAGAGTTTTGGTAGCACCTGAATATTAGAAATATTTGTCAAAAGTACAAAAACCACCAACACAAATCTAAGCAAGAGATGCGGTTCGCAATATATATTAAACGACTTGTCCTCCCATCTGTATCTAGGTTCTTGTATTGGCCGTTTTCCGATCGGATTTCCAGTTAAAACTTTGAAAGCGTTCCTATTTCCTTCCATTCTGGCTAAGTAACCTGCCCACCTGAGCCTCCTAGACTTGATGACTCTAATGCAGTTCCTCGTTATGAAGTATCCGCCATTCCCCGTTCTCGTTCCACTTGGGTTCGAATATAAATCTCAGGATTTTATTCCCAAATACTTTTCAGTTTGCGGTTTTCCCTCAGAGTAAGAGTCGATGTTGCGCAACCATACAGCACAGTAAGGATGATTATCATTTGATATATATTTTAAGCTTCAAATTCGTTGACAGAATCCGACACGACAAAAGTCTTTGAAGCGAATAATAACACAAATTTCCTGGTCTTTGTGGATATGGAAACCTATTTGAAAAATAAAATCACTCATTCTGCGAAACGGGAGCCCATGCTTTGGGTTATATTTCCGTTTTTCGAAACATGGCAACGCTGAGCGTGAAAAACTAGTTTTAACTCCTTTCTGCGAAATGGGAGTACACTCTTTCTTGTAATCATAAATCTTTGTGTATGCATTACGATAAACACTTCACCCATTAAAATGAAACTGATCCTCATGCTAATGAAGCATTTCATAACGACAGCAGCAAGATAATATGGTTAAAGAGATATAGCCCAAAAACTTTAGTTTTTGCTTTAAAATGAAATCTTTAAGTTTAACGTCCTACGCTTATGCCGGTTAGGCTTAAGGAGACGGTGATAATGAGAAATGAGTGAAATGAAGAAAGTAGGAGGAAACGGGAGAACTCCGAGAAAACCCATGAGCATGGTGTTTGTCCACCACAAAGTCCACACGGCGCGAGCTGGGATCGAACTAGGGACCTCAAGCACCGTAGGTGAGCGCTCTCCCACTGCGCCACCGCCAGCGCTCTCCCAGTCTTTGCTTTATTATGGTACTGTCCATAGATAAGACATATATCAATCGATAGAGCATAAACTTGAAAACGAATTCGCAAGCGTAGTTTTCGAAATTACCGAAAATGGAGATGTCATTCATTGCCAATCTGGTGAAGTTGATAGCTTTTATTCTGCTTTAATACCTTTTAAAATGAAGACCACAGAGGAAAAAAGGACGTAAGTCAAGAAATGGTTGAAAATGATTTAATAGCAGAATAATGTAGTCTGAAAGGTGTAGCTTGCATGGACTAAATCCCATAGTAAGAGAAAGGTTAGCCACTTAGAAATTTAATGCCAAAGATTTCGCCTAAAAGGAAAGAAGTACGTAAGTCAGTGGGAAACAGGGTAATCGTGTAAAATTATTTTTAAAAAACTGACTTGCCTCCTTTTTTACTTCTAGTCTTCAAATATTAATTTATGTTTTATGTAAGAAAAATATGAATCGTTTAGTAGCAGATTGCAGGTACCCCTATTGTTCTTCAATTTCTCCTAACAAACGTACTATTTGTAAACCAACAGATTGAAAATTTTCATTATACTCGTATTTTTAGACAGAAGAAAGAAATAAGTACCCTACTCTAATAGCTTAGGGGCCCCACTAGCTACGCTAAATAAATGGGCTGAAACACGTCTGGAGGTATAATATTCAAACACAGGAGAGCATCCAAAGGAGGGTTCCACAGTTTGGGTAGGTCCAAAATTACAAGACACTATGTTTAGGGCTATGTAATATCGACGGGTGTTATTCTACAACCGAAAAAAAAGATAAGTAATTTTTAAGTACTGACAAGTATATTCTCACGAAAAATTATAAAATTAGATTGTTTTTTATCAGTAAAGAAATAGTACAGATGATGAGTAAGATCAAATCTTTAGTCTATGTCAAGGATTTAAGTGCTAAACAAATATACTTTTATTAAGAAACTGTAGAAATGTATGTCGAGTTATGCAGTTTTTCTTAGGGGGTCTGAGTCCGGTGGACCCCCGTAGGTGCGCCCCTACTTACACAGGACAATCCAGTTGGATTTAAAAACAAATACATATTTTGCATTATATAAACCTTTATTACATAACAGCTTAAATTAAATACACTATACATAAGGGTTGGACATCACAGTTTATAGTTTAAATCGCAAATTGAAGTACCGTTCCATCAATGAAAGCCTCCGTACCCATGATAACCTATTACAGGTTTAGCTACATGAGCAACATGTGCGATAGGTTTAGGATGTATGGTAGGTCCATGTTTTTTAACTATAGCGTTGAAACCATTATGGCTGTCAGCTGCATACTGGACTGTCCTTACGCTTCCGTCAGGCTCCACCAAGCTGTACTGTCCTTTCACAACGTCACCATCTCGAACTTCGTGTTGACTTTTAATATCTCCGGTGTGAGGATCCTGAACTGCATATTCGAATTCATATTTAGCTGGTACCTGTTAAAGAAAATGACATGTTACTTCAGTGTCTCGCGTAAAAGCAAGAGAGAGAGATTATCAAATAAACGTTTAGAAAGTTAATAGCCAGTGGCGTATTTAGAAGGAGGCTTCCAGGCTTAAGCCCCCCCCCCGAAATCTTACTATAGTAAAGTATATGAAATATCTTGCAGAATTTTCACATTTTCAGGCAAAGCCCCCCCTGAAAGTTAGCAAAGCCCCCCCGAAGCAAAATCGTAAATACGCTACTGTTAATAGCATATTATCAAAATCCAAACTAAGCAGGAAGGACTGTATATGAAGGGTTAGAATTATTTTTACATGATAGGGAAATACTTGGTTCAATCCCTCAGTTATCATCCACACTGGCTGAAGACTTCTCTCCAATAACGCTGCCAAAATTACATTAGTTCATCATTCGAATATTGGATTCGGGGGCACGGTGGCTCAGTGGTAGAGTGCTTACCCCTAGTGCATGGGGTCCCTGGCTCGATCCCCGGCCAGGTAAGTTTGAAAATGAAATGAAATCTTTCAGTTTAACGTCCCACAATTATGTCCTTTACTCGATGATTACTCGAGACGATGATTAAAGCAAGTGAATGATGATGGAAGAATCGGAGGAAACGGGAGTGCTCCATGAAAACCCACGGGCACGATGTTGTGCACTACAAATGTACTTGGCCGGGAAACGAACCAGCGACCACACGCACCAGAGGTAAGTGCTCAACTACTGAGGCACCGTACCCCGAATCCAAAATTTAAATAATGAACTAATCGAATTTAGTTTCAAGGGCTTATTCACTTGTATAATATTACAGCCTAAGTCCAATTCAAGATATTATTTTAAATATAAAATAATTTCAGCTGAATAGAATAACATCCCCGGTTAGAACATTTGAATGTTGTTCAATTGAGGTGAGGGATTGGGGACGTTTCTGGTTTAACCAGGCTTTGCCTATACGATTCTATTGTATTTATCAAAATTGTAGTTTCAGGTTATAGAAAACGAATTGGTAATAAGTTTTGAGTAAGGTAATATATATATATACTTACGTAATGGTGATCAATAGCCTTCACTGGAATATGTGCTGCTATTAGAGGCGTTCCTATGTGATGAGGGTAGTGAACTGGAAATGCAGAGGCACAGACCACAGCCAACAGCAAAAATAAACCCTAAAACAAAATATAAGAAAACAGGAAAACTTTAGTAACTAGCATTGAAATTAGGCATACAGAGGAAATGGCGCGTTCAGTGTATAAAGGAATTAAGTCCATTTTTTTGGTCATGTTGGACGCAATTTCATCTTCAAAATCTCGACCGGACGCTCCTTTCAGAATTTAAAACATTTGTGTTCAGATATTGTAAATAACTGATATAAAGTAATTTAAAAGAAAACAGCCTCAAATTTTCCACGTACTTAAGCATAGTGTACAAACTTTGTCTTTTCTCTAACAACTTGTAATTGGACTTGGTTCCCGTATCCACTAAACGCCCTAAATAAGCATTTGTTTAGTATGTATTATAAAAAAAACACCTAGGTACCCTACTCAGTTTCTTTGGTTAAAACGGTACAACATATTTTATCAAAAATCAAGTTAATTAGTTAACTAATGGACAGGATATTGGTTCAGTCTTATTGTAACTAAGGACTGGATAATGGTTCGGTCCTATTGTAATTAATGGACTGGATACTAAACGGACAAACATCTTGACATTTGAAGGCGGCGCTCCAAGTTCCCTTTAAATGCTGCTAGCAAATGAGAGTCCAGCGGTATTGCCACGTTTATTTCATACACACCCACGTCTATCCCCTGTCACCTGATCGCGCTGCAGTTTGTCTCCTTAGCCATAGCCACACCTCTTAGCACTCGAGAACTTCGTGTCAAAGCTTGCGTTTCATTCGTTTAGCTGAAATGCCAAGATGTTTGCCACAGGCTTTAGTTCGATTTTACTGTGGTTTAACTTCCCTTTCCAGCAGCGAGGCTACGTAAGAAGATAAATGCTATTTAAAGAGGGATCCCTACTACTACTAATTTTTGCATCTTAAAGAAGTACCCCTACTGGCAAACGAACCCGAGACCACACTCAAACAAAGCACTCGCGTTAATGACTCTGCAATGAGAACGCGCATTAATGGAATTTCAACACCATTTTCAGTACTCAGTCTATATGAGATGGGCGTACTGCTGTGGGATCATCACTTGAAGTTGTATGCAAAACAAAATACCCTCACTGATATCGAAGCCGGATCCGCGTGTATTCCAGGTAAATAAATGTAATTATGTAGGTGTAATTATGACAATTCAGAACGACATTAACAGATAAATACAATACAATAAAAGGTAGGACATTTATAGAGAAGTTTCTTGCGTGTGTCTTCGTGATTAACATTGAATAAAGCAAGGGCGGCTGGTGAGGGAAGTCACATCATTAAAAATTAGTTTTATTTATTCAAACTAAGGGAAGAAAAGTTATCTAATGTAGGCCTAATTGTAGTATACAAGAATTGGAACATTACGTAACTTTTCTTCCCTGATTCGAAGAGATAAAACTAGTTTTACTCTTGTGATTCCCCTCCAAAAACCCGCCTCTGGAATAAAGTAAGATTAAACATGTTCTAAATTATACTTTTTCTGCTATATTAAATGAATATTAATATTCATGAGTAAGATAAATGAATCAAATAATACAAAAAGAGCTTCAGTCAAATAAACATAGTTTTGAGAAAACTAAATAAAACATTGCAGAACAAGCTCATTCTGCGTACACTAATAATCAAAGTTGATATCTGTTTATGAAATATGGCATGTTTGACTAATGAAACTGAAGCCCATGCATAGAAATATAGGTGTACCCTATAGGAACAAAATCCGTTGTTAACTCAATTTCGCCACATGGGTGACTGAAGCCCCTTTTTACATGTTAAGGCTATTCGTTATCAATTTGAGTGTTTTGAGTATACGATTTCATCAAGTTTTCTACCGTATCTTTTAACTATGACTAACATTTATGAAGTGTTATGTGTTTACATGCTTAGTACTTCCTATGAAGTATTAGTTATATATGTTCATGGTTTACATCCATGTAAGGCTTACTTGTAGGATTATAATATTCATAGGAATATCATTGAAATATTATACGAGGAAGATGCACACATGTTTCCGTATTGCTTGATATATGTCATGTTAGAATATTCTACTGAGTATCCTAAATTCGTACTAGAATGTGATAGAAAATGTTTATACGTAGCCTGTTAATTGTATGAGGACTGTATAAACCCTCCTTTCATATATCTCCACACGAACTTTACGGTGCAAATTGCTGCAGGAAAAAAATCACAGGAACTCTCATCATCGATCTGGTTTGATCCCACGCAGTATTTTTTTTTAGATATGTTTTTTCGGGAATTGCCCCCTCCCCTGAAGAGACCATCCTTTTTTTGACAATTCGATTTCTGAAAATGCTTGCTATCATCGGATACAGCACCCAAAGAAAGCGAGAAAAACAAGTTTTTAGCGGCAGGTAGTAAACAGGGCCGGAGATAAAGGGATCCAAAGTTCGAATACAGGACGCAGAAACTGCATATAAATATCATGTAATTTTGAAACGAGTGGAGGAATTGAGATCATATTTGAGGTGTGAGTATCGAGTGTAAAGCTCTTCGGAATAGGTATATTGCGCATCATGTCGGCCATCTTAAAAGTCGCCATATTGGAGTTATCGAAAGTAAAGAGACGGGAAGGAAATCGTGTGTGGCATATCAATTTAGGCTAACTTGTTCCCAGAAATTCAAATATGAAGTTAGTTTTTACCAACTCTTATGTATTGAGTAGTTACGGATGCTGGAAATTTTGAACAGGTGAAATTAATGGTATTGTCTTCTGGCATTTCAGTCCATTCAACGTAAACCAAGAATAAGATCAAAATAGTGTTTGAGAACAGTTCTACAATTATTACAGTTGATAAGTTGTATTATTGTTAAGGCAGTCTTGAAAGGTGCATGGGAACAACCGATATAAAACCTAAAGGTGTCAAAAGTTCAAAAGTATTCTAAGTAGTACCTGGATTGACACGTTTAGTTGCATCTGTTGTGTATTTTAAGAATGATTGATATGCCACATGATTTCCTTCCAGTTTCTTTATTTTCGATAAGTCCAATATGGCGACTTTTAAAATATCTGACATCATGCGCAATATCCTATTCCAAAGAGCTTCACACTCGATACTCACACCTCAAATTTGATCTCAGTTTCTCAACTCGTTTCAAAATTACATGATGTTTTATATGCAATTTCTGCGTCCTGTATTCGAACTTTGGACCCCTTTATCTCCGGCCCTGTTTACGGTCTGCCGCTAAAAACTTGTTTTTCTCGCTTTCTTTGAATGCTGCTTCCGACGGTAGCAAGTATTTTCAGAAATCAAATTGTCAAAAATAAAGAATGGTCCATTGTGAGAGTGACCCCCGGGAAAGACCAAAATAATACGTCTTGAATACAAGGTGAGTCAAAAGTCCTTGGACACCTGCAAAAGTTTGAAAATCGACGGGAAAAGTAAAAAGTGATTATTTGAACAGAGGTTTGATGAGGGGCCGCAACTTTTGGAGCGTATGTCATTCATGGCCGCCATCTTGAAATGCGCCATTTTGGATTCAAGTCATTTTTTTTTTAATGGGAAGGGGGCTGTATAATAATAAATAGAATAGTACTGTGAAAATAACGTATGCCCTCTGGAATATTTCTTTTTTTCTAAAAGAAACTAATTCCAGGTTAGTGAGTTTATGACGGACAACATTGTATCCGTGGATTTCTCGAGGTTCTCCCGTTTCCTCCCACATTCCCATTCCATCAATTCAGTTTAATCCATCATCCGTCTTCTTTAGCCTAAAGGGCATAATCGGCGGACGTTAAACTACAACCTCCATTTCATTTCTCCATCGATCCTTTTCATAATTTCAGATATATCATGTGACCCTTCGAGGAAGTTCATAAAAAGTTGTCCTGAGAATATGCAAATGTGTTTCCACTAATGGTACTAAAATATATTACCGCTCGAATAATAAGACGCCATAACTATAACAGTGAACTATAAGTTTGCCTTACCTGTTGCATCCTCATGGTTGTTTCAAATATGTTCAAGAAACTACTGTGACAACTATAAATTTTCACTGGCTTTTTATACAAAGTGTGGGTGTACTCATAGCGAGCACATTGCAGCATCCCTAACAGGACGTCTCCGCTGAGTACGAGGAAACTCTGGACATCTTCATCAGTGAAAGCCGGATGCACGATAAACTTTCCAGGAAGGAACATACGAAAGATGCAACATCCTTATCTCTGTAGCAAAGGAATGCCAGTTCTTCTTTTTCTTCTTTTTTTAGTATGACTATTGTTTACGTAAACAATACCGAACGAAGCAGTGGAACATTTAGGTGTAAAAGAACAATTTCCGTACTTTTAAACGCTTGGCTTCTCTTTCTTGCTTTTGTATGAGGATATGCACGTGGGGTCACGATTTTCTCTTTAAAATATTTTCCTTAAAACGCATATCGTGGCACAGTAAAGGAGACAAAACAAGTTCATCAGCAGGAAAATAAGTGCAATAGTGAAAAATGTGTGCGGCCTGCGTGTAATTAGTAAAAACTAACACATTTCTCCATAGTTTTAAAGTTTTCATAACTTCTTTATTCTAATTATGTATCCTCCATGTAGTATGCTTGTTATATGATTTCCACTCAGGCCAATTCTGCAATCTTCTGGTAAGTTTCTACTAAGTTAAACAGAGAACAAGGGTGATTATATGTTTTACTATTGTCTGATGCTAACACATAATAATTTATTGGCGCTTTAGCAGTCCTTTCCAAGGGCGCCCATCAGGGAGTCAAGGTGGGGCGCTCGCCCCCTAGAGGAAATCGTACTTCGGAATATCGAAAACCCAATAGTCTTTTTAGAATAGTTACATCAAAATTTGAAACTATATTTGAAATGTCGCTTATACTTGCCCCCCCTTGGAAACCACAACATGGGCGCCCTTGGTCCTTTCTACCACCGATGTGAATGGACCTAAAAGTGTAGAGCATGAACTACCGTACTGACAGTGATGTGACTAAAGTATGAAAGTTCAAACTATTGTATACCACTTAGTTTATTCAACATTTGGGTGAATTATTCGTAAATTCCGATCTTCAAAACCCCAAATAAACGATTTGCTTAATTAAAAGAGACTATCTAAATTGTTGATGAAAACAAGTACATTTTGTTATCAGAATGTAGTATTTACATCACATGTTTTGTGCTATAATCTTCTACTGAATGTAATAAAACTTGCAAACTCCATTCTCCAGTTATTTCGTGTGGAACGTTTTAAAAATTGGCTGTTTGTCGTTTAGTGATCCATCTTTCATATAACTATCTATCTTTATCTACATCTATCTATCTATATCTATATCTATCTACATGGGCGGCGATTAGGGGGGGCAAGAGGGGACAGTTGCCCCCCCACTTTTTTGAAGTGATCACTTAGCTCTTTTAAATTATATGATCTATTTTTCGGTGATAGGCTAGAATCTTCATTATTCGATTTAAAAAAGTACCAAAAAACTTTTTACTTCTTTTTTTCTCAAGCCTGGAGGCATTATAGAACACGTTGCATATGCTTTCACGCCTTTCTGCGTCGAGACGTAGAGTGCGATGACGTCATAACTAAAAGAATATTTTTGTTATGACTTTTTTATTACTTTTTGTAGGGCTTACTTGTACCCTAGAAATTGAAATTTTGCACACATATTCAGTGCACCCCTTAATATATTCCAGATTCTTTTCAGATTTCTGCGATAAAACAGGAGGGTCCAGAGGGGCAAAAGGATAAAGAAAAAAGGATATCTTTTTAACAAAGATCCTTTTTTTCCCGATTTTCCCTCCTCAGATACATGATGGAGACATGTGAATGGTACCGTTTGAAAGGCTGTTCTGTTCTAAAAAGAATGATGTACGAATCATGATCCTAGTGTAAATAGGGATGTCTCATTGAATTTTTACCTGAGATCCTTTTTTATACGAGAATCTGGAGTACAGTATTGTAGAGATATTATTTTTGGCGGGCTTACTTTTGCACCTAGAAGATTGAAATTTTGCACACACATTTAGTATACCCTTAGTATTTTTCGAATTTGTTTAAGATCTCTGCGTTAAAACAGGGGGATACAGAGGGGCAAAAAAGTACAAAGAAGGAATATTTTTAAAACAAATAATCCATTTTTCATGATTTTCCCACTTCAGGTACATGATGGAGACATGTGAGTGGTACCGTTTGAAAGCATGTTCCATTCTGAAGGGAATGATGTACGAATAATGATCACAGGATAAATAGGGATGTCTCAGGAAAATTTTATATTACATCTGGGTCATTTGGAGCATTGTGGGAATGTTCTTAGCTGATTGGAAAACATTTTGCCACACTTAGTTTTCAAGATAGAAGCTTGAGATTTTTATACATATTTAGTACACCCCTTCGTATCTTTCAGTTGATTTTGAGATCTGTGCATTAACAAGGGTGACCAAAGGGGATCAAAGTTTGAAAAAAAATCCAGGCTTCCCTCAAAATTTTCCGCCTTAGGGACATGATAGGAAGATGTAAATGAAACCGTTTGAAAGGTTGTTCTATTCTGAAGAGAATGAGATACCATGATCCCAGGATAAATAGGGATGATGCTGTAGCTGATTGACTGAAATTCAATAATTTACCTTTAAAAAGCCATACTTTAAAATGGTTAATGTATATAGTTTCGTTTGGAAATGTAAAGTTATATATATATATTACTGGTTCATAGAAAAAAAATGGTACCATATAATATTTGTCGTTGCGTAAGTGTGTATTGGTTATTTGTCTTCCCGTCTAGTTGACAGCTACAGGAATTGCGTTTTAATTGCATGCGTCGTAGCATATGCTTGTAATATTTGCTGTCTTTCATTTTCTAAGAGTAATAACATACATTTAATGGCAAGTGTGGAATTAAAAATGTAAGTTGTTCATTAATCCCCAGTTTTAATATAACTTCTACAAAACAAGCCTTATTATTCATTAGTATGATCAATAATATCCTTTCTATTTATTTGTTTTACAAATATGTTATTAAATAATCTGATCACACAATTTTCCAGACAGAATTTTAAGACGTTCAAGAGCAAGGAATCAAGGGTTAGTACCTATGTACGTTGCTCTTGTCAATTTACTTAATTAAATATGAAACACGATATACGGTATTTTAACTGAAAAAGATAGTATCCTATTAGTTATACAACCGTTCATCAAATAGTGTTAGAAACAACCAGAAACACTAACATTGATATACACACATTCAGATCCTATCTTGCCCCCCCACTTTTAACGTCCAATCGCCGCCACTGTCTATCTATCTATCTTGAAAAAATAACATCGAAGATAAGGCCAGACTTTTAGCGGTCATGTCCCCAGAAAACGGAGCATGGCTTCAAGCTCTACCATCACCATCTCTGGGCCTACATCTATCCAATGAGAGCTTCCGAGTATCAGTTGCACAACGGTTGGGAGCAGATATATGTGAACCACAATACTGCCCCATTTGTAACACCTTTGTAGATAAAAAAGGATTACACGGTTTGTCGTGCAAAAGCAGCACAGGCAGACACCCACGTCATTCAAGTGTAAATGATATAATATTAAGAGCATTAATATCAGCAGAAGTCCCAGCAGTGAGGGAACCGATTGGATGCAGCCGATCTGACGGAAAAAGACCCGATGGTATGACATTAGTACCTTGGAAGAAAGGAAAGGCATTGATTTGGGGCTTCACATGTTCAGACACCTATGCCCCCTCCAACCTACAATATGCCTCAGTACAAGCTGGACTCGTAGCTGCTCGAAGAGCGAAAGAAAAAAGGAATAAATATAGCAATCTACTCGATAACTATTGCTTTGTCGCAATAGCAATTGAGTCTAGCGGTTCTTGGGAAGAAGAAGGCCTCAGATTTATAAAAGAAATCGGCGACCGTCTATCAATTAAATCAGAAGATAATCGAGCAAAAAATTTCCTGATTCAACGCATAAGCATAGCCATTCAACGGGGGAACGTGTCGGCTACAATGGGAACGTTACCCACTGGTAAAGAGCTAGAAGAAGTCTTTCTTCTGTAATTGCGGAGAAGGGAGATTAGGAGTGAAAACAGACATCATTGGTGCATCGATTTATGTAGCAACCGAGCAAGGAGTATGGAGAAACAGCTCACAGTCCATAAGTTTATATGAAAAATTACGGCACGAATGCTGTACCGTACGTGAAGATTGTTAAATTATCCATTTGAGATATTTTAATTGTTAATTGTTGTACACTTCATTTAATTAATGTTATAGAAACTATGTTTTTCTACTAAATTTGCATAAAATGGTAATAAAGACAATAATATATATATATATATATATATATATATATATATATATATATATATATATATATATATATATATATATATATATATATATATATATATATATATATAACTTAAATTCTAGAGCAGTTCTATTTAACCGGGGGTACGTATTCCTAAGATAAGCATATTTCCAATATTTATTGAATGATTATAGTTGAAGAAAATTTTGAAATTTACCATGTTCTTTTTGTGAGGAAGGAGATGTGCACTTTTATTTTTATTTATTTATTTATTTATTTAACAATCACCAGATACAGCTCCGAGGCCATTTTACACTGGATATCCAACAACAACAATAACAATGGAAAGGATTTGGGAAGGTATCGGCCAGGGCCTATTTAGTAGGTACCATCCCGGCATTTGCCTGGTAGGACTGAGGGAAACCCTGGAAAACCTCAGTCAGGATGGTCGGCAGCGGGATTCGAACCCACGACCTCCCGAATGCGAAGCCAATGCTCTACCACTTGAGCTACTTTATCCCCTTGTAAATAGTCTTTTGATTGGTACACTTATTGTTGTTTGGTTGGGTCCCTATTTGTCTCCCTTTTTAATCAACAGAGCATATGTATTAAGTTTAATAAGTTAACTTCGACTTAATTTCTTTTAAATAGGTTCAGTGGTACACAATTGGATGGCGAACTCTGTCTAGGGGTACGCGAGAAAAAAAAAAAAGGTTGAACAGCACTGTTCTAGAGTACAATTTACGTTCCTTGGTTCTTGTGCTTTTGGGTTTCACAAGTTAATGCATAAATCACTTTCACACTAATATGCACTTTCCAACAAGAAAATTTGAATATTAGCACTGATTTTATGTTTATTCAAGCGTTATTAGCTTACTTCCCACTCATAGAAAATTTTTGTTGGCGTCAATAAAATAAATATATGAAAAATCTAATATATGCTCCCAATTTTGACGAAAATTTCCTTTATCTCTATTCGAAAAATTATCAAAAAATCCCACAAAATGGGACATTCTGATTTTTCTCGCGGATTGACATCACTGCGTACTACGTTCAATGTTCTACCGGAAATCGAGCTCAGGATTCCAGGCAAAAAAGGCGCGCGCAACATCCACTTGATCAGTGGAGAGAGCTAATAGATAATAATAGCTAATATAACATTTTATTTAAGTTTTATATATGCCAGTTAACAAATTATAAGTTTATCAGGTCATAAAACTGGAAGATAAACTAATTATAACACGTCAACAAAAAAATACTTTTTCTCTAGCACACGGAAGAATACCTGATTCTAATAGAACTTTTTACGTAGAACTCGAATCTGCAATCAGTTTTTCTCCATCACCCTCAGTTTTCCCGTAACAGAGGGATTTTCGGGAAATTTCCCCTCATTTTTTTTTTAACCATTTTCATACCTGTAGCTCGGGTACCCTTAGGTATATAAACACACAAGTTATATTGTATGTTAGCTTGATTTATACTTAGTAAGCTCTCTGAGGTTCATAAGAATCGCATTATTCTTTATAGAGAAATAAAAATATATAAAAATATGCTATGTGTACTGTTCATTTTACCATATTCATTAGTGCAGATAAAATCGCATATAACTTCCATAAAAATTACAATATAAGCACGGTCTATATCTCATTGGATTTGAAATAAAACATATTTTGAATGATGTATACACCGTGTCACCATTTTTTTGTATGAGGGAATTTCTAGAGGGATTTCGTGGGAAATTTCTTCCAAAAAGTAGTTTATAAGATTTCTTTGTCTTAACTTGCTATTTGTATATAGTGATACAGAAACAGGAACTGCACTAAAACATAATTTTATGTCTACTTAATAAATAATACAAAAGAAGTGAGTGGTATCTTCTTAATAAATGAACACTTACTTACATTAACTAAAATGTTTTAGTTGTCGACTTTCTTCTGTGTTTGGCTTCTGGAACATCTCTTTTGAATGTCCAACAGCAATCAGCTAGCATTTGTGAACTGCACTGTCCCTGGTATCTCTTCTCCATGGAGGAAATGTCCTGATGAAAACGTTCCCCATGTTCATCACTAACAGCACCAAGGTTTTCAGGAAAGAAATCCAGATAGGAGTCTAGAAAGTGAACTTTAAGGGACATTTTGCAACCCATCTCTTTGAATGATTGCAGGAAATCCCTCACAATTTCACGATAATTTGGGACTTTCTGGTTTCCTAAAAAAAATCTCTGTTAAACATTTAAATGAACAGCAACCTGCTTTCTCAAACGGAGTTGAGAGATACTCAAATTTTTGGTTACGAATCAAATATCTTATTTGGGGCCTACAAAAATCCCTTCCTTGATTTTAGTGTCACTAACCCGAGGAAATTTTTCCTTGAGGTAACAAAATCTTGCATTACTTTTGTCCATTGCCTGAACAAAGTTTTTGAAGAGCCCCAACTTTATGTGAAGAGGAGGTAGAATTATTTTATCAGGGCTCACCAGTGAGGAATAAACAACATTCTTCTGTCCAGGAGTTAATACACGCTTTGGCCATTCCTTCTTGATGTAATGTTCCGCTTTATTCCTGCTGTCCCATTCGCAGAGGAAATAACAATATTTCGTATAACCAAACTGCAAACCCATTAATAAAGAAATAACTTTTAAATCACAGCAAACGGTCCACTTATATTTCTCATACTGAATTCTTTCTAACACTATTTTGATGTTTCCATAGGTTTCCTTCATATTAGTTGCATAAGCTAAAGGCACTGAAGGAAATTTGTGGCCATTGTGCAAAAGGACAGCCTTCAAACTAGTTTTGGAAAAGTCAATAAACAATCTCCACTCTGTACTTATATGTGCATGTCCGAGTGTATCCATCACAGCACAGACATTATTACAATACACTAAATCATTTTCTTGAGAATAATAGTTTTGAAACTCTGTATGACGGTTTCGAGGAGCAGATTCCAGCCTTTGAGTCTAGAAGCAAGAAGTTCTTCCTGTATCTTGGAGAGTTTTAAATCCCGTACGAGGTCATTTAGTTCACCCTGAGTTATCAGATGGGGATCCAATGTAGATGTGCTTCCTACATAAGTAGGATCATCTTCTTCATTTGGAACTTCAGTAGTTGCCTCAAGTACATAATCCTCATTTACCGTTAGATGAGCAGGAGGTACTGGTACACGTAATTCTGCACTGTGTGGAACTGGCCTAATTGCTGATGACAAATCAGGGTACTGTACTGTGTGCTTAGATTTACTGGTTATTCCTTTTATCTGTGTCATACAAAAGTAGCAGTCCGATGAATAATCTTTTGGTTCCCTCCAGATCATCGGTACTGTGAAGTTCATGTTTCGTTCACCATTTGCCCACCCAGTCAGACGTTTCACGCAAGTACAACAAATGTAGTGAGGAGCCCAATTCTTATCTTGGTCTCCTACACAGCAACCAAAATATAACTGATAACACGTCCTCATAAGTGGAGTAAAACATCGACGTTGCGATTTAAATGTTAGCTCCCCACATACATAAAAGAAATTGTCCGGGTGATTTACACACTTCCTCGGCATCTTGTATCCTGTAAAGTACCACACACACATACACACACGAGTCTACACTCCATCAATCATGAAGCAGCACAAACGTAATCTAACTCAGTGCATCGCCACACAACACAATCAATTCGAACTCTACAATGCACAAACACTTCAACTTACATGCGGCCACATCTAAAACACGTCCAGCTTGGACCCATCACTCAACACTACTAACAGTCATCAGGCTACTTGAGTCATCAATTCTTTTATGCATTGTCGCCAGATCAAAATATTAAAAAGTGACTTATTTTCCACAGAAAGCATGCGTGTATTTGTGCTTGTATTTGAGTATCCATCTATGTGCCGACAATAATACGTCAACGTTAGGTTTTTGTGTTTGGTAAAAGTCTTGCATAGTATATTCTTTATTACCTATAAATAGACACAATAGTTTATATCGTTAGACAGAATAATGCGATTCACATGAAATTAACATTATTTATTAAGTAGACATAAAACTATGTTTTAGTGCAGTTTCTGTTTCTGTATCACTATATACAAATAGCAAGTTGAGACAAAAAATCTTATAAACTACTTTTTGGAGACAATTTCCAACAAAATCCCTCTAGAAATTCCCTCATACAAAACTGGCGACATGGTGTACACATCATTGTGTTTTATTGGAAGTGCACTGAAGTATAAACTGTGTTTATATTGTAATTTTCGTGGAAGTTATATGTGATTTTATCTGCACTAATGAATATGGTAAAATGAACAGTACACATAGCATATTTTTATATATTTTTATTTCTCTATAAAGAATAATGCGATTCTTATGATACTTAGAGGGCTTTCTAAGTATAAATCAAGCTAACATACAATACAATTTGTGTGTTTATATACCTAAGGGTACCCGAGCTACAGGTACGAAAATTGTAAAAAAAAAAAAAAAAAAAAAAAAAATGGGGGAATTGGGGGGAAATTTTCCGAAAATCCCTCTGTCACAGGGAAACTGATGGTGATGGAGAAAAACTGGATTGCAGATTCGGATTCTACGTGAAAAGTTCTATTAGAATAGGTATTTTTATTTCTGTGCCAAAATCTTGTTGACTAGTGTAATCGGCTATATCGTGAATACATACAATATAAAAACATGTCCGTGTGTGTGCAATGTTAAATCCTAATAGTACACAGTCAAACTAATAAATGTCAGTATCTTCGTTACGTGATTGCTTGGTGCCACTAGATGGAGCTAGCGTGAGGACAATTTACACATTTAAAACTTGATGATTGAATTGCAACTTAAAATCTATATTGATTCAATTTAATGACTTGAAAATGAATAATGATAATAATACTAATCATGAATGTGTTTTGCTCTTTATTATTAGAACAACTAAAGAATTCGAGCTTTAGTATGATTTTAACCAACGAGTATAGTGAACAGAGGGAGGAAGATTTAGGCGCAACAACTAATAGAAATAACATATTAATCTCGGGTTTAAATTCATAAGTATATTCTGAACAGGGGCGCACCTTGGGGGGTCTACGGACTGCAGACTCCCCGCCCCAAACCACTACCACTAAAATTACCTGGGTGCACGCCTGATTCCGAAACAGTTTTTCAAACTTTACGGGTTTCTGATACGTTATTTCTGAAGTGAACATATTTCAACACAACGGAAGCGTTCTCCCAACGACTCACACTGTGAAGTACGAGTATATGTTGTAAATTACTTTATATGTTAAAAGTTTCGTGTTTTTCACATAGAGCAACAACAACAAAAGGCCATTTTCAAAAACCAATTCACTCATGTCAAATTTTTAAAGCATTTTAAGCATTTTATGTAGCATGGTTTATGATACATAAAACCAGTGCTAAAAACTAATAATTTTGTGAAACAGGTCTGGACTAGGAAATGTTGGTTCTACCCAGTGGCGTAGCAATAAGGTAGGCAGGGTAGGCATTGCCTACAGGCGCAGGGCTTTTCGGTATATAACTGTTTTTAATAAGAAAAGAAGCAAATTATATAAATGGAGCGCCAAGGTTTTCGCGGTCTTCATTTCCGAGCATGGCAAAAATAAAAATTCCTGCTCACTGCGCTCACATTTTATTACATTTGCGTATCAAATTATTGGCATTACTGTAAGCTGTGTGATTAAGAAATTAATCCTCCTGTATTAATACGATATCAGTCCTATATTACATGTACTGAGTTTACTAACTTTAATGTAAAATTCTCCTGCGCAACAGGCTTTCAACAATAATGACAAATTCTATCATTTATAAGATCTGGATTAAAACAAGTTGAAAAGTGTTGCCAGGATGAGTCACAGCACAATTGTCTTACTACACAGAACCAAGCACAAGCACCAAGGACCAAGGGTCGGGCAAACCGGGCAACTGCCCGGGGCGCCAAACTCAGGGGATGCCCAAACTAGCACCTCAAAATAAATTTTCAAACGTATTTTCTAATAAAACGTAAATTATAAGCCAGGACTAGGTGGGAGAAAGGGGTGTCAGGGAGACACCTTCTCTTCATTTCCCACAGTTCGAAATTTTAAGAAAGCTTCCTTGGATTTTATGATGTGGACGTACACTGTTCAGAAAATTATGAAGATTCAATAATAAAAGCCAATTATAAAATGAGATTGACATTAACCCTTAACTAGTGTGATGGGTATCTGCTACGCAACTGGTGTGGTACGGGTCAAAATGACCCAAACATTTTTTTAAGCTAAACATACTAAATATAAAAGACGCACAATGTAAAACCATTTTTTAATGTTTATTTGCACCTTTCGCGCCATTTGGGTGTATTTATTTAATTGCAAATTACAATACAAATTTTAGGAAAATATACTAACCTGTACCCCCAATGAAAAATATACATGCAAAGTCTTACTTCTTACAGCGATCTGACCCGTACCACACTAGTTAAGAGTTAAGAAGTGCAGAGGGCAAGGCTACGATGGAGCAGCAGTAATGAAAGGTCGTATTTCTGGCTTGCAAACGCAGATTCAAAAACATGCCAAGAACGCCATGTTCACTGAACAGCACATGACCTGAACCTCGTGTTATCGAATGCTGCAAAAGTCAACACAGAAGCTGTTAATTTCTTTGCCACTCTACCAGTGGCGTAACTAAAGGCTTGGGGGATTCCCCGCAAACAGCGTGAAGTGTGGTCCCTTCTCTACGTCCCATTTCATGATTTGGGGGCCCCTGATAGCTTGAGGCCCCCCCGCAATGCAGGGTCTGTGTGGCCCTTATTTATGCCCCCTGCACTCTACAAGATATATGTAACTTCTTTGGTAGCAGCAGGAAACGCTGGAAGGCTTTACAAGACTGTATATATCCCAAGGATACATCTCCGGAAAATGAAACGAAACTGAAGAATCTTTCTCAAACACGCTGGGATTCAGGTCATAATGCCGTGTTCGCTGTTAAAAAAATTAAAAAAAAAAAAGTATGTGGACGTTAAGAAATGTCTTGATGTCATGTGCCTTACTGGAACAGAAAAAGAACGGACAGAAGTAGCTATTCTCTGTTTCACATAAAAGGATAGGAAAAAGAAGTTTTTTCCCCCACCACGCTCAAGTACAGGTGAATGTTGGTGTTCCGTCTTCCACCATCAGCCCCCGCACACGGAGGTATAGAGTGTATTTAAATATGTCTAGGCCTAAATAATAAATTACAACTTTCATAATAACATTGAGTATTTTAAAACACTTAATGACATTTACCTGTATTAGTGAGTAAGTAGCACATGTGTCATTTTAATGGAAATTTTATTGAACAGTTGTATTGTTTATTTTCCTTCTTTTTTGGCAGTCGGGGTTATGACATAATGTTGGAATGGCAAGGGATGTCAGGGTTGGTAATTGAATTGGTATTTACTGCTTTGATACATGAATTTCATAATATAAAATCGGAAACCAAGTACAATACGTATGTATGGGTAAATTATCAGTGCGTTAAGATAATAACAATAGAACCTGAAATAATAATAATAATAATAATAATAATAATAATAATAATAATAATAATAATAATAATAATAATAATAATAATAATAATAATAATAATAATAATAATACACTTCTTGTTTCCTCTCTTATATATATGTGTTCTTACATTTAAAAGAACCAGAAGAAAAATAACCATATGTATACACACTGATAATAGTGAATAAATGCGTCTCGCCCCGGGCGCCTCAACTCAGGCAAATGCCCTGGTTTCTATTGATTATTTTTCAATGAAATCATTTTCCTACGTTTTTCTCTTCGTACGTACACCTGATGTGATGGTGGCAAAGTATCCTTTTTTGTTTGTTGTTTATTAATACGCGGCGATAAATTTACGGTAAAGCATCATACATACAAGATTCATCAACATTGAAGTCTTCTGAGTTTGTTAAGGGGGAAAATTTGTTATGGTGGACTTAGAAAAACAATCCCAGATTGATTGAAGCCTGACACGAAATAGTAACTACAGATGCTACGTAATTTGAACAGGCCCATGTCTGAGTCTGTCGTTTCAAGCAAAATTATAATATTGGAGCTTAACCATCATAGTGAATTTGACGCCCCTAAAATCTCCTAAAATTTGGCGCCTTGTGTGGTTGCAATCCTCACCCGGCCCTTTCGTTGGCCTTGAGTTTAGCCAATTGATAATAGAGGAAACTGACTTTTGAATTGTTACTTGACTATTTTAATAAAAACGGAGTTGTCAACAGTCCTGACGACCGTTGAGGGGGAGGGAGAGTAACAGATGTTTGGAAATGAAATTAAATCTTTGAGTTTTACGTATCGCAGTTATGCCGGGTAGGCTAAAGGAGACTGTGATGAGAATGAATGAAACAGTGCAAAGAAAAAAGTAGGAGGAAACAGGAGAACTCCGAGAAAATCTGCAAAAACAGTGCTTGTCCACCACAAAGCCCACTAAGCACGAGCTGGGATCGAACCAGGGCCTTATGCCCCAGAGGTGAACGCTCTACCACAAAGCCACCACGGCCCCAACAAAACTTTTTAGTTCTCACAGAACACTTGTCTGGAGGTCAATGCAATTAATGGGTGCTATACATACTTGAATTTCATTATTTTCAACAGTCTATGGAGAGTTGAGTGAGAAAAGCAGGGCAGTTCATCATCGGTATTTATAGCTATCAGAATTTTATTTAACGTTGGCAATTCATTACGGGAAAAGACCTGATGAACCTTTGATCGAATTGCCGATTTCGTGAAGTCGTCATAGTTTTCCGAGAGGGGAAATACTTGTACGCGTATTTTTGGGACTTCTTAATTTATTTTCATTAAATTTAGCCTCCCGCCTACTTCTATAAACAGTTGCCTTTCCTACACTTGTCTGTTTCCCAGTCATGTTGGCGAATTCTTCAACAGTTGTTCTCTTACAGCATGGAAGATATTCAAAATGCAACGCTTCTCACCACTTCGTAACGCTGTCCCGGGCTCATGTTTTATCGCAGAACTACTGCAAGCATCATGAATTGTCGCTTCACAAAGCACTAAATACGCAATTATTTACAATTTAATATGCACTAAAATTTGTTTCAGATAATATAAACTATACAAAACATAATGGATACAGAATACAATTTAATATGAACTAATTTCACACGACTCTATATATAATATAGTTACCACACACGCTAAATTCATACAATATTTGCACAGGTCGATAGTCTGCGCACTCGATACTCAGACAGCCAGAAGATTACCTTCCTTGAAATTGTAAATAAAGACAGAATGTCGACAGGATTGGTTTGCTTTCTCTCCCGATTCTTAAGTGAAACAATGATGGAAATTAACTTTATAACGAATTAGTTCTTATTTCTAGAAATGCAATTTAATAAATAGGACTAAAGCCAAAACTTTAATACATAAATAGTAAAAAATACTTTTCTTAAAGACAACAATTAAAAACAGTAATTGTTTGTTTTTCGGGGTTGACAGGTAAAAACAGCAGTCAGTGCTTTCTCACCATCAGGTGCGAGCGAATTGATGTACGAATTTAGTGTGTACACGATTTTGTTTATTAGAATAGCTTCCCTCCCTGTGAAGGTCAACGGCTTGATTTCCCCTCCGTACTGGACAGTGGTGGGAGGAAGGGGAGTTTCCTATCAGGTTGCCTGGAATAGATCTTAGTTATAAACAAAAACAAAAACAAAAAAAATGGAAAGGTTCGATTTCGTGGTAATGCTTGTGTTGTGAGAAAACGTTCTAAGAAGCATAAATGTTGTTTCAAAAAAAGGTGCAGAGCCCTATAATAGTCTGTGCTTGTCAGTGTCAACGAAAACTAAAAAAAATCAAGGATGTTATAAAATAGAGGATCTGCCTATACGTATCTTTATCATGTGAACTCTATGAAGCCAAAAAACAACCGAGCATCATTTAAACCGGCACGTCTGATTGGCTACTCTCGTTTGCGCCATGATTGTTGGCTCGAAACATTGCGATCTTAGTGGCGCGGAGTGGACAGAGTAGGTGTGGCCAACCTGTGACGTATGGCTTCACGATTTTGTTGTATGGGCATATCCTCTATTTTATAACATCCTTGAAAAAATGCTGTACAGTGGTGCTAGATCTTAGAAAGAATGTCCTCAAGTATTCGAGAAGTCTGTGCTGTGCGCACAAATTTGATCTTTCAGATAAGTTTTAAAGAAGAAAGCCAGTACCGAAAATATTCTTTGATGAATTGGAATGAATACGTTATTTACCGATCCTGTCAAAGAAATCGAGATCAAAGTGCTATTGCCTATCTTCACTCCGTAATAGTAAGCATAAGGGTATGCTTCGAAGAATGAAGGAACTTTATGAAAGATTTTCGTTCTTTTTGCCCGTCAATTTTACGAACCACTACTAAAGAAGGGGTCACCAAACAGACTTTGCGCTTCTGTATGCAAGCGATTTGTCCAGTGACTTGAAATGAGAAGTGTTGACTTTGAAAGACAATTTTCAAGACACATTTTCAAATCTTTCAACCCACGAAGAAATTGTTCATTTTATTACCAAATCTGGCTTCAGCTCAGCATTTCCAAATCTGCTGACTGCGCTTTGCTTATATGTAGTTCTCCCTGTTACAATTGCAACTGCTGAGCAATCATTCGCAAAGTTTAAATTAATCGAGAAATATCTCAGAAACAGTATGACCCAAGAAAGCCTTTGGGATGTGGCGGTGCTGAGTATTAAGCGAAAAAGAGCTCATGAATTGCACATCTCTGATGTGATAAAAGAATTTGCAAAAGCAAAAATGAGAAAAAATTCTTTTGTATACAATTCATCGATTAAAAATCTTAAAATAGAAAAATGATTATAAGCGGTTTCACAAGGTTTATTATTTATTTTTAATTACGTAAAATCGTAACATACTATATATATATATATATATATATATATATATATATATATATATATATATATATATATATATATATATATATATATATATATAAAAATTTGAAATCCTTTTGGTAATACTGGTTGGTATCCTCATCCGCAATAAATTGTTCGCTTATACTGTAACTTCCACATTTTCATTAATAACTCAGTTTTCTTAATGTATTATCGCTTCTTTGTGCTTTCCTTAACAAAGCAGTGTAGTAATGAATAATTATTTATGATTTTTATGAAAAATAAAGCAAAATAAGAAAATTATAAGCAAAAAGCTGTGATTGTTATGAAACTTTATTCTGTCAGATAATTACGCGAAGAATATCCCGAGGGAAATTCACTCCATACAGTGCGCAGGTATTAGGAGCACTCACAAATACGTAAAATTGAAGGAACAGAAAATAATGTATTTTTGAGATGAACATACAATTCACACTTCACGTGAAGTTCCAATATGGGAAATCAATCAATATCTTCAGTTGAAATTACTTGAAAAAAAAAAAACAAACAGAAAATGGCTATTTAAAACTCCAAGTGTAAACCTGCGCTTGGAGCGATTCTATTTCTAATATCAGAACACGTTATTTCGTAACATGCCTGGTGGCCAAGCGGGTTTAGCAATGCTGTTGAAATTCTAGAACCGAAGGGTGGCAGTTCGAGCCTGAGTGCGGAACGCTTTTTTTTTTCAATATAGTGAAATATTTTTTAAAATATAAATGTCTAGTTTGAAGTGCTTAAAAACACAAGACCAGATGAACAATCACTTTTCAAAGCTCAGTCACATTTATTCACTATGTTCATCAATTAGGCTATATACGAAGACACTAAAATGTGGAACGTTAACGATCCTTATTAACGTTAATATCATATCCGTTATAATGAGAACAGATTTGTGATCTGAATACCAACCTTAAACCATACGTCCAAAATGAAAATTATTCATGTTCTTGATACCTATTGCAACACTTAGTTGTAATATAGAGAGAGAGAGTGCGAAAGAGAGAGATAAAATACTGTATATACAGGGTGCGGAAAAATTCCCGGAACGGTCCAATATCTCGCGAAGTATAAATATCACCAAAACAAAAAATAGCACATGTTAAATAGTTTTAAAGAAACTATCCAGTGATAGAAAACGCAATCACCTATCCCTACCTCCTTGGGGACTACGGGGGATAACTTTAAAATTTTAAATGGGAACCCCTATTTCTTATTTCATATTTGGATTCTCCAGAAAAAGTTATATTGATTTGATCAAAAATTGAAAACAGTGTGTGCAAAGATGAAGTTACATGGAATACAATATCGATAATTGTTTTGCAAAGTAGCTTTATGAAGTAGTTCTTAGTAGTAGGGTTATTTATAACAAAAATAAGCCATTTTTGTCACCATTTGTATTTTCTTCCAAATTAATAAATATGGACAAATGCATTATTTTATGGAAGTTAAAATGTATGAATTCGTTATGTGGGTAAAAAAATCACATAAAAATCTTACTCTGCGTGGGAATCGAACTCACGACCTTTCATGCCGCAGTCCCGTACGCTAACCGCATGGCCCAGAGTTCGACACTGAGAGGCCACATTTTCATAAAGATTTGCCGCCTCCATTTTTTATGTGTCGATTCAAGTGCTATCCGTGAAGGCACTGTTTTCAATTTTGGGTCAAATCACTGTTACTTATTCTGAAGAATCCAAATGTGCAACAAAATATGGGGATTTCCACTTAAAATTTTAAACTTACCCCCCGTGTGGGAATGGAGGGTTGCGTTTGGTATCATTGGATAGATTTTTCAAACCTGTTTAACACGTGTTATTTTTGTTTTGCTGATCTTTATATTTCGCGAGATATTGGACCGTTCCGGGACTTTCCCCGCACCCTGATAAGCTTGTATTTTTAATTAAAACAATTAGTGTAAATCATAATCTGATTTTTATAAAGTAAATTAAACAATCATATAGAAAATGTATACAGTTTAAAATTGAATTAAATTGCAATTCCAGAATCTGTAACATTATACATTTCTTATTTATTTAAATCGAATGTTAACTTATTGTATAGTTTATAGCATGAGTATCAGCTGATATGTAACACAAAATTATCTATAAATTGAATTTAAATAGGAAATGATATAGTTGCTATAGGAACAAGTTTATGAAAATGAACTGTATAATAATGGTTGTATTTGAAACAGAGTTTGCGTAATGGAGTAAATATTTACACCGCCAGCTTTGCAATACTGTGCGATTTAAATTATCAATCTCATCAATTTTACTTATTTCGCTTGAATGTTTATGGAATTTAGTATAGCATTATGAAACATTCAACAACTCATCTAGTAGTGAAACATATTTAATAAGATTACCGCACATTACGGTAGATTCCGAGATCGCTCCCAGCTTTGCGAGCACTTGATAATATTTTATTATTATCTATATATATAAAAGAGAACGTACAAATCCTTTGTCCGCTCATCACGCTAATACGGCTGAACCAATTTCTTTTATTTTTGGGGGGTTATTAGGATTTGGACCCTAGATGGTTTTTATCATATCACTTTAATTTTCAATTACCAGTGTCTTGAGATAATTGACCATTCAGGTGTCCATTACGTACAAATCCTTTGTTATTCATCATAGGTATAAAAATAAACGTATTTATATGCAACCCGCATGACCGTGTCACTCGGCGGGTTAACATACATGACAGGCGTTATAATGGTTTTTATCATATCACTTGAAAGCGAAAAAGTAAAAATTATCTAAGTAACAAAGTTTATTGCGTTCGGGGGTGACCGCAGCGAAGCGGGGCGGGTTAACATAAATGACAGGCGATATAATGTTAACATTTACTGCAATCTTCTATAGTTTTTATCATATCACTTGAAAGCGAAAAAGTAAAAATTATCTAAGTAACAAAGTTTATTGCGTTCCGGGGTGACCGCAGCGAAGCGGGGTGAACGCTGCTAGTCTTATATATAAAAGAGAACGTACAAATCCTTTGTTCCCTCATCACGCTAATACGGCTGAACCAATTTCTTTCATTTTTGGGGGGTTATTAGGATTTGGACCCTAGATGGTTTTTATCATATCACTTTAATTTTCAATTACCAGTGTCTTGAGATAATTGACCATTCAAGTGTCCATAACGTACAAATCCTTTGTTAGTTCATCATAGGTAAAAATAAACGTATTTATATGCAACCCGCATGACCGTGTCACTCGGCGGGTTAACATAAATGACAGGCGATATAATGTTAACATTAGTGCAATCTACTATGGTTTTTATCATATCACTTGAAAGCGAAAAAGTAAAAATTATCTAAGTAACAAAGTTTATTGCGTTCCGGGGTGACCGCAGCGAAGCGGGGCGGGTTAACATAAATGACAGGCGATATAATGTTAACATTTACTGCAATCTTCTATGGTTTTTATCATATCACTTGAAAGCGAAAAAGTAAAAATTATCTAAGTAACAAAGTTTATTGCGTTCCGGGGTGACCGCAGCGAAGCGGGGTGAACGCTGCTAGTATTAGATAAAATATTATGTGGAAGAGCTAAATTAAATTAGAAAATGAAATGAAATATTTAACATCCCACTATTACGCCCTTTAGGCGGGAAGGTTCTAGATTGCTGGTCCTCACATAGAGGAGAATTTGGATTAGTAACCAGTTTGGTTCTTTTCTTTATCAAATCTCAATACACAATTCATATAGTAATGTCGAGCAAGCGATAGCGAGTGAAGGCAGGTTAACCAGGTTGATTGCTTTCTTCATCACCACTCAATTGGTATACGGACCAGTGTTCTAGAATCCTGCTATTTTAGGCTAAGGGAGAAGATAATTAAAGTAAGAAAAATTATATAAGAATTGGTGGAATGAGAAAGTGGAAGGAAAAGGAAATGCTTTGAGAAAAGTCACGGACATAATGTTGTCCACCACAAGCTTACTTGGACGGAATAAAACCAGAGACCGCATGCACCAAAGGTAAGCGCTCTACCAGTGAACCATCGCGCCCCATAAATTAAATAAGAAAGATAAGTAGTAGGCATTTTATAATTGAATATTGTATGTAAGAAACTTATTGTCCATAAAGATTCTTTCTCTTCAAGCTTTTGTAATTGATGTTGCAAATTGTCCGATGCTTTGCAATGCGGGTCAAAGGAATAAATGCATTTTTTCGGGATTAGTATCGTCTGTCCCTTGCTGCTATTGGTGGTATAAAAGTAGTGTTGAGTTGATTTTTAGTTTCTTGTTCCTTTTGTTATGTGAATATAGACTAGACCAAAATTTTTTACTGGTGTCCATATCAGGATCACTCGGTAGCATGTTTTTAGTGGAGGAATGTTACGTGAATATAGATTACACCAAGTCACAAATATTTTGACAAAGATATACATTTTTATTACACAAATAGTTTCTGCTTTTCCTTTTACTGCAAATGTTTGTTTCTAATAGTGATTTTTATTCTTATTGTATCCGTGAATACACATTCAAGACTTTTTTTAAAAAAAATAAGTTGTTTAATAAGGCACTGAAAAGTGTTGGATTTTGTAACACCCTAACACTTAAAAACATAATACTGAGTGATCCTGAAATCGACACCAATAATTAATTTTGGTCTAGTCTATATTCACGTAACACTTTCAACAGCGAGGCTATATGAAACGTGGGCTTACTAATTAACGTGGAATAAAAATAAAAAAGTCTAGTGGCTAGCGCGAGTGTTTTTGGTTCTTGTAGTCTCGGGTTCGATTCCCGGTAAGGGTCGACTCAGGTTAAATTTTCAGGGGAGTTTATGGAAAAAACGTTAAAAATATAATTGCAAAAGTCTGATGCCAGTGTTTTGTAAGCTATTGACAAAATAATAGAAAGACATGAAAGAAATTCTCTTGAGAACTGAAAGTGAACAATGTTTTCGCATTTATGCTTAATTTGCTACTAGCGTGACACATTAAATTGAATATAATATAAATATTAGACACAAAATTCGCTACTTCACGGTTGATAACATGGTAAATGCTAGGTATTGTTAAACATTAAACGTAACACCTCAATTTTATATCAATAAATAACTTAAATAAATAAATAACAAGACAGAACAATACTATTAACCTATATTTGCATAATATATAAATTAAAAACACGTTGTTTATCATAACGAAAAATGGCTGAAACGTTTGAAATGAATTTTATCAACATAGTTAACACCTACCTCGGACTGGGTTGTTGTCACGCCATTTTTATTGAAATGCGTATCCAAACAGAAGAGGGGGTTAAAATGTATGCCAAAAATAGAATCTCTCACGTTTGTGAGATGAAATATGATACATAAATTCCTGATTTAAAACGAGTGTGCACGTGTCCGACCGTGTTTAGAAATTTCGGTACTAAATGGAGTAGAGGGGCAATTTGTATCGTTTTTGCTCAATATTTAAGAATGATGACATCGAGATTGTGTCTTGTCTTCACAGCAAAACGGATGAAGCACTTGAAATTATCTTTTAAATATACGGTATTTAGCATTTGGTCCAGTCGGATTCATTAACACATATGTCGTAAGAGGAACAGATGGATATAAACACCTTATTTTAAAATATGTGAGCCCATCTTCCGTTGTCCTTAAAAATCCACTTTTGAGGGGGAAATGGGGCAAGTTCCAAATAAGGCGGTCAATATGTAAAAGTGCCGTCGTGTTTGTCTGTCCGATCATCACGGGAAATCAAATCAGCCGTTTGAAATAAATATTTGAATACATTTAGTACTTGGAAGAAAATGGTTAGCTGACGTTCACTAGAAACTTGACAAAACTTCGATACAAATTAGAGGATAGTCAGCTATGCCTAAATCTAATATTGTAGGTGGAAGTGAAAACGATGAACAAAGTAACAGCGGATTAAAATTTAGCATTAGAAGTCATTGAAAAACAGAATGTGATGAGCGAAAACGAGAAAAAAAGAAAAGGAAAAATGTAACGTTGCCGACGACAACACACTGGATGGTGCTTATCGAAAGACCCATAAACGCTATTCATTAGCTCATTCTTCACGGTTTGGATTGCAAGAAATAAAACTATTTCTTCGTGCTAATACGCCTCTCAAAACGAAATGTTATATTTCTGCAAAATTTGTTTTTCTCACATGACTGGATAATTTTTTAAAAAATTCTATTGTGCTGAAGAAAAGAAAACCATATGACAAGCTGTATTTGATCTGAACACCCCATGATCTTTACTACATGTTGTTATTCATTACATCAGCGAGACGTTGTTTGCAATGACACTGACACAGTGAGTGGTTTGTTCGAGAAAGTTGCTTGTCTCGATTTTGTTTACTCTTTAGGTTTTTCGTAGAATACATGAAAAAGAAATACATTTTTCGCTTAGATATCCAGAAATCCTGTTTTAACTGATCAGAAAACAGCAATCTACTGGTGAAATGATATGGGGAATGTGTAGCATTTTGTTTTCACGCTATCGATAGCAGCAAGGGGCACATGAATGACATAAAAAGGGAGTGAGTTGTTATGAACTACTATATTTTTTAAAAAAAAATCTACGTGTTACTTCGTAGCTCAGGGGATAAGTGAAAGATTACAATACACAAGTTCGCACGATCGAGTCTTGTCCACTGCTATTATGTTTTTTTTTATTTTCATTGTTTAACGGTGAAAGTGACGTAGATACATTTTCATTGGCATTCAAAATAAAAAAGAATGGAAGGGAATACTAGCCCTGAAAAGGGCTGTTTATATATAAGTGTCTAATAGGAGGTCCAATGACCTTCTACATCGATGACTGCCTGGAGCCTTCTGGGCATGCTTTCGGTAAGTCTGCGGAGAAAGCGTTCACTACGGGAGACTTCCTCCCAGCTGTTTCCAACGATTTCCCATAGTTGATTTTTTGTGGATGGGGGCGGGTTAGGCCAGTTCTCCTTCATCACCCTTTTGACCTCTGCCCATACTGTCTCAATTATATTCATATCGGCTCCACGTGGTGGCCAATCTAGGACCTCTAAATCAGCCTGCTGCGAGAGCCAATTCTGAACTAATTTACACATATGAACTGGAGACCTGTCGTGCTGAAACTGCTCCATCGGGGTAGATAAAACACACAGATGGCAACATAACATCCCGAAGGATATGTAAATATTGCTCACCTGTAAGACGCCCCTCTACCCTATGGAGTACTCCAAAACACTGTGATGTCATGAAACCCCAAGCAGATACACATACGCGTCCACACTGACGTTTGTGGAAAACGTATCTGGGATCATGCCTGGAGCCTCTCGGATGATACACGACTACTGGGCCATTGTTTGAGGAAGAAAATGTGCATTCATCTGTGAAGACAACATTTCTCCAATCACGGTTCACATTTTCTTCCGCAAATTGAAGCCGTCGTCTTATATGCTCTTCCGAGAGGAATTCTTTCACCGCAGCACGACGGGCGTGAAGATTAGCTTCCCTAAGACGCCGTACAGCAGTATCTCGAGAGCCTGGAAAATCTAATGCGTGCCGAAGTTGTCTGGCGGTCATGTTGGGATTAAGTCGCGCAGCAGCAACAAGCTGCACATCCTGCTCAGGTGTCGTCACACGACGCCTACCACTACCTCGGCGCCGCATAGTTTCTCCGGTCTCTCGGAAACGCTTTATCCACTTCTGTGCTGTTCTTGGTAAAACTCCACACCTTTCAGCGGCTTGTGAAGCGCAATAGCCTTCTTGCACTAAAGCAAGAACAGCTCTTTTCTATTCTCAGCCATTTCTGACTTCTACCCTTTTCACGAGTTGCACGTTGAATGAGCACCCCTTTTAGTTGAAGCTATTAAACGACATGCGCAGTTGGTTACTCCAAGAGCTAGTAAGATAGTAGTTCTTATTTGCTAAGAGGCAGAAAACACGTTATTTCGATATATGTTGTTTGACTACAAGGGAGCACTTCACAACTGATTACTGAGTGATAAGATCTGTGGTATTCTGTTCAACTTCCCTTTAGACAATTTTAAACGTAATAGACAATATTTGTCTGACCTTGTCAGTGCCTGAGGCAGAAGACAAAATCAATGAAAATGTTTTCAACATAACATTTTCGATTTATGTTTATCTCCTATCTGTTTTTGTTACGATTGCCTCCTTTAGAAATATCAGCTCTCTTTTTTTGGCCCGTATAAGGAAATGCTATTGCGGTTTTCCAACGTTCAATATTTTTGGCAAAATTACACTTTCAAATAAAGCTAAATAAGCATATGTTTCACAGACAAAACAATATGTAAAGTTCTACTTTCCAGTTAGGCAACATTCCTTCAAAAAATTGCAACTATAGTTTGCATCTCAAGTAATAGGGTAAATATGCCAGTAGTCGACCATTTAAGGAGACTTTCAATTTTGTTAAAGTATAAAAAAATCATTTTTTACTAATAACTTTTACTGCATATGTCATTAGAAAGAACAGTGCTTAAATTTTACGTTTATGTAGCTCGCATAGGAAATCTTTTATAAATAATTACACAGGAAAAAGAAAATACCAGAAACCCTGAAAAAAACAGTAGTCGGCCTATGAAAACCAAAGGTCAGCCATTACTTTAACCAGTACTCAGCAACACTATAGAATTGACTTTTTTAATGGAATTTTAGAGATCAATTCCTCAGTAGCAAATTAAGGGACAAATATATTGCACTCAGAGTTCCTACAAAGAAAAACTACGTGGAAAACAGGCCCGCAACTAGAGGGAGCTAGGGGGCCTGGCCCTCCTAAACTTTTCGTGGCCGCTCCAGACCTCAACACAAAAAACGCAATTTAGATATGTGTAAGAGATTTTTAATGACTTGCCCCCCCCTAACATACCTATGGACTCCCCCAAACCTCTGTGGCTAGAAGCAGGCCTGGTGGAAAATATATTGCGATACAGGAAAAAAGACTTCTTGTATGATATTTACCATAAACTAAGAAAAATGAGCCTCGGCCTAGACTAGCCTATTTAAAACTAATATATAGGCCTGTTTATATTTACATTTATATTTACATTGATATTTATATTTAGCTATGACATTAACCCTTTAATATGAAGTTCATTAAGCACATTCAGGACACATAAGCACTTGTTTAGCAGGTTCCTCGTACGATAATTCACTGAGGCACGTGCATTTTAAGTGGTACCAGTGATCACAAAAATGACACCCAATATATTTAAGTGTATCGTTCTCAATATCACTTATGAATTCTTCTTCAGGCCTTAGACGATATTTCAACAACTTCTTGCGTCTCGTCTTTTTAACTACTAGTGCTACTTGGCTTGACAGTCCTTTTCTTTTTGTTTGACTTAAAATTTTTCCTTTCTTTTGTATTCTCTCCCTTTTTCATTTTAGACGTTCCTCTTCTAGTTTTCTTTTTTTTCATTCTTTACCATATGATAATTTCTCCATGCTTGGGAGGATACTGCACTTTGAACTTTTTCTCTGGGCACATGTTTGGTAGTTTTGTTTTTGATTCGTGCTAGCCAGAAAAGATGCTAATCAAAGCCAGATGATATGGAAGTATTTTACGAAGGTTTTCTTTGAATTTCTTCTGAGATCATATGGAGTTATTTCTAGCTCTACTGACTGTAGAAACAGAAGCAGACCTTTCACCTTGCGTCGCTTCAGTACAAGATGCCATAACGGATATGTTGTTTTCCTGGTTTGAGTCAGACGTAACGTCTATTTCTGATATCGAAGATATATTTGCAGGCTCTAGACGGCCAATTGCTAAAATTTGGTATGTTCCAGGACTAAGATATCGAACATTTCACTAGCAAGTATCTACTGATAGCAGATCGATCCTCTTCGGACAGAACAATAGCCTTATATGTGTTCATTAGTGTAGAATAAGAAGACTCTTTGGATAGAGTATCCTCAACGCACCTGACTGCAAAAACATCTGACACTGAGTCTATTCCAGTAGATGTCTTTGGACTGGTTGAAAGAAACGCTAAATCACGCGTTCTTAAACTGTTAGACATATTTTCCTCACGCTCACAGTGAGTTAGAATGTAAATATTTATGATTATTCTGTATTGTTTCGGCAATCAGGCAACTCTAGGAACAGAGCAGATAAGAACAGATAATAATAATAATAATAATAATAATAATAATAATAATAATAATAATAATAATAATAATAATAATAATAATAATAATAATAGTTGAAGAGCAATTGCAGCCTTGGAATTAAAAAGTGCAGAAACGCGACATTGTGCGGAGTAATTTAAAAAAATAAATCAATTAGATATTGATAACCCTTACTTCCTCATAGCTAGCTTAGATTAAAAGACTAAGCTATGATCAGGGTCAAGGGCGTCGATCCTGCTAGGGCCAAGGGGCCCGGGCCCCCAAAGCTTATGTGGGCCCCTATTGTATTTATGAATATACAATATTTGGCATAATTTGAATGCAATTTGTCTTAAAATCTAACCTTCCGCATCCGAATGAGCCCCAAATTTACAGGGAAATCGGCGCCCTTGATTAGGGTAAAATAAATACTACTAATTACCTGTCCTTTTTAAATTTTAGAGAAATAATTCAGACCAGCCATAAATCCTTAACCTTTTTTCCCTCAGTTCTAGAAAAATACAAGAATTGATACAGTACCAGACTGATATTAAAGTACGGGACAAAAATAAACGACCAACATCGTCATAAGTTTTAATGGCATTTTCGATCGTTTAAATTTGTCCCGTACTTTAAAACTGTATTATACTTGTATGATGCAATTAGTGACATCATAACTTTTACTTTTTCATTAAATCGTTAGAAAAGTCTTCTACGTATTAGTTAAGTGTCTTAGTTGTATGTCATGTGTCATTTAAATTGAATGAATGATACGTGGATGACTACTGGAGTATATGATCCAGTAGTCGTCCGTTGAAAGTAATGGGGGGCTGACCATTGGAAATTGAAGTGAAGAGTCATTTCCAGTAGTCAGCCTCTAATGGCTGACTACCGGAAAACGTTATCAAAAATGCAACTTGTAGTCAGCCCCCCTTATTTCTACGCAATATCTTGTTTTGTATCATAAACCACGAATTTTTAATAAGCTACGATACACTCATGCATAGAAGAAAGCAATAACTCGTACTATTTTACAATAATATAATTTTAACTTAACTTTGAAGTAAAGCTTCTTCTTTATTTTTTTTTATTAACAAAATGCGCACTTTGCTCACTTGCATCAGCAGACCTCAAATGATAATTTTTCTTTTCTGCCACGGGGAGTCACACCAGGCCAGAACAAATGAGATTGAATACTGGAGCTCTGATTTAAGTTGTAGTTGATTATTTGTTTGATAACAAGCTACTGTTTATTTAAAATGATTTTTACTGAAAAATGGCTGACTACTGGAGACGGCTGACTTTAGGAACACTTACCCTACTAACTAACTAACTAATTCTATGGCCTATGGAACCCGGAGGTTCAATGCCGCATTCACAAAAGCTCTCCACTGACTTCTATCCTTAGCTAATTGGATCCAGTTTCTACTTTGTATTCCTATTTCTGCGAGATCCATCTTAATATTGTCCTCCCATCTGCGCCTAGGTCTTCCTAATTATAAGCTCAAGTAATATGTAACATAATAATAATAATAATAATAATAATAATAATAATAATAATAATAATAATAATAATAATAATATCTTAGTATCAAACTTTAAGCGATTTTTATATGATGCATATATTCATGAAAATAGTCACTACTTGTTATGTACTCATTTGGTGTTCCCCTAGGGTTACTAGCAATTGAAATCAAGATCTCTGACTGTGCAGTCCAGTATGCTAACTGTATGACCACAGAGCACGGATCTGACAAAAAACATATTCATAACGTTTTGCTACCCCTCCTTTTCCCGTATCGATTAAAGAGCCATCCGTGAAGGAATTGTTTTCAATTCTGGGTGAAATCAGTCACTTTTTTCTGGAGAATCGAAATGTCCAATAAGAAATGGGGGTCCCACTTTAAAATTTTAAAGTTACCCCTACCGCCAAAGGGAATGGGGATAGCGGATTTTGTTTGGTATAATTGAACTATACATATAAAGCAGAAACATATATTCTCATTTTGGGCGTGTGTTTTCAATTTGATATTAACTTAGAAATCTATTTGAACTTTGGTAGTGCTAGCATTTCCATAGCGTCATCTTCATATACAAACAGATGGTGAATAAAAGTGACAGAGGTTTGAAAGCTGACAGTTTATCTGATTTTGTTTTTATTACCAATTCAAATGTTAAAAATGTAACGTTGTATTTAGAAAAAATAAAATATCCTTATATTGAAAGAAAACCGGACTGGGAACCGAACCGTCAATCATTACTGTAATTTCAAGCGCCTCGATAAACTCACTTATTTTCTTCTTAATTTACGTCGCGAAAGGCGGCCCCGAAGTTCACTTACCAAAGTCTACTTTCCCCTTATCAGTAATTTCTGTATATTTCCTACTCGGTTATACACGTTTTACAGTAACCTTGAATGATAGGGACACAAACACAGACACGTCGAGAACATTTAAAATTCCAAAAGTTCTCCCACCGGGAATCAAACCCGGTACCCTGTACACCACAGACACACATGCTAGCCACTAGACCACACAGCCAAGTTATAAAGCCAGAGCGTTTTAATAATTCTACTGGAAATGCACGAGATATGCACTTGTAATACATTGAGTGATTTATTCGAGAGAGGCAAAGCATTTTACTTTGAATTCATTTCTTGGTTTCGTTTCTACTGTGTTTATTCTTTGTATTTTTCGTACACTACTTGAAAAAGCAAATACATTTTTCGCTACGGTGTCCAGAAATACTATTTTAACTGATCATAAAACAGAAATCTTTCGGTGAAATAATATGGGGTAATGTGTGCTATTCTAGTTTCATACCGAGTTCCTTCGTAGCTAAGCGGTTAGCATACGCACCTTTGACGTAAGAGACCCGGTTCGATTCCGGTGTGAGCTCATGTGGTTCGGATTTCACGCTAATCAGTAGGTAAACGTCTCATATAGCCTCGATGCTGAAAGGGATGTTAAAATCAACTCAACATTATTTTATACCATCAATTGAAGCTAAAGGTAGACGATACTATCCTGTTAAAAACATGCATTTATTTCTTTGGCACATATTACAAAGCATCGGACTATTTGCGACACTTCAAGAAAAATATGCTTTATGAATATTAAGTCGCTTCAAGCGTTCAAATCGCTTTGTAAAAATCCAGATTATGAATTGCAATAACTTTTTACGTTATTAAAATTACAGCATATATTGTTTTCTATCTCTCTCACATACTTTCTCTCTCTCTCTTTCTTTCTCTATATATACACACCTGTATATTACAATAGGTATCAGAACATGAATAATTTTCATTTTGGACGTGTGATTTAAGGTTGGTATTCAAATCAGAAAGTTGTTCCCATTATAACAATGTTAACGTTCCTCATTTTAGCGTCTTCGTATATAAATGATGACAGGGTGAACAAATGTAACAGGCTTTGAAACGTGATAGTTCATCTGATTTTTTTTTCAAGCACTTCAAAGCATAACTTTATATTTAAAGAAATGTTTCCATATGTTGAAAAAATCAAAACTGCCGCCCTCCGATGCTAGACTTTCAAGAACACTACTAAACACGCTTGACCACCGAGACAATTCATGAAAGAACATGTTGTAATAATGCTCATATATCGCTCCAAGCGCACGTTCACACCTGAAGTTTTAAATAGTCATTTTCTCCCTATATCAGTAATTTCAACTGAAGATATTGACTGATTTTGCATATTGGAACTGTGCATGAAGTGTGAATTGCATATTAAACGCAGAAATACGTAGTTGACTCTTCAGTTCATGTTTCTGTTCAATAGCTTCACATGTTAGTGAGTGTTTCCTAATACCTGTGTCATTTTCCCTCTTTTTTCCCACGGGATATTCTTCGTGTAATTATTTGACACACTAAGGTTTCATAAGATTAAGGTTTTTTGCTTATAATTTTCTTATTTTGCTTTATTTTTTCTCTAAAATAATAAATAATTATGCATTATTACACTGCTTTGTTAAGGAAAGCACAAAGAAGCGATAATATAGTCAGAAAAGCGAGTTATTAATGAAAATGTGGAAGTTACAGTATATGCGAACAATTTATTGCGGATGAGGATACATTACTGTTTATTTACACTACCACTGTAAAAAAAAGTCCGAATTTTACCTGAGTATATGTTTAATGAACAGGATACTCTGTCCAGTTTATTTTTAAAAGACACACTACAATGATATATATACGAGGCGCATCCAGAAAGTAAATTTCCCACGCGTCCCATAGCTAGGAAACCGCATGGTAGAAACAAGACAAGGTAAGTTCATCAGCGAACGCGTTTGCGTCCTAGTCGCGTAGTGACTGACGTCACCTTCGACACACGCTCGGGATAGAAGTCGCGTTGTTGTCTGCTTGCTGCCGTGACTTTAAATGTATATTTGCTTTTTCTAATTTAGATGTCTATCATATTACTGGAATTTTATTCCGGCATGGGAACATATTTTATTTTTTAAAAAATGCACATATAATGAAAGGTAGGATAAATCAAGTATTTCAATAAAGAATCAAACTTTCACCTCTCTATATAGACAAGTATTGTCCGTGGTATTTTTTTTTTTTTTTTTGCTTTTTTTTTTAACGGTATCCCCAGTAGGCCTAATCCACTTGCATTTGCCAATCAGAATTATTTTTACTGATCTCTTAATTCTTTCACTTCACCACTTTCTTCCCTTTCTTGTAAAATATTCTTTTGGAGGAAGAACTTTTCAGTTGCTTGTATATTCAGTTCATTTATTATTATGCATGTTTTAAGCCGGATAAAATATGTTAAAACTTTCGGTTCACACTTATTATCAAATTCATTTTTCATGATACCGTTAATTTTCTAATGATACTCTTTCCTTTGCGGATAAATTCTTTATGATATTCAAGACAATATTTGTTAGCTACTCTGACTGCGTCTAGACGTTCCTTTGATAGAAATGTCAGTCCTTCTTTTGAAATTGTGTCCAGTTGCATTGCAGTCCCTGAAGAGGTTCTTTGACAGGGAGCTGTAAATATTTGATTTTAAATTTGAAAGCTACCTGCCCAGCTATAAATTCAAGACTTTGTTCTTCAAGGCCATGCGTTTTAATGAACACATTTGACCTTCATTTTCATCTTCTGATAAAATATGCATCAACAGTTGCACTCTTGTATATAATTCTTCATGCACTTGCAGTAGGGATTTTTTCAAGAATATATATATATATATATATATATATATATATATATATATATATATATATATATATATATATATATATATATATATATATATATATTCAATTAATGCAGATAGAGCGTTCACCTCTGGTGCTTGGGGTCTCGGGTTCGATCCCAGCCCCCGCCAAGTGAACTTTGTGGTGGACAAACACCGTGTGCGTGGGTTTTCTCGGGGTTCTCCCGTTTCCTCCCACTTACTTCATTCCACCATTTCATTCATTACTCATCATCACTGTCTCCTTTAGCCTAACCGGCATAACCGTGGGACGTAAAACTCAAAGATTTCATTTCATTTTTTTCAATTAATGCAGATCTTACTGTTTCCTGCTGTGTAGAAGATTCTTCAATAAATTGACCTTTTTTTTTTTTACCGTGCTTAAATAAAATGGCAGAATTCTTTCCATTATATATCCTCTTAGTCTGTGTAAATCCTAGAGACTCCGGATGGTCGTTGCTTGAACCCATGCCTCTGTATAAGAAAACGTTTTTTAAACTATCTTAATTTAATTTCTTTGTCAAGAGCAATTTTTCCTGCATACTTTTGTAATTTGATTCTTCATCAAAATGAAAGAAACTAATAACAGCTTAAATAAACGAAAAAAAAAATGGACTATATTTCTTTCTTTTTCCCTGCTTGATCTAAAATAATTTTAGAAATAATAAGATTATTCAAAAAGATGAAACATGTAGCATATTAAGGGGAGTTGCTTAAGATTAAAATTATTGCATAACAAAAGCCACAGCTATGAAAATATTCGAATAAATTATCTTCTATTACCCTGATAAAGAAAATGAAGTTGACATAAATGATGAAAAATCATATGAATCTAAATGTAAATTTTCATTCCAAAATACTCTTATAAATCACTACTGAATATTAGAAAATAAACACATATGAATTAAAGTTACGTGATTAACTTAGAACTTCAAAAACCAATACCCAGAAATCGGTATGTAAAGTCTAGCTCATGCTGATTATTTATTGAATAACTAGCCTTTGGTTAGCCGCGAACTTCGCGTCTAGACACCTGCATTTGCTTTTCCCACGGCCTTTCATTTCTTGTGTCCCTAAGTTCTCTAATCTTAAGGAATTTTGAGATAGGGCTGTCTTATAACAATTGCAACCAGTAATTTTTCTTCCCCTCTCTTTTCCCTTTTAACGGTAATATATAAAAAAAACGCTGAAATACATAATTAAATATGTTTCTACTCTTAAGGGATTTCACGATATGGCCATTTTATTTAACCAATTACAACTCCAACCCCTTTTTTATTTTTTCTAAGGAAACATTAAAAAACGCAGAAACATGCCTTTAATTGTTTTAAATTTAATTATTTTAAATTAAAAACATAAACACAAATTTTCACGCCCATAACTTTAAGGGATTTTGAGATATGGTTTTCCGATTATAACAATTGTAACTTTACCCTGGTTTGTTCCTTTCTAGGACAAATATCAAAAAACGCTTACATGTATATCTAATTATTTTAAATCAGAAGTCCAAATACTGAATATCATGTCTCTAAGCTTAAGAGATTCCGAGATATGGACATCTTATTATAATAATTCTAATTTCCACCCCTTTCTCATTCCCACTTCTTTTTCTTCCCATCTAGCCCAAATATCAGAAAGCACTAAAAGACTTATTTTAAATGAGAAGTTCATATACCAAACTTCATGTCTTTAACGTTCAAAGATTCCAGCATATGGAGATTTTAAGATAATACTTTCCACGGAGATTTTAAGATAATAATTTCCACTCCTCTTTCTCCCCTTCCCCTTCGGTTTTTTTTTGGGGGGGGGGGCTATGCGCTGTCTAAATTTCAAGTTTCTAACTTAAGCAGTATAGCCTGACCGTTGATCAATCAGACAGTCAGGACTTGTTCTTTTATATAGTGCGATGCACAATAAGCAAATTAATGCCAAAATTATTATTACACAAGCAGTATTTAAAGTGGCATTAGCAAAGAACACGTTGTGTTACTGTATACAATATATTCATTCATTTGGTAAAATTCATAAAACTATGGCTGGCACAGGCGGGGTGTGGACCTACGGACTTCTTGAGCCCAATCGCAGATGACAACATTACGCCCTTATTCTTTTACAATTGCTATTACAATTGCTTTTAGAATTGCTATTTACAATTTACAATCCTTCTGCTTTGGAAATGAATGGAACTTGACATTCTCTTCACCAACTTTTCTATTTCATGTGTTCATTTTACAGCCGTACACAACGCGTGAGGGCATTGTTAAAGCTTTCAAAGTCAACGTAACAAATACAAATGAGTTCTATTTATACAATATGTACAGTACAAAATATACAATAATATTTACACATTGAAAATGTCATTAAAAACAAAGAAAACGTAGAAAATCAACAAAAATACAACTAGCAACCTGTCAACTGAGAGGGCGCGAGAATAGTATCTTGTTCGGAGTATCAGTGGTTTGGTGTCGAAGGTGACGACACGCGAACGAAGAGGCTGCGCGTAGGTTAGCTTCTCTTAGGCCGTGTCCAAAAGTGCATAGTGCACACTTCGAGGATTCACACTGGAAGTCGACAAATGAAGTGCACACTAAATAGTGTACACATCGTCAAATTAGCTTTTGACCCGCGCTTGATTTCAACGCCTCACCGTGGTGGAACATGGAACATTGGTAACAAAAGAAAGGAGAATTTCGCTTACTAGAAAAAAATAAACGTGCTTTTTATTTTTTTTAGATGAATTACTTTCCAATTAGGGTGAGTTCGCCACTAGTCGACCGCCATCCAATAGTCGACCATTTTTGCATACCATTGTCTATATAAAATATATCTGACGGTCTTTTGCAGCGAAAAAATATTCATGATAAAGCTTGCATCATATACTACCATTGACATCCATTGTTTAACTCTCTCTTGTTTAGCTGGTCGTCTTCGACCAATATGTTTCGACGTATCTGTAGAATTGCGACTAAAGTGCGCACTTTACGAAAGCGTGTAATAAGAAACTTGTGTTCATATTGTTTTTAATTTTCTGAGGGTATACATAGTACGTGAGGTAAAAAATGTTTTAGTTACACAACTAAATTAGTCTAGAAGCTGTACCAGCATAATTTGTCAATAACTGGAAAGTATTAAATGAAAAAATACGCGTTAAGATGTGATCGAAATTTGGCATTTTTCCTTTCCCATACAAATCAATTGTCGACCAAGGGTGGTCGATTATTGGATTATTTGAGAGTGCGCCAAATTGCATCGAATTATTCCTTGTTTGGTATTAAGGCCTGTATTTCAACATGCATGTATGAAATTTTCGATTTCGTGACATTCTAAAAATCGACCGCCTGTTCCACATGTTGGTCGACTATTGGAATATTTCTTGCCAGCTGTCGACCACACTGTTTCATACTGTGTTTTGCATTTTGCTGACTAGATTTTGTTCAATAACATTAGTTTATACTGTATAGAAGTATAAAATGTGCATTTCATCAGAGTAACACCAAAATGAGAAAGCTGTCATTATCAAATATATGTAGTGTGCCTTCACACTAGATCTTGGGAGCCGGTTCTCATAAGACAGCATGTTATTTTCTTCCCCGCCTGAGCCCGCTCGAGTCGGCTACTGGCGGGTGATCTTCATAGCAGCTCAGAGCCGCGGCTCACTTGAACTGAAGCGCGTGTGTGAAGGCGTACATTTAAAACAATACGAAGCTAGCAGCTGCAGCTCACGTGGGCGGCTCACAGGATCTAGTGTGAAGTCATACTCATAGACTTGAGGATCAACTTGCTAAGTTAGTAAATAATCATATTCTTATACAATTCTGCAATGCGACTACGTGTACATGAGAGAGTAAGATCCTAGCATGGCACATGCACTAGCGGAACTTCCCTAGTGCTCTCAGTAGCGTCGTGGCAATGGTTGAATATGGACGAACCTATTCCAGCTCCCGCCGCGTGTAAAGTGCAAGCAGTGATAAAGTTTTTGAGTGCAGAGGGCATAGCTCCAATCGAAATCCATCGTTAAATGTGCCAGGTCCATGGGCCTAACGGTATGAGCAAGCAGTTCCTGCATAATTTCCGCTCCTTATTGCACACCACTGTCACGGAGTGCCTGTTGATCAAGAATTTTGTGTTGAAGCAACTGACCCTAGAGCACAAAGCAAGGCGCACAGAGTCAGCATTGACATGTTTGCAACGATACAGATGACCTTGGATTTCAATCGATGCTGTGCCCTGTGCATTCAAAAACTTTATCACTGATCGCACTTCACACGCGGCGGGAGCTGGAATAGGAATGCCAATCTTCAATCACTGCCACGACGCTACTGAAACAATTAGGAAAGTTATGCTGGCGCATGCGCCATGTTAGGACCTTACTCTATCACGTACATGCAATCGCTTCGCGCAACATACGGTTTCCCATGGTAGATCTAACATCGTGCCCAAAAGATACAAGTGCCCATTCGAAGTATGCTTATTCCCGGAACTGATGTCACCTAGTGTGCGTCAAAAGGTCCGTGTCTGCGAGTGCATAGTGCGTAGTGTGCGAGGATGTACACTACGTTTGTATACTTGCGTGCTTAACATGGCGATTTCAAGGAAAATGACCTAATAAAATTTTAAAAGGCATGTTTTTAATGTTTTTGTCAGATGAATTTATGTGTGAGCTGATCCAATAATAATTTACTTGATAAATATAGAAATTAGTGATATTACAAGTGAAATATAAAATGTGACACAAATAACAAAACCGTTTATTTTGTCCTCAGAATGCGAAAGGAAAGCAATCAAATAGTTTCTTTAATAACGCTATAAATACATTTGTGTTTAAATATTACATGGTTTATGTGGCTTAATTGAGATAATTAGATTATCGGTGATGCAGCTATTTGGACGTAAATGACAAATATTAATGGAGTATGAATTAAAATATTAAGCTCTAGCATAGAATAATGAATGCCTAGATTATTCATTTCTCCATAGCTACAGCTACAGCTTGTGGCGGTATTTTGGTTACTACACACTGGATGCGTTCCGCTACTTTACTATTAAACTGTAGGCGGGTGGATGAGTGATTAGTGCTTTTGTACCGGTACTTATTTTGACCTTAATGGTTAGGAACATTACCGTCGTGATAGCCTTGTACTATTGTTTACCTTGCGGGTCCCCCAGCTAACCCCGCCCGGATCCACAATGCAATAGTACCGTCTTTATTGCATACCGGACCCGCGCACAGATACACCTAATGGAACCCACAAAGTTGAACTGTCACAACCATCACTTAAAACCTACTAAACCCAGAATTCGGAGACCAGAATGTGCTTGCGTATCCCAGTGTAAGGGCACAATATTAAGCTGTATTTACAATGTTAACACTACGTATTTAATTACACTTATGAACGGAACTTATAGTTTCTTGCTTATTTAAAACGCTTCATTTTCATGTATACAGGAAATCAAAGAAACACAAAGATATCATGCATAACTAGAAATGTATATATATATATATGTTTCAATTAAACATCACTAATAATTATGGCGATTATTTGCATTCTAATCGTACGATTTTATATTTAATTGGGGCCCAAGAACTCGCGATTCCCGTTCGCGTATCTTCTTACAGGGAAAACCCTTTCAATACCGACTTATGTGTATAAGAAAGTTTATTCCATCCTCTTTTCACCAAATTGCATTGTTTCAGTTTTCCTCTTCTTTAAGACATTTCTCTCTTGTTATGATTTATTTACTTAAATTTATCAATACTTTTCTTACAAGTTATATAAATCGACGCAACAAGTCGTTCTGTACCTTATGTCTTTTGCGTCTTCTTCTCCAATAAATGCACTGTTGGCAGTCTCTTCTCACAACAGTGCTCCCAGCCACCAACACAACACAATGGATAACGTAATCGTTAAAAATAGCCATGAAGCACTGTGGTTAAGAATGCAGAGGGAGTAAATTTTATATCCATATTTGTAAAAGCGAAAAGATTTTCTGCGTCGCAAAGACGTATACATACATATATACTTTTGTCTGTTTGCGAAGAGAAATTTCTCAGAGCTGCCTTTGTACGAGATTTACTTAGAAATTTAAGTTGTTTTTAACTAATAATAAATGAGTTATCCTTTAATGTTATAGAGGCGATCGACAAGACGTTTGTTTTGAAGGAACTGAAAAATAAGCAGAACCCTGCACCACTGTTAACTTCACTGCACTAGTGTATGAGATAGTTAAACAATTCTTCAAAATCATTTATTCATTGGTTTTTAAAGGGTTAATCCACAGTCTTCTAAATTGGATGAGGCATACAAGTTTTTAAAGTTCACTCGGAAATATGATTAAAAATGCAAGGGCCATTTTTGAACGATTTTCGGAACTTACGAGGGCCATAAAGTCTCAATGTCTTTTTTGTTTTATAATGGTATATATGAATATTCACTAATAGTTTTCATTCACATTATTTCCTACACAGCATGATATCATCAATTTAATATGCTATTACTTTTGTTTAACTCCATTCAATAATATGTAGTATTATTTATTATTATGTATTGTTATTTAGTATGCACTAACTCAAACATTTAAAATAATTATTAATGCATTACAAGATACTTAACACTACTACTTAACACAAAAACTTATATAACATCTAACTCGATTGTAATTAGATTTTTTAAATATATATATCCATTATACAATGAATAATGCTTTTCTATGATATTTATGAAACGAAATTGTTTCAATACACCGTTTGAAACAATAACATTTGCTTAACTATATGTATATATTTCACTATTTCGTAACTAAATGAAACTTTTATCAATGAAACAATATCACCTTCCAAAATATTCACAATTAAATTTAATCAACATAAAAATCAATAGCATGGTACTAATACTACACGAAAATATCACATACAAATCAAATTGCAATAAAAAACAAGGAAACATTTTCAAAATATTAAATGCATTATCATACTTTCAACTACAACAACACTAATTAATTATAATACTCTACATTCATTACATTCCGGTTAGACATTAACCAGGAATGGACCGAGCAGTGGATGGTTTGTCAGACCATTACACTTTTATAGTGCCTGCCCTCCTAAATTTGGAAGATACCACCCACATTATTGTTATGTGTTTCCCGTCCCCGAGATGAGGTTTAAAAGATAGAATAAAAGGTTAATATTAAAAATAATATAGAAGGGTATAATACGAAAATAGCCTACTCCGGGCTTTAAGCAAATATAAAATTACCCAAAATGGGAGGGAACCTCATCTCATGCCTTGGCAAGCCACTTGGCATATTATTCCTTATTCAATAAAAGGCTTCGGCCGTCCGGAAATCACATAGTGGGTCACGGACGCCTACTAACGCCAAAACGATATATAAACTTATCGAAGTGTATATACTTATATACTTTTTTCATCCCAACCTACTAAGTTTAGGATTTACAAGATGGTTTAGTGTAAATGACAAAGCATAACTGGAACAATTAAGTTCATCTGTTAAATATTTCAAATATTTATCACATTCTATCAATATTTTCACTAAATTTTCGATATTCTCGTTTCGACTCTTGCTAGAATTAAATACAGATAAATCTACTTTCACAACATCACTAAACTTCACATGAATTGTTGTTTCAGGTTCACACGAATCTACATTTAGACAATTTGGAGTTATAGACTCTAATTCTTTTTCATGTACATGTTTTTTGGCAAGTTCTAACCAAAGTTGTATAGTTTTCGGAGTTGGTTTTCAAACTTTTATTCGATGTATTGAATGAGTTCCTAATGATTCACCAGTATGTGGGTCTATCAGTTCAAACACCTTATCTGTGACCTTTTGTTTACAAAGTAAAGGCCCCTTGTACAAATGAAAAAAATTGCTAATTTTCCTATATACAGCCGAACTAAGATGACTTCGAAGCAAAAAAAATCATTTTCTTTTATAACATATTTACCTTCTTATGTTTTATTATATTTTTCATTTCTTTTTCTGATGTTTTCTTTTACTACGAAAATCGGCCATTATAAGTCTGTTTTCCCAATTTAGAGGTTCATTTTCATTATATTCATCATATATAACTATTCCGAAATGCCGAAATACAGAATATTGCGGTTTCACATTGAGATGAAGACTTGCTGGACTTACTCCTAAACTGCTACACACAGAATAGTTTAGTAAAATAACAATTTGGCTAATATACTTCTCCCACGTTACATGGTTATCATTGCACAACAATTTAAACAAACGATTAGTTTCTCTATGAATTCTCTCCACCACAGAACTCTTTGGATGATACGGACTAACATAATGGATTTTAAGCTGATATTCTTTCATTTTTTCCTAGCACTTACTAGAAGCAAAACTACTACCATTATCCACTAAGACAGACAACGGAACACCCAAAAGTGGAAAATAATATTGTTCTAGACATTTTAAAACACATCTCGCGGTTGCATTTTTCATAGGAAACATTACATAATATCTACTAAAACATCTAATACTGACAAAGCAAACTTATTTCCATTCTGAGAAGCTGGATATGGCCCAAAAATATCAATAGAAAGCATTTCTCGTATGTTCCTTACTGCTACAGTCTGCAAAGGTTTGGCCGAAGGAGATGTTTCAGCTTTTGTCAACTTACAATTCATACAGTCGCTTATGAATCAATAACATCTCTTCTTAATGACTTCCAATAACACACTTCTTTAATAGATTCAATTGTTTTTTCAGCACCAAAATGACCTTGTTCATGAAAATAATAATTTTGGGAACCATGGAAGGAAGTATACTAATTTTCTAAGAGTCTGGAAAATGATAATTTCTATTCACAAAACATCATTATTTAACTCGTAAAAACTTTCATTGTTTCTAATTTTCACTTTTACATACGGGTCATTGGGAATACGCAAAAACTGAATTATTTTTTATACTCTGAACATTCTTTTTGTTTGATTATCAATTCTTCGACCGTAAGATTTCCAAAACATAACGGTAAAACCTCAAATTTATTAATTTCATGTTGTTCAACTTTTGTTTGTAATATTACCCGTGAGAGAGCATCACTCGCCTGATTATATTTATCCTTAATATAAATTATTTCTACCTGGAATCCTTGAATTTCAATACTCCATCTCGCTAAACGTGAATTCCAATTTATTATGTTATGGAGGTATACTAAAGAATGGTGATCGGTTAAATTTTCTTAAAGCGACAACAATTGATAAAGCCTCTTTTTCGGTCGTTGTGTAATTCTTTTCAGCTTGTTTTAAAGTTCTACTATGAAACCCAAGAATATGGCGTTCGCCATTAATTTTCTGAAACAAAATATTTCCTAAAGCCCCTGAACTACAATCTGTGATTATACAAAAATCATGATCTAAACGTGGATGAGCTAACAATACTTCTTGAGCTAAATCATGTTTCAATTCTTGAAAACTAATTTCACATTCATCATCGCATATCCTTTTTTTCTTTCTCAAAATAGCAAACAAAGGTTCAGCTTTATGTGCAAAGTTACTAACAAATTTAGAACACCATTGAAACAAACCAAGTACTCGTTGTAATTCTTTGAAATTTCTACGTCGTGGACGATATTTTATACATTGAACGTACGATAAATCTTTTGTTATGCCTTGAGAATTTACATAAAAACCCAAAAAATTAAATTTTGTGTTACAAAATTAACACTTTTAAGATTCAACGTCATTCCGGCTTCATGTACTTTAGTAAGTATTTCATCTAACAAACAAATTTGCTCTTCGAAAGACATTGTCGGTACTGAGACGTCATCGACATAACAGACCAGTTGATCATACAATCCGGAACTAGCACTGTTTGTAAACAACTCATAAAAGCTACAGACCCATTTAAGTATCCAAAAGGAATACGTGTAAATTGATACATTTTGCCGTTTCAGAAAAAGGCTGTGTAAGGTCTACAGACTGACTTGCAAGTAGGATCCAACAAAATCAAGACAACTAACAAATTGAACACCTTGAAATTTTAAGAGTAGGTCATCAATATTGTTTACTTTCAACTGTTTTAGTTTTACATGCTTATTCAAAAAGGTCAAATCGACTACGGTACGTAGTTTTTATGTATTCTTTTTTGCTACACATAACAACGGATAAGCGTGAATAGACACACTCTTCTACAACTCCGTTTTCAAGCCATTCTTTTATTTGTTTTCTATGTTATCTTTAAATTTAAATGGTAAGGGATATTGTCTCTTAACAATAGGTTTGTCAGTGTCAATTTCGATAGTGTATTCGAAACGATTACATTTACCTGGCACATCACTAAACACACATCTATGTTAAATTAACAAATTATAAAGTTGTTGTTTTTGTTGGTCATCAACATCAACAATTTCATTTACGTTTTCTTTAATCTCACATACAGAAGGGAAATGTCCAGTTTCTGGACTACTATTTTCTACTTCAATTTCTGGACTGGTTTGATTTAGGAAATTATTTTTTGTACATACCATGAGATTCTTTTATTTCACATTCAATATCGCTAATCTGTTTTCCATACAACTCATACAAAAATTTTGATTCCTGTACTAAATCGAAATTTAACTCTTTCAAAGATTCATTATTTACAACTGGATTTTGGTATCTTTCACGTAAATGCTCATATATTTTATCTCTTTCATTAATTTCGTTTAACCATTCAGTCATACATTGACATTTTTGCTTTCATACAAATTCTTTACTACGGGACATTTACTTTCTAAAGGGTGGCTAACATCTTCAAACTCACTTTTACGAGAAATTTCTGAATAATCAAAATTAGTGACTTTCACATTGTTTACTAACTCAAACTTCTGATCTTCTCCCTTTTCCCTTGTCAAAATTTTAACTTGGTTACTATTCCCAGAAGAAGGTGAATTACCATCGACTCTGTCAATTCCGTTTTTCATAGGTACACTAACGACATTCTCGCCGTGGCCTAACAAAACTATTTTCTCAGCAAAATCTATCATTGCATTTGCTAAGGTAAGAAAATCTCGGCCTAACAAACAAAACAGTTGAAATCATTTACAACCAGAAACCTTATGTCATACATCAAAGGCCCTATTTCTAAACAGAGGATAACTTCACCTTTTACTGATTTCATTCTTTTACCAGAATAATCAACAAGTACAATACGGGAAGAGGTTTTTAATTGAGCATTAGAAACAATGGCAGAAATAGATTTCCACAATTTAAAGCTAAGCAGGCTAGCAGATGCTCCAGAGTCGCACAAAGCGTAAAATTCTTCATTGAATATTTTTACCTTTATTTCTGCAGTAGCCTGTGATGAAACGATTTGTTTACAATTTCTATTACTTTCCCCTTCATCCTTGGATGAACTTTCATCACTGTCCAATTGTACAATATTTAAAAGTTTCCTTTCAATAGTAACATACACAGTATGACAACCATTAGTGAGTGCATTTACGTTATTACCAGAACTTTTACTGACTTTCCTGTGATGAGCACCCTCCACACAGGGGGAATTTAGTTTGGTGCGGAAAACGAACTTGTCCGTTTGAATTAAAAGGAGTAGAATTTACAAAGGGAGGTCTTGGAGACCTAAATTTTCCTTGATTTACAAACTTTGGAAAACCAGGTGAATTTCCGGGCATTTAGCCGTTAGAAGAATGCATTCCAACATTACTATTCGTATTTACAGATTGATTATTTCCATTTGAGGACTGATAAAACAGATTACCCACTGGGGAATTCACTCTAGGTGGGATTTCCTGACTATAACTGCAAGAACGCGCATCAGAATGCACTTCATCACTATTATTATTAGTTATTGTTTTTGTTTTTCTTAAATCCATGTCTACGCTTGTTATTTTTATTTTGCTGAGTATTTTCGTGTGCAAATTTATTACCGTTTCCATTATTCTTACGTTTCTTTTGATTCTCATTGAAATTACCATTAGTGGATGTCACATGGTTAATTTTCGCGAACTTATGGTTAGATCCCCCTTTGGTATCAGATCTAGGAATGACTTCCAGTTTCTGAATAACTTGTAACACGGTCCACAAAGTCAAAGTGGTAAGAGTAGTGAGTTGGCGTCTGAAATAAGGTGCAATTAAATTCAGCACCATACAGATAGCAAGTGGTTCTCTAATATCAGGATTGATTTCCTGTATTTTATTGCATCTATAGAAGACAAAGTTGTACACACTTACATCTGTTTTCGGATCATACGGTTTATTTTGAAGCACCATTAACTTGCTTGCACTTGTTCATTTTCAAATTCAGCCTTCAATTTCTTCTTGAACTTTTTGAACGTATCAAAAGAGGAACAATTGTTAATATACCAATTGTACACACAACACTTAAATAACACACAACACTTTCAATTCAAACTTTATTATAATAATATTACAAAAAATTAAGTTCTCTGCTTCACAAAAATTCAGGATTAGATCCTATCAGTCGATCCTGAATAGATTGAATCTATTACAGAAGTGTGTTATTGGAAGTCATTAAGAAGAGATGTTATTGATTCATAAGCGACTGTATGGATTGTAAGTTGACAAAAGCTGAAACATCTCCTCCGGCCAAACCTTTGCAGACCGTAGCAGTAAGGAACATACGAGAAATGCTTTCTATTGATATTTCAGGGCTGTATCCAGCTTCTCAGAATGGAAATAAGTTTGCTTTGTCAGTATTAGATGTTTTAGTAGATATTATGTAATGTTTCCTATGAAAAATGCAACCGCGAGATGTGTTTTAAAATGTCTAGAACAATATTATTTTCCACTTTTGGGTGTTCCGTTGTCTGTCTTAGTGGATAATGGTAGTAGTTTTGTTTCTAGTAAGTGCAAGGAAAAAATGAAAGAATATCAGCTTAAAATCCATTATGTTAGTCCGTATCATCCAAAGAGTTCTGTGGTGGAGAGAATTCATAGAGAAACTAATCGTTTGTTTAAATTGTTGTGCAATGATAACCATGTAACGTGGGAGAAGTATATTCTCCAAACTGTTATTTTACTAAACTATTCTGTGTGTAGCAGTTTAGGAGTAAGATCAGCAAGTCTTCATCTCAATGTAAAACCGCAATATTCTGTATTTCGGCATTTCGGAATAGTTATAAATGGTGAATATGATGAAAATGAACCTCTAAATTGGGAAAACAGACTTATAATGGCCGATTTTCGTAGTAAAAGAAAACATCAGAAAAAGAAATGAAAAATATAGTAAAACACAAGAAAGTAAATATGTTATAAAAGAAAATGATTTTTTTTTGCTTCGAAGTCATCTTAGTTCGGCTGTAGATAGGAAAATTACCAACTTTTTTCATTTGTACAAGGGGCCTTTACTTTGTAAACAAAAGGTTAAAGATAAGGTGTTTGAACTGATAGACCCACTTACTGGTGAATCATTAGGAACTCATTCAATACATCGAATAAAAGTTTGGAAACCAACTCCGAAAACTATACAACTTTGGTTAGAACTTGCCAAAAAACATGTACATGAAAAAGAATTAGAGTCTATAACTCCAAATTGTCTAAATGTAGATTCGTGTGAACCTGAAACAACAATTCATGTGAAGTTTAGTGATGTTGTGAAAGTAGATTTATCTGTATTTAATTCTAGCAAGAGTCGAAACGAGAATATCGAAAAGTTAGTGAAAATATTGATAGAATGTGATAAATATATGAAATATTTAACAGATGAACTTAATTGTTCCAGTTATGCTTTGTCATTTACACTAAACCATCTTGTAAATCCTAAACTTAGTAGGTTGGGATAAAAAGTATATAAGTATATACACTTCGATATGTTTATATATCGTTTTGGCGTTAGTAGGTGTCCGTGACCCACTATGTGATTTCCGGACGGCCGAAGCCTTTTATAGAATAAGGAATAATATGCCAAGTGGTTTGCCAACGCATGAGATGAGGTTCCCTCCCATTTTGGGTAATTTTATATTTGCTTAAAGCCCGGAGTAGGCTATTTTCGTATTATACCCTTCTATATTATTTTTAATATTAACCTTTTATTCTATCTTTTAAACCTCATCTCGGGGACGGGAAACACATAACAATAATGTGGGTGGTATCTTCCAAATTTAGGAGGGCAGGCACTATAAAAGTGTAATGGTCTGACAAACCATCCACTGCTCGGTCCATTCCTGGTTAATGTCTAACCGGAATGTAATGAATGTAGAGTATTATAATTAATTAGTGTTGTTGTAGTTGAAAGTATGATAATGCATTTAATATTTTGAAAATGTTTCCTTGTTTTTTATTGCAATTTGATTTGTATGTGATATTTTCGTGTAGTATTAGTACCATGCTATTGATTTTTATGTTGATTAAATTTAATTGTGAATATTTTGAAAGATGATATTGTTTCATTGATAAAAGTTTCATTTAGTTACGAAATAGTGAAATATATACATATAGGTATGCAAATTTTATTGTTCCAAATGGTGTATTGAAACAATTTCGTTTCATGAATATCATAGAAAAGCATTATTCATTGTATAATGGATATATATATTTAAAAAATCTAATTACAATCGAGTTAGATGCTATATAAGTAATTGTGTTATGTAATAGTGTTAAGTATCTTGTAATGCATTAATAATTATTTTAAATGTTTGAGTTAGTGCATACTAAATAAAATACATAATAATAAATAATACTAAAATAACAATGATTATTAAAAACTGTTATAATGAAAATTTCAAATGAAACAGTAAATATCTATTCTTCGGTACTTTGTTCCCATGATGTTCGGCAGGTACTACTAAATTTTCTGCTTTCAAAGGCTCCAACCTGTCATGTTATGTCACTGTCTTGACGTACGGTACAGCATTCATGCTGTTTTATATATATTATTCAATGGAGCTAAACAAAAGTAATAGCATATTAAATTAATGATATCATGCTGTGTAGGAAATAATGTGAATGAAAACTATTAGTGAATATTCATATATACCATTATAAAACAAAAAAGACATTGAGACTTTATGGCCCTCGTAAGTTCCGAAAATCGTTCAAAAATGGCCCTTGCATTTTTAATCATATTTCCGAGTGAACTTTAAAAACTTGTATGCCTCATCCAATTTAGAAAACTGTGGATTAACCCTTTAAAAACCAATGAATAAATGATTTTGAAGAATTGTTTAACTATCTCATACACTAGTGCAGTGAAGTTAACAGTGGTGCAGGGTTCTGCTTATTTTTCAGTTCCTTCAAAACAAACGTCTTGTCGATCGCCTCTATAACATTAAAGGATAACTCATTTATTATTAGTTAAAAACAACTTAAATTTCTAAGTAAATCTCGTACAAAGGCAGCTCTGAGAAATTTCTCTTCGCAAACAGACAAAAGTGTATATGTATGTATACGTCTTTGCGACGCAGAAAATCTTTTCGCTTCTACAAATATGGATATAAAATTTACTCCCTCTGCATTCTTAACCACAGTGCTTCATGGCTATTTTTAACGATTACGTTATCCATTGTGTTGTGTTGGTAGCTGGGAGCACTGTTGTGAGAAGAGACTGCCAACAGTGCATTCATTGGAGAAGACGCAAAAGACATAAGGTACAGAACGACTTGTTGCGTCGATTTATATAACTTGTAAGATAAGTATTGATAAATTTAAGTAAATAAATCATAACAAGAGAGAAATGTCTTAAAGAAGAGGAAAACTGAAACAATGCAATTTGGTGAAAAGAGGATGGAATAAACTTTCTTATACACATAAGTCGGTATTGAAAGGGTTTTCCCTGTAAGAAGATACGCGAACGGGAATCGCGAGTTCTTGGGCCCCAATTAAATATAAAATCGTACGATTAGAATGCAAATAATCGCCATAATTATTAGTGATGTTTAATTGAAACATATATATATATATACATTTCTAGTTATGCATGATATCTTTGTGTTTCTTTGATTTCCTGTATACATGAAAATGAAGCGTTTTAAATAAGCAAGAAACTATAAGTTCCGTTCATAAGTGTAATTAAATACGTAGTGTTAACATTGTAAATACAGCTTAATATTGTGCCCTTACACTGGGATACGCAAGCACATTCTGGTCTCCGAATTCTGGGTTTAGTAGGTTTTAAGTGATGGTTGTGACAGTTCAACTTTGTGGGTTCCATTAGGTGTATCTGTGCGCGGGTCCGGTATGCAATAAAGACGGTACTATTGCATTGTGGATCCGGGCGGGGTTAGCTGGGGAACCCGCAAGGTAAACAATAGTGCAAGGCTATTATGACGGTAATGTTCCTAACCATTAAGGTCAAAATAAGTACCGGTACAAAAGCACTAATCACTCATCCACCCGCCTACAATTTAATAGTAAAGTGGCGGAACGCATCCAGTGTGTAGTAACCAAAATACCGCCACAAGCTGTAGCTGTAGCTATGGAGAAATGAATAATCTAGCATTCATTATTCTATGCTAGAGCTTAATATTTTAATTCATACTCCATTAATATTTGTCATTTACGTCCAAATAGCTGCATCACCGATAATCTAATTATCTCAATTAAGCCACATAAACCATGTAATATTTAAACACAAATGTATTTATAGCATTATTAAAGAAACTATTTGATTGCTTTCCATTCGCATTCTGAGGACAAAATAAACGGTTTTGTTATTTGTCACATTTTATATTTCACTTGTAATATCACTAATTTCTATATTTATCAAGTAAATTATTATTGGATCAGCTCACACATAAATTCATCTCACAAAAACATTAAAAACATGCCTTTTAAAATTTTATTAGGTCATTTTCCTTGAAATCGCCATGTTAAGCACGCAAGTATATAAACGTAGTGTACATCCTCGCACACTACGCACTATGCACTCGCAGACACGGACCTTTTGACGCACACTAGGTGACATCAGTTCCGGTGTCACAGGGATTTTTTACCCCTGGAAACTTTTACCCCCTGGAAAATTTTACCACCTGGAAATCTTTACCCCCCTGTCGGTTTCTGATAATTTCAAAGGAAAAGTCAAAATTTACATTAAAAATTCATATCGTTGAAAGTGATCTCCCAGTGTATGCACTCACTTTGGTCAAGATGGCTTTAAATCCGAATATTTGGTAGGGGCTAAAAATTTCCTAGGAAATTATTACCTCCCTGTCGGCTATTGGTTAGTTCAAAGACAAGCTCAAATGTTACATTATAAATTGAAACCACTCCGTAATATCTCTTAACATACACAGTCACTTTGGACAAGATGGCTTTAAATCCGAAGATTTGGTAGGGGGTAAAAATTTCCTAGGAAATTATTACCTCCCTGTCGGCTATTGGTTACTTCAAAGACAACCTCAAATGTTACATTATAAATAGATACCACTCCGTAATATCTCTTAACAGACACAGTCAATTTGGGCAAGATGTGTTTAATCCGAAGATTTGGTAGGGGGGTAAAAATTTCCTAGGAAATTATTACCTCTCTGTCGGCTATTGGTTACTTAAAAGACAAACTCAAATGTTACATTATAATTTGATACCACTCCGTAATATCTCTTAACAGACACAATCACTTTGGGCAAGATGGCTTTAAATCCGAATATTTGGTAGGGGTAAAAATTACCTAGGAAATTATTACCTACCTGTCGGCTATTGGTTACTTCAAAGACAACCTCAAATGTTACACTATAAATTAATACCACTCCGTAATATCTCTTAACAGACACAATCACTTTGGGCAAGATGGCTTTAAATCCGAATATTTGGTAGGGGGTAAAAATTACCTAGGAAATTATTACCTACCTGTCGGCTATTGGTTACTTCAAAGACAACCTCAAATGTTACATTATAAATTGAAACCACTCCGCAATATCTGTTAACAGACACAGTCAATTTGCGCAAGATGGTTTTAAATCCGAAGATTTGGTAGGGGGTAAAAATTTCCTAGGAAATTATTACCCCCCTGTCGGTTATTGGTTACTTCAAAGACAAGCTCAAATGTTACATTATAAATTGAAACCACTCCGTAATATCTCTTAACAGACACAGTCACTTTGGGCAAGATGGCTTTAAATTCGAAGATTTTGTAGGAGGGTAAAAATTTCCTAGGAAATTATTACCTCCCTGTCGGCTATTGGTTACTTCAAAGACAACCTCAAATATTACATTATAAATTGATACAACTCCCTAATATCTCTTAACAGACAGTCAATTTGCGCAAGATGGCTTTAAATCCAAAGATTTGGTAGGGGGGTAAAAATTTCCTAGGAAATTATTACCTCCATGTCGGCTATTGGTTACTTCAAAGACAACCTCAAATGTTACATTATGAATTGATACCACTCCCTAATAACTCTTAACAGACACAGTCACTTTGGGCAAGATGGCTTTAATCCGAAGATTTGGTAGGGGGGTAAAATTTCCTAGGAAATTATTACCCCCCTGTTGGCTATTGGTTACTTCAATGACAAACTCAAATGTTACATTATAAATTGAAACCACTCCGTAATATCTCTTAACAGACACAGTCACTTTGGGCAAGATGGCTTTAAATCCGAAGATTTGGTAGGGGGGTAAAAATTTCCTAGGAAATTATTACCTCCCTGTCGGCTATTGGTTACTTCAAAGACAACCTCAAATGTTACATTATAAATAGATACCACTCCGTAATATCTCTTAACAGACACAGTCAATTTGGGCAAGATGTGTTTAATCCGAAGATTTGGTAGGGGGGTAAAAATTTCCTAGGAAATTATTACCTCTCTGTCGGCTATTGGTTACTTGAAAGACAAACTCAAATGTTACATTATAATTTGATACCACTCCGTAATATCTCTTAACAGACACAGTCACTTTGGGCAAGATGGCTTTAAATCCGAAGATTTGATAAGAGGGTATGATTTCCCTAGGAAATTTTTACCCCCGGTGGGGTTTGGTTACATCAAGACCAATTGCAATTTTACATTATCATTTTTTTATTATTTCGTGTTATGTCTTAACAGACGCACTCACTTTGGCTGAGATTGCTTTGTATCCGAAAATTTGAGAGGGGGTATTTTTTTCTTGGAGAATTTATGTCCCCTTGTCCGTTCTTGATTTTTCAAAGAAAAAAATCTATTGTTACTTTATAAATTGATATTATACCCTGTTATCTCTTAACAGACGCACTGACTGTCGGTATGATGTCTTCATATCTGGAATTTTGTAGGGGTGCTTTTTCCCTAGGGACTTTTACTCTTGTGTTGGTTCTATGTTACTTAAAGGATAAGATCAAATTTTTACATTATAAATTGATGTTATACTATTTTATGTCTTAACAGACACACTCACTCTGTGAACGATAAAGGATGGTTTTATTTTCGGAAAGTTCATAGGGAGATAATATATAAAGAAAGCTAAAAGTTGTTTTTATTTTAAATGAGATGTTGAAATACTAAATTTGATGACTGGAGTTTAATAGAGTCCGAAAATATAGATGTTTTTATAAGATAATTTTCACCCGTATTCTTCGCTTCCACTTCGAAATTCCAAAAATCGTTTCTCTGTGGTATCTTACGTCTCAGATCCTAGGTACTGACCAAGCTTTAAGTTTCCAACTTCAGCGGTTGTACATACAACTTGAGAATCTTCCTTTTACAAGCCTTGTACGTTGTTCTGGTGGCTAGCTCGCGGTAGCTAGCTACGCCATTTTGAACAGTGTTGACAACTTTATCAATGTTTATTATATCTCCGGTACGGTTTAAGATATCGAAGTGCTGTAAACGGTAAAATAATTTGTACGTTCATTGCAAACCATACATGTAACTAGATATAATATTTACCTAAGATTTTCTTAAATAAAGACTTTCAAAAAATTCAAAATTTTCAACCCCTGTAACTTCGTTTCTCTTCATTCGAAAAACGTCATACCATGACCATGGTATTCAGCGCTAAAGTTCTATCGATGTACATTATCCTGTGCATCTCTGTTGTGCTGTGTCTGTTCTAGAAGCTTCCAAACTTCGGATGTTTGTGATACCATAATATGTTTAGCTTGTAACACTGATTAATAAAAGTGATATTTTAAGTTTACATTTGACATGTTGGTTTGAAATATGAAATAAACTGACGTAGTGCCATTTGAAAAAATATAAACTTATATTTGGTTGGCAACACTCTTATGAATTTCTGTCTAAACCGGTTATAGCGGCTGATCATGATAATTTGTCTACCATGTGTATATAAGGAGAAACAGAGGAATAAATTGCAATAACGTTGTTTTTAATTGAAAGACGTGTTTTATGTTTTCAATCATTTATGTTATAAACTGTGTAATAACAGTTGTCAAGATTATTAGGCAACTAATATCTAATATTTTACACTGCAAATTAGGTAATATTTTGGAATCAAATTCTGCTTTCTCAGTTGCAAATAACATACTTTAAAATTAGATTTACATACTTTTGTTTCAAGAGATTGTTTATTCTCAATATATTTTTCTTCCCATGTGTTCCATACGATCAAAAGAATCAAGTCGAGTTTCAAAATCAATAGTTTTCTTTCGACGCTACTGAATCCTTAAATCTCGACTACTAGTATAACAAGTCAAGACCTGCTTTCACGAACGAAACTATGAAATATTTTTTTAACAGTGCAGTGTTTCGGAGGAAAATTTCCTCCTCCTTTTATACTAGGCAGCTAAGATGTAAGATTTGAATTGTTCCTCTTAAAGAGCAGCTTATACAAATTTCATTGAAATAATAAGAAAACAATTAATAGAAATTAACACTTTGACACTGCAACTATCTTAAGACACCTGGAGGGCGCGGTGGCTCAGTGGTAGAGCGTTCACCTCCGGTGCTTGGGATCACTGGTTCGATCCCAGCTCGGGCCGTGTGTAGTTTGTGGTAGACAAACACCGTGCTCGTAGGCGTTCTCGGATTCTTCTGTTTCCTCCCACTTTTTCATTCCATCATTCATTCATTTCTCATAATCACCGTCTAATTTAGCCTTACTGGCATAACCGTGGGACGTAAAACTCAAAGATATCATTTCATTTTTTCTTAAGACAACCTCATCAGACAGCAAATCACGTGCAAAAATGGAAAAGCAATTATTTCCTATGAAAGCATTACGAACTATCAAGTTTTGGGTTATGAAGCCAAATTTTCGGACATAAAGCAATCTTGGCCACAGTGATTGCGTCTATTAAGAGATGCTACGGAGTGGTATTAATTTATAATGTAACATTTGAGCTTGTCTTTGAAGTAACCAATAGCCGACAGGGAGGTAATAATTTCCTAGGAAATTTTTACCCCCCTACCAAATCTTCGGATTTAAAGCCATCTTGCCCAAAGTGACTGTGTATGTTAAGAGATATTACGGAGTGGTTTCAATTTATAATGTAACATTTGAGCTTGTCTTTGAACTAACCAATAGCCGACAGGTAGGTAATAATTTCCTAGGAAATTTTTACCCCCCTACCAAATATTCGGATTTAAAGCCATCTTGACCAAAGTGAGTACATACACTGGGAGATCACTTTCAATGATATGAATTTTTAATGTAACTTTTGACTTTTCCTTTGAAATTATCAGAAACCGAGGGGGGTAAAGATTTTCAGGGGGTAAAAGTTTCCAGGGGTAAAAAATCCCTGTGACACCGGGAATAAGCATACTTTGAATGCGCTTGTATCTTTTGGACACGGTCTTAGATCTACCATGGGAAACCGTATGTTGCGCGAAGCGATTGCATGTACGTGATAGAGTAAGGTCCTAACATGGCGCATGCGCCAGCATAACTTCCCTAATTGTTTCAGTAGCGTCGTGGCAGTGATTGAAGATTGGCATTCCTATTCCAGCTCCCACCGCGTGTGAAGTGCGATCAGTGATAAAGTTTTTGAATGCACAGGGCACAGCATCGATTGAAATCCAAGGTCATCTGTATCGTTGCAAAAATGTCAATGCTGACTCTGTGCGCCTTGCTTTGTGCTCTAGGGTCAGTTGCTTCAACACACAATTCTTGATCAACAGGCACTCCGTGACAGTAGTGTGCAATAAGGAGCGGAAATTATGCAGGAACTGCTTGCTGATACCGTTAAGCCCATGGACCTGGCACAGCTAACGATGGATTTCGATTGGTGCTATGCCCTGTGCATTCAAAAACTTTATCACTGCTTGCACTTTACACGCGGCGGGAGCTGGAATAGGTTCGTCCGTATTCAACCATTGCCACGACGCTACTGAGAGCACTAGGGAAGTTCCGCTAGTGCATGTGCCATGCTAGGACCTTACTCTCTCATGTACACGTAGTCGCATTGCAGAATTGTATAAGAATATGATTATTTACTAACTTAGCAAGTTGATCCTCAAGTATATATCATACCTTTATTCTTCTTAACGACATTAGATCAAAAATAGCAAAAGCGCCTTTCCTCTGTTACAAGTTTCAATAACAATGTAACATTACTAATATTACTTTTATCTTACTTCATTATCCTCTAACGTACCGTATATGCGGCGAAATAATAAAGCCTTATGCAAATATTTCACATGCATCACTTACATCAATAGAACCAAGGACTACACTTCTGTTTACTTACGCAGCGGAAAAAAAAAAAGGTGCTGCAGTTCTCACCCTGAGCTTAAACCAAAGTTTGAGATATAAGCTCCCTAAACTTATATTAATATCTGCAGGTGAAGCATTTGCCATCCGCCAATACTAGTCAAACAAAAACAAATACAAATTGCATGTATATGCATTGATTCATTGAGACTGAAAGCGTTAGAAACAGTTAATTGAAATAAGAAAACGTTATGGATGGATATTATTATTTATTATGGGTTTAATTTGTACTTTATGAAAATTACCGTATTCATTCTGTATTTTATACATACTTTGTCCCATGTCAACTTAAAATTCAATGCAGAAATCGACGAAATTTCTCGATCTGCGACACTGCTTAAGTAGCATCAATCAAAGTACATGCTTCAAATTTCCATATTTTGCGAGTTATAAGTTAACAATTTTTTTTTTTTTTTTTTTTTTTTTTTTGTAAATAAAGCAAGTTCAAAAATGTTCAGTAACATTCAATTGGAAAATAATAGAAACAAACTCTTCTAATACATAGAATAATATAAAAAAAAATCAAATAATTATATTCATTCACCTAAGATTGAATACTTTACTTACGCCAGTAACTAAACCTACATAAAATAAACCCTAAGGACGACTTTTATTAGATAAACACTAGTGAATTCTATCAATTCAAAACAAGAAAAGAAAAACGTAAGAAAATATGCCGAAAGGAAACTTAAAATAGTATTGATTGATATAGCCTAAGAAAAACTATCAAACTTTCACTAAACATAAATTTTACGAGTTGAGTTTGATTGTGAAATTGTGTTTGCGTATTGCATTTTAAACGTTTGTAGCGTTTTTTAATTTAAAATTTAATTCACCAGTGCAACTTGTGTCAAACATGTTTTTAAGCGTAACTAATAATAATAATAATAATAATAATAATAATAATAATAATAATAATAATAATAATAATAATAATAATAATAATAATAAAGTACCGTTATAACAAAAATCCCAACTGGGTTTTGATGAAAGTTCAAACTGGATTTAAGTAGAAGCTCAAAGGTAGTTCTTGATGAAAACTGAAGCCAATTTTGATTGAAAACTAAGCCGATTTGAAGATCTAAAACATATGTAGATTCTCAAGGAACCAATACCGGCTTCGGTAAACATCGCAATAGTTTCAGTAATTGTTCTGGAAAACACACAAAACTATCTGTGGAAAGGAAATGGGTTTCCGGAGAACGAAAAACTTTTCTGGTCAGAAATAGAACCAGTTTTGGAAAAACTGATACAGGTTTTGATGGAAAACTGAACCGGCTTTGAAGAAAACCGAAATCGGTTTCAGTAAAAAACCGTACCGGTTTTTGAAGAATACCAGAACCGGTTTTGAAGAAAACCGTAACCAGATTCGGTGAAAAACCGAAACCGGTTTCGATGAAAGGAGAACCGACATTGAAGAAAAGCGAAACCGGGTTTGAAAACTGAAAACCCGGTTTCTGTGCCCACCACTAGTGTATATTAACATATTTCTGTTTAAAAATAAAAATGGTGTCCAAATTACCCGCACTTCCTTTATATTGGTGTATAGTTATGTTTATTTATTTATGTTGTATATATATATATATATATATATATATATATATATATAGAGAGAGAGAGAGAGAGAGAGAGAGAGAGAGTGTTTCACCCAGAATTTAAGGAATTTTTAATCATATTCTTTTCCTGTTAACCAGTTACTTAAGTTATTTTTCACATGTTAGTTTTATTTTTTAGGAGCCTGGCGTGAGGCTAGTCAATGGCTTCCGTCTCCCTCTCTCTATATTTTTTCAACCAACTGGCTAACGCTGAATTTTTTGAAGGGATTTTTTTTGTAGTATTTTATGCAAGTCAAAACATATAAAAAGGAAAGCTACTCTATTGTTCGTTGCTGTGCGTTTTCAGGAGTCCTACTGTTAAGGTCTCGGCCAGCCACTCAGCGCTGAAAGTGAACAGTGCTGTAGTAATTGTTCTTTTTAGTTAGCTCTGTATGTAATTGGACGAACAGGTCCGTTGCATTACAGATTCCCGCTGAAATGAAATGGGCTTTGGCCGTCAGTTAGGTTCTTGCAAGATAGGGAATTAGGAAGAATTAAAGAGTCGTATTCAGAAACTAATCCTACGCCAGGGTGTGGGTCTTTTGGATTAAATTGTTGTATTTTAAAATGATAGCATATAAACTGTCTATGGAGTCTGTGTCGAGGGTGAGTAATCTTGAACAGACTTAGGTTATTTGATTCTCTCCTTGTGGTGGAGGAATCCTTGTTAGAATCCGAATGCGTTTCGGTTCGATCCCCTTTTACGATTATTTCCATCATTTTCAGGTGCTGCTCATGTTTAGAGTTTCTCACTGCAACTTTCATGTAGGAAAATGTAAGAGTGAGTTTTTACCGAAATTCTCATCCTCGAACACAAGGAACTTTAAGTCTGGGCCAGGAGAGAAGGCCGATTAACCTAACCCAAAGTCCAACCTATTCTAAAGATAGCTAGATTCCTATATGGTAGACTTGTTTAGTCTCCAAACCAGGAGTAGGCTAGACTGTGCCTTTGAGTCAAGGTCCAGTCATTGAAAGTAAGGAATACGGGCCAGAGTTGAATGTTTACTGTAGCCTGTATTGTCGCAGGTCCCTGATAGATTAGATAAACTTTGAATAATTAAGGAAATTAGGGTTTATAGAGTTAGCTCGATCCTTGCTTTCTCCATTAATTATTGGGGAAGGTAAACAAGAAAATACTGAGTATATATAGGGACGAAGTAGCGTCCTATGAAAATTAGCCAAGTAACCACCTCCTAAATTAGAGTTTTTAAATTTGAAATAAATGTTTAATCTCCCATTTAGTTCTGCATCTTTCATTTAATTTTATTTGGTACGAACTTACCTATAAAAGTTACGAGCATTTATTATATTATGGACGTTTATTGATGAGATTCAGTGGGATTGAGGTTAGCAATTCCTATGACTTATCGATTGGACGTTAAAGTGATTGTCATTCACGAAAGAAATTATTATCTGATAAGACAAATGAAAGAATATTGAGTACATTAAATTTTAATTATTTTTAATTACAACTTCCGTAAGTGAGGACACTATCTTCTATCATTCATTATCTATCTTTTGCACTTTAACTTCCAGTTCCAAAACTTATTTCAAATTGTTCAGTCGTTTCCCGTGACGTGATCACAAACAACAGATATCGTCGATTTAAATGTGAAGGAAAAATTATAGTAAACACCCTCTTTCTTTTCTTAAAATTGAGTTTCAAAATCAGGAAGTGACGTGTCCCCTTGCTCACCAGATATAGTTTTGGCTAAAATTTTAAACCCCCTTTACTTCTATTATGATGTGCTCTTTAATCAAAGTAACACAATAAATAGTAATGGACTATGTTCTAAAATTCAATTCAAATTGTTCAACCGTTTAGCCGTGATGCGACCACAAACAACATCGCTTTTAATGTGAACAAAGGGATTATGGAAAATCCCCCCCTCTCCTTTTAAGATGAAAATTTCCAAAAACTTTGGAGCATATGCCCACTTATTTTTAATGAGGAGTTTGTATACTGAGTTACATCTTTCTAACTTCACTGGCTTTTTTTTTTTTTTTTTTTTTTTACATGAATTAATTTTGAACTTCGTTTACTACTACTTCGTCCTACACTGGGACATGGGCCCACTTACTTTTAATGGGAAGTTTACATAATAAATGTCATTTTCCTAACATGACAGAATCGTGAGATACTAAGATTTTTGCATAGATTTTGATCCTTTGCCATCCCACTTCCCTTCCCCCAATAGAACATTCATTTTAATCAAAGTAGCGTGATTAAAAACCTAGTTCGAGGTACGTGATATCTACATCCAAAAATACATTCCAAACGGTTTAACAGTTTTCCCGTGTTGCGCGTACAAACAAGATTCCTTTCATTTTTATATAGTAGATTACAGTTGAACAGTGTTATACAGAATTTGATCGAACGCAAACAAAATTCATTACAGATGATTCCCAAACCTTTTTTTGTTTTCAATGGTATTCTGTTCTGGTGGTAAATACATATTTTAAGCCAATTTTGAAACTCGGTATACACAAAGAAGTACGACTAAAGAAAGTAATTATAATCATATTAAGATTATTATTTCAATCCAAGTTTTGAAGTATATTTTTTAGGTGTTTTTTTTTGATGGAGTTTTTTGTGGGTTTTACCCCTCCCCCCTTCCCCCCAAAAAAAACACTGGGGAATTTTGGGCTGAGGAAAATTCCCAACAACCCTGGTTCTAACCTAGAGAAATAGGTTGCTTTTATGCAAATTTAAACAGTTCTAATATCCTAAAGGAAGGGGAGTAGTAGTAAAGTTTTAATACCGTATTAAGGAGATTACGTTTTTGTCTCTTTGTTCGACTGATTCCTATCGGCACACATCATTAAAAGATTTTCTTATCTCTAAATGTTATTACAGTTCATTTCAATAGATCACACTTATTAAATATCCTAAATTTGATATTTTTCATCTGTTTCTACTACGAACCAATTTTACCCTTACAAAACGAGTGTAGCATTGATGCAAAAAGTGCTGTATTTGGCACCATACAGGGAAGACATTTAATCAAGCTTTTTTGTGTTTAAGAGATTGCTATTAAAATTAAAATAAATTGCAACGTCAATGGATCGCCTTAGCACGTAAATATTCTTTGGGCATTTGCAGTCCAAAATAGGAAGTGATTTTCCAATAAAATCAAGAGATCACGTAACCCTCAGCAGAAGAACAGGCGGCCAAACTAGCTACTATTCCTATAAATGACCAGAATTTTTTCTCGTGCAAGACCCGAACCGAATCTTCAAAATAGTACGAACAGAGTAAAGGACAAACCAAAAAATACAAGCTTTTTCTTTCTTTGAAATACAGGAAACAAATCTTTTGTCAAATTCTTGTCGTCGCAGGTTATACAACTGCTATCCATACAGTAAAATTGTGATAATCAACATTCTGAAACGAAATGCAGGCTGACATACTTACTAATAACTTCACTACAAAGGACTGTGTTGTATTAATTGGAGAATTTCCTAATTGTCCACCACTAGTCAGTAATATTTTGGTGTTTCTGGAAAATCCTTGAAAGTACAAGGAAAAATAAACATTAGTATTATCAACACTCATAGGTATAGTTTTCCTTAAATCTCGGATAGTAAGTAAAATGAACAAATAAAATTTTGAATTTAACATACAAAAATGAAAAACCTACTTTCTGAATAATACAGGTACGTTAATTTTGTTAGTTTAGGTTCACTACGAAAGAAGGAAAAGTAGTCCGAGATGAGATCACCGACCTCGAGAGTGAATGGGTTCTGGAAAGCAGGCTCGGTGGCGTACTGGTTAACGCATCGGGGCGGTATGCTGGAGGCCCCAGATTCGAGTCTCGGTCCAGTCAATCACTTTTTCATTCTCTTGTGTGTTATAGAATTCGCATCTAAGGAGGATCTGGTGTGTAAAAAAAAATGGTCCTTTCTTCATTAATATGTGTAAAATTACAACCGTCATAAAGTGCTCGGTATATGGACATAGGATTGTCCAATCACAGCAGGAGTCTGTGGTACAACCCACGTGGTTTGAGATGAGAGCACCGACCTCAAAGGTGAGTGGCTGTTCTGAGAGGCGGACTGGGTGGAGTAGTAGTTTTAATGCATCGGCACGGTATGCCGGAGGTCCCGAGTTTCAGTCCAGGTAGTCAGTCACTTTTTCACTCTTTTTATATTCTGGAATTCGCAGCTAAAAAGGATCTGGTGTGTAAAAGAAAAAGAAAAAATCTATTGTTCCTTTCTTTCATTAGTATATGCAAATATCGGTTCAAAGGAATCAAGAAGTGATCGTGGCTACATATAAAGCTGAGCCGTGACAAGAGCTGGATTCTTCTATTTTGTAAAGAATTCAATTCTATTATTTTTCTCATAAAAAAGAAAACTTTAGTGAATGCATGTAAAACACTATAATTCATTTAATAGTAGCAATACATTTATTATTACATAAAAAAATAATTTTACCGCTTTAAAGCTATTTTCGAAATATACATCAGTGTGTCCCTTCAGTACAACTACATACTGGGCTTCTTTTCTAAAACACTTGACACAATCCACAAATGCAATATATATAGAATAAAAATAAAATAAAACACATACAGACTACACAATAGTAAGATACTGAATAATGCACTGCAGTAATTCATTTTTTTAAATTAAGTTACCTTCGTAAACACTCTTATTCAATACCTTACCACTGCAATTAACAAATTAAAATCATCATTAGAAAAGTATACAGTAAAATTATGTACACTTTATATAGTACTTTTAGATCAGTCTTACCAGCCTTACAACGGTGCACATATCAAAACTGTTTTCGTAACTACGTCCTTTTTTCTAAACAGATACAACTGTAAGAGAATCCAATACTAGGACATTGTTATCACTTCAATTACTTCACCTCCTTCCAAGTCCAATGATGTTGGTGTATCATCCGGTTCCACAGGGTCGCCATCAAAACGAAATTTAAGTTTCTCTACAGGCAACTCTAGTTCTTCAGCACATTTCCACATTAACACCTGCATTCGTTGGTCTTTCTTCAACGTAAACACCAGAGGTTTCTTTTGATTCTTCTGCAATACTTTCAATTCCAGCGTCTCTTCGTCAACTGGTACATTTTCCTTACACGACTCACTATCGTTCTTCGCTGATGTTGAAGGACCTGCAACGTTCACGTCTTCAGGTAGAAGCATCATTCCCTCTGCAAAGCGTTCAGAATTCATAATTAACATTTTATCTTATTTTCTTCTCTGGCTCATTCCATGTCAAATGAACCAATGCCATTTCCCTTATGTCATGGATTTTCTTCATATTTTTTCTTTGGGTAGATACCTATGAGAAATGACCACAGGAATATTTGCAGATTTTTATCTCCTAAACGAACCTCAGGAAAAATAAATGAAAATCTGGCATTTTCCGAAACTTCTGCCGCGGAAAAATCGACATGTAATGTTAAAAATTCTGTAACTCCCTTATTTTTGGGCCAATTGAAGTGTTTCTGGTGTCAAATTAAAGCTAATAGTCTCTACTGTTCAGAACTACTGTTGAATCAGAAAACGTTTTTCATAGAAAACAGACACAAACTCTGAAACAATTTGTATGATTTATATGTGATTTTTGTAAAACAATTATATCTGCTAAATCACTGAAAACACAACCGCCATTTTTTTACCTCAGATTCACCTAAATATGTATATTCAATAATGCAAAAATGAAAAGGGTGTTTTTTGTGGTTTGTCAGTACGAAATTATAATGCAGGGACACGATTTATGGCACGTTATTAACATGCGTTGAATATTGTACAACAATTCACTGGCACACTGTTGTTGTTGTTTTTTTTTTTTTTTTATGTTCACAGAGATATACAAATAATATCTGGGTAAAATGTAGGAGTTACAACAACATATTAGTTACACATATACAGGCAGATGCAACTACAAATAAATACCTGAATAAATTAAAGTTTAAAACGTCTCCTTCTTTTGCATCAGCTGGTAAGTTGAAGTATGAATGGTCTCAGCAACTGATGTTTGAACACTGTCTTCAATGAAGTAGTTTCTTCTTAAAAGTGTTTTCAAGCTTGGCACTGGAACCTCTTTGATAATATTTTCAAATGGCACTCAACAATAGTCTTCTGTTTCTAACTAACTAACTAACTCTATGACCTATGGAACCCGAAGGTTCAATGCCGCGTTCACAAAAAGCTCTCCACTGACTTCTATCCTCAGCTAACTGCATCCAGTTTCTACTTTCTATTCCAATCTCTGCGAGATCCATCTTAATATTGTCCTCCCATCTGCGCCTAGGTCTTCCTGATGGTCGTTTTCCGATTGGTCTTCCAGTCAAGACTTTGAAAGCATTTCTACTTTCTTCCATTCTAATTACATGACCCGCCCACCTAAGCCTTCTAGACTTGACGACCCTAACAATGTTGGGTAGACCATATAAATTATGTAGTCTTCTGTTTCTGGTCAAAAAAATGTATTCGAAGGTCCAGACGGGTGCATAAATTGAACTTTTGCATCCCTCTCAGAGTAGGAGATTTCAATGACTTTTCCTATTTACCACTTCCTGTCATACTGAACAGCGTAAAACTTCTCTTGTGACATTTTGATGAAAGTATCCCTTTCCTTACATCCAAGCACAGCTTAAAATGATGTCTTTGATGATGATGTTTTCTTCACAAGGAGGGTTGATCCATGCAGAGGCTGGAAGAAATTGTTTTCTCTTGTTCCTGGTACTGTGTTGGCAGTTTCAAAACGTTTTTCCAAAAACTGTGTGCTTTCTTCTATTTCTTTTTCATCAACATAGAATGATGTTATTCCTTTTACATTTTCGGCAGCAAATTTGTACACATCTTCTGCACTTAAAATGTGACCATCTGTAGTTCTCTGGAGACTTGCTCTAGTAACAATTCTCTTAATGGTACCACCTATTCCATCACATGCATTTTTCCCATGGCTTGTGGCAAAAAAAAAAAAAAAAAAAAAATCCACTCAGACGTTAAGCCATGGTGTTGATGACAGTGACAAAGGTTAATAAAGTTTTTATAATTCTGGTACTGTGCCCCGGATCCGTCACTAAAGTAAATTGCATGTGTGAGGTTCGGATTTTCAGTTAATATGTACTGTATGAATTTCTTCTGAAATGTAAAAAACGTGCAGATATCATGTTTTAGACAGTTACTAATGAAACACATTGACAATGAGGTAAGTTCCGTATCTTTCTTCGTATAAACAACAACAGGGTGTATTGTAACTTGGATATTGTGCCAATGGAAGCCTTGAGTAGCATCCTGCACAATGCAGGTGTAATTTTCACTGAAATCTACCAATATAAGACATTCATTAATTGCTAATTTGGTTTTCACTTCTTTCAGGGAAGCACTCTGAGACTTGGCAATGAAATGATGTTTTGTCAAAGTGTCCAGTTTATTAACTAGAGTATTGATGAATTCATCAACAGATTTAACTAATGTTTCAAGCATAGAACGATCTGTTTGGAGCTCGAAATTTGTTTTATAGATTTCGATAGTGAACAAAAGTAAAATTTCAAAATGGCGGCCAGATTTTCAAAATGGTGGCCATCCACGCTATAGGGCGCAGTTTTCGGGTTTTTTACTTGAAATTTTATGAATAGAAGCATGGGACATATACGATTTACTGTCCGCAATATTAAAGTGGAGCAATGTCAACTTTCAAAATGACGGTCGATTTTTAAAATGGCGGTCATCTACACTCCAGGACGTAATTTTCAGTATTTTGACTTTAAATTTTGAGAATAGAAGCAAATTTAGTGTATCTAACAATCAAGTGATCCAATGTAGTTTCAAAATGGCGGCCATCCACTCTATACGGCGCAATTTTCGAAATTTACGTAAGGCACCTGGTCATTAGACCCACTAGTAATAGTAATGTGGATGTGTGTGATGAAGAGTGAGTGAGCGAGAATGTCATTGCAATTAACTTCATTCAATATTTATGATATCCTTCAGTATTCATAAAATAATGTTTCAATATATTAATTTTTGCACATTAGGCGTTCATCTCAACCAAGCCAAATGTAAGCAATGTAGTAAACAATCCAACAAAATGCAACATTTCTATAGTTAATAACGTGTTAATGTTAAATGTTAATAAAGTGCCATAAGTCGTGTCCCTGCATTATAATTTCTTACTGACAAACCACAAAAAACACCCTTTTCATTTTTGCACTATTGAACATACATATTTAGGTGAATCTGAGGTAAAAATGTGGTGGTTGTGTTTTCAGTGATTTAGCAGATATGATTTTCTACAAAAATCACATAAATCATACAAATTGTGTTTCAGAGTTTGTGTCTGTTTTCTATGAAAAATGTTTTCTGATTCAACAGTAGTTCTGAACAGTAGAGACTATTAGCTTTAATTTGACACCAGAAACACTTCAATTGGCCCAAAAATAAGGGAGTTACAGAATTTTTAACATTATATGTCGATTTTTCCGCGGCAGAAGTCTCGGAAAATGCCAGATTTTCATTTATTTTTCCTGAGGTCCGTTTAGGAGATAAAAATCTGCAAATATTCCTGTGGTCATTTCTCATAGGTATCTACCCACAGACAAAATATGAAGAAAATCCATGATGTAAGGGCAACCATAAAATCTGATATTGGTTCATTTGACATGGAATGAGCCCTCTCTCTTTTATTTATCAAGGCAAAGATTAACATACAATTGTTCAATACTTAATGTTTATACTCGACCATTATATATAAATTATATATACTGAGCGCCCTAAAACAGGCAACTTTAAAATTCAATTTATGTAAGTCAGTAACTACATGATATAAAGATAAACTGTTTCGGATAGAGAACTGGTTGTTTAGAGAAAAATGTTTCATTAAACTTTACGAACGAGAAATAGAAAAATAAATGTGACTAACATCAGCAAAATGGTACATTAGGCATTTGTGCACATGTTTCTGTTTCGTTTCAATTGACAGGATTCAACTGTCGATTCCAAGTTGGCACCTCTGTCACTGGTACACGGCGCGAAATTCAACAACATGCAAGAAAACTTTTTTTTTTTTATGTTACAAATTATCTCCCGGAGTTTGTGCACATCTTTCAGGTTCATCCTCTTTATCCCACTCAATTGTGTAACCAAAAATGCTTTGGAGTTTGCACGTACGTACAAGCAGATCTTCGTAAATTACGTTTCAGATTATGATAATACGAGACACTTCAAGAACTGATTAAATGTGAAGACATCTTATAACAAAAAATAAAATAATAAGTGTAAAATAAAAATAATAAATTAATGCTTTTATAAAATGTACAAAAAAGAAGATTCTTGTAGTATGTCATAAAATATTTCCGCCAATATTAGTATGCCATTAAATGTAACTGGACCAAAATTAGTTACTATTAAAAATAAAGAAGAGAAATGCTGCAATCCTGACAAAATATGAGAATGCTCGTAAATCAATTAATTACGTTCTGCAATTACTGAGTTTAGGCTTAAAGCGTTCATACAACTTCTACACCTAAATACATGATACTTATGAAGTCCTTTATTGTGTGCTATTTCCATATTCCATATTGAGTACTTCAATTGCCAAAAGAGATCCAACTAGTCCTCATGAGTACATCTTAACATAATAAAAGATTCTACCGACAAGAGGGGACATTCGTCAGAGTCCTAAGAATAATCTATGATATATCTATCTATTTTGTTTACATAGATTCCTTCTTGAGAACTAAGCATTCAAAATGGAGTATGTGCAACCAGTACAATTATTCTGAAGCACTTTATGCCCCTTTCAATTCCCAACAATTCTTTTGTGGATAAGATGAAGAAATGGATTTTAAAGTATGAAAGTATTGGGCGCGATTGACTATAATGAAAATAAAATGATTGAAATCTTTCAGTTTAACGTTTCGTGACCATGTCCATTAGGCTAAGGAAGACAGATGATTAAGGCAAGTGTATGATGAGGGAATAATTAACAGAATGAGAATGTGGGAGGAAATTGAAGTACCCGAAAAAAATACAAACACAACATCGATTATGATGGGTTATAGCGAACCATTTAGAGCATCTAATGCTTTTATAATCACATTTCATTTAACACTACCAGAAAACTAACTCCTTTTTTGTGTGATTTTACATAAACTATTGTGTCGAGGGAAACCGAGTCTCAGCAACCATATAGGAAAGGAAGCAAACAAAAATTGAAATGAAATGAAATCTTTGAGTTTTACGTCCCACGGTTATACCGGTTAGGCTAAAGGAAACGGTGATGATGATTAATGAACGAAATGGTGGAATGAAGAAAGTGGGAAGAAACGGAAGAACCTCGGGAAAACCCACGCACACTGTGTTTGTCCACCACAAAATTCACTTGGTGGGGGCTGGGATCGAACCCGGGACCCCAAGCACCGAAGGTGAACGCTCTACCACTGAGCCACCGCGGCCCCACGAAGCAAACAAATTCTAACGCGACAAAAATGTATTTAATTATGACTAAAACGTAGAAATTATAACTAAAAACAAAATAAAATTAAAAAAATACTTTTTTAAAAAGCATGCTTTCCTTTAAAAAAAACCTTTTAACAACCAAATAAAACACATCTTACTAAAACGTACAAAATAATTCTATTTTTAAGAAAATTACTTTTTAAAAATATACAATATAACATATTAGTATTACGTATATTACGTACTATACGTTATATTGCGTAATATAACATAATATTACTATTATAACATTCTTGATATAAGGATTAGGATTACGAATTAGATTTCTGGGATTTCGGCAGCTATGGCCCGTCAACCCTGAGGGATGACGTCCCTTGGCGATCACACTACTTGGGGAATTGGGGAATGGAGAAGAAAGAAAGCTACCTAGAATCATTATGTTGGGTACCACTCTGGCTTTTGCCTGAAAAAATCGTTATACTTTTCCAAGTGACCCCCTTCCCTCCGGAAATCGAACCCGCGACCGGCTGACACCAAAGGCGAGAGCGTTAGCGACTATGTTATGCGGGGCCACATTACTGATATAAATTAAGGTATATTTATATATAATATTACATAAGAATTGAAGAATTTATAAGTTGATTGTATATGAGAGCGCTACCCAGGCTTTACATTTTAGTCATGCAAAAATAGAAACTTTCCTAACAAATAGTTTTCTTGGAAACTTCTTTTTTCTTTCTTTGCTTTTTAATATTATTTGTTTTATTTTGTTTATTAAAAGTTTTATTTCTTCTGAGGAAAGCATGTTTCCAATTTTTATTTTATTTTATTAACCATTTCAAGTTTCCTAAACCTAGAAATTTGAGTTAACTAATAACTATTCAAGAGACCTCTCGAATACTAATCATTGTTACGTAATGTAATAAATATTTAATGTATGTTACATATTAATCGTTTTACTGTCAAATTTGAGTACGTGATTAAAAGTAGCTGTTCGAACAACTTTAGCAGTACCAATTAATACGAAATGACGAATGTCAATGGCATGTCATAAGGAGTGTTCAAATGAAAAGGTACGAAACGTCGTACAAACAAAACCGGTTGAAATAGGAATATGCCGCTTTGAAAGAACATAGTGCGACATCTAGGAAAGATAATAGTGTCCGGCGTGGTTATGCGCATGCGCGGGCGCCTCTCATATCATGCAGGAGGCAATTGTGTGTTCCATCCAATTGACGCGGCAGTGTGTGAGAGGGAATTATGGCGTTCACATTGAAAAATTCGACGACCGAGGAGCTATTAGATTTCTGACTGCGGAAGGAGTCCGATATTCATCGCCGGATGGTGGTCATATACGGGGGAGACTGTGTGTCCGACAAGTCAGTAAAAATAGTGGAGTGCCTGTTTTCGAGAAGGTCTGTAGAGTTTGAGTGATGATCAGAGACTAGGCTAGGCAAACACAGTAATCAAAGCCGAACTCATCGACAAGGTGAACGACTTGGTAAATACGAATGTTGGCAGTGATGGTGGGGGACAGCGTTGGAACAGTGTAGACAACTGTGCACTACAGGTTGGGTTACGGAAAAGTATGCACGCAGTGGGTTCCGAATATGCTCAGCGAACCGCAAAAGGAACTCACTATGGGGCTAGAATTGCAACACTTGTTCCGGTATCATGAAGACTCCGCATTCTTGGAGCGGATCGTCGCCGATGCCATAACTTTGAGCCAGAGACAAAGCGAGGCAGCATGCGTCGTCACCTTCCCCTAAAAAATTCAAATCTGTACGATCAGCAGGCAAGGTGATGTTCACTGTCTTTTTCGACGTCCGAGGTCTGATACTCATCGAATTCCTCGGGCACGGAAAAATCATTAACAGTCACGTGTACTGTGACACACTCCGTTGCCTACACAAGTTCATTAAGAGAAACGGCCTCGGTTACTCATGGAGGGAGTGATTCTGCTCCACGATAACGCTCGTCTACACATCTCCCAGGTCACAAAGTGTACTGGACAAGCTCAAGTGGGAGCAGCTTGAGCATCTGCCCTACACTCCGGACACTTTGCGCTGCGACTTCCATCTGTTTGGTTCGTTAAAAGAAAACATCTCAAAGGGACGCGCTTCAAACTCTGACGACGAACTAAAGGACACAGTGGAGAGGACCGGCTGCTGTTACAGCCACAGGAATTCTGGGAACAGGAAATCTTTTGGCTCGTGAAAGTGGGTCAGCCCTCTAGTGATTACTTTTGAATAGAAACTTCGATTATACCCACAGTGACGTTTCGTACGTTTTCATTTGATCATCCCTCGTATTAAATTACTGCCATGACGTTATAACAGACTGAAAATGTTATAGTATAACATTAATGCCAAACAGCAGCTCTAAATGGTAAAAGTAATATAATGCCATCAGATATAATGAATACGAAAATGTTATTGAGAAATAAACATTCAATTGTAAACAAAATACATAAACCTTTCTTACCTAGTATCATTTCAATGGAATATCCAATAGACTCCGGGCTATCTTGGGGCTTCACACTTTCAAAACTTTTTAAATCTTTCAGGATCTGAATCTGATCAGAACTAACACCTTCCAACTGCGCATAGTGCTCAAAAACAGTTTTGAATTTCTGATACTGCGAAAAAAAATAAAAAACAAAAAAATATAAGTGATTAAATGTAAACTCAAAGCCCTAAGTGATCAAATGTAAACTCAAAGCCCAACTTGCATACACACCGTTAAAGATCAAGACACAACGCATATTTTTATTACCTTCTTACAGGTTTTTCATTCTTTTGCACTTCACGTATGATACTTTTTTTAAATCTTGAGACAACCGTCGAACTTCTAAACTAATACATAAAAATAACGAAATTTTGTACAAAGCAAATATCATAACATACAATTCCATTATTTATGTATTCATTATTCAATGTTGCCAACAGGACGCTACAGTATCACAAACATCTAAATTTTGGAAGTCTTTACCATATTAACAGAACACTAAGACGGACAAGGCATTGAACCGTCTTAAACATTTTTCCAAATACACCATTATATGCAATGTTCAAACTTTACCACTGTTTATCATATCTCCGGGGCGGTTTCACATATCAACTTGCTATAAATAGTAAAATGATTTGTTTGTCTATTGGAAACAAAATAAGTACTTAGATATTATATTTACTTTTTTTTTCCTTCCTCGAAATAAAGCCTTTCGGAAAACGTCAAACTTTCAATCTTGTAACTAATTCCCATTTATTCGAAAAACTCATATCATGATCGTGGTACCCAACACTAAGGACTCAGTGCATTGCTCTGTTTCAGACGTGTTGTTATTGTGGAAGAGGCTTCTAAAATTTGGATGTTTGTGACACTGTAGCGTCCTTAGTTTGCAACACTGAATAATAAATGTGATTTTGCAAGTTTCCGTTTAACATGCAGATTTGAAATATGCAATAATTTGAGGTAGTGCCATTTGCAGGGCTCATACCGGTCTGGTCTTTTCTAAATAGTTGAAAAGTGACCGAAAACATGAAAGAGTGATCAAAAAATGACTAAAATTTCACCAAAAAGTAATTTAAAGCCTTGAAGACGAACTTGGGCATAAATTGAATTTTACATATTTTTTTTCCAACCAAAATACGCTGGATCATAGCTGAAATACGTAATGTTTTAACACGTTACGATTAAAAATTGTTTTACTTAAGTTTGTCAGCTAATAAAAAAATTGGAATACTTGTGTTTAGAGGTTCATTATTAATTATGTACTTTACACGGTTTTGTATTTCAATTTAGATCTGGATGGGGTAAGGCTAAATTTCTATATTTTCATTATGTCCAATAATACAAAATTAATGTAATTAACACATAGCATCTAAATTACCATTATGTCTTCTACAATTGATTTGTTACAAAGTTTGTCTTGGTACCACATGATTGGTAAACATAGGTATGGCTTCTACCAACATTCTCCATATAATGAAAAGCAAACTGTAAACACTTAATATATATGTTCATTCTCCTTTAACATAATAAGATCTAGCAAATAATGTGGATGATGTTTATACCCTTATTGTGAACTTTTAAAATAAATTATAATTGTTAATTAGAAGAAAAAATAAGACACAGAAGGGCTCTCAAACTCACCTTGAGAGCTCAAGCACCCACCAACCACCCATTGTGCTTTAGAAAAAATAAAGGCTGAAGTGCGAATAAAGCTGACTTAGTTCACATGTGGCAGCAACTACTGAAGTTTTCAGAAGAGAAATAAGTAACAAGTTTATGCCTTTTTCCATTTATTTTTATATTTTTCTTAGAAAACCACCAATGCAAAACATAAATCACACGAAAGAATGACTTTACCCTCCAAAAAGTAACTTTTAGTGACCAACTTGAAAAAAAAAAAAGTAACTTTTAGTTAAAAAGGTGACTCGCTATGAGCCCTGCATTTGAAATAATTTATGTTGCGTTGGAAACACTATTATTTGTAGGTACGTCGGAGTATGTAAAAGGATTTTTTCCTAATGATATTTGTTTCGCATGCAATTTCACACTTCTTAATCTACTGGTTTAAAAGCTATACGATTGTCTCAAGTTAAAAAAAAAAAAAAAATACACTGTATACAACTGAGCACATAGAACAAAAAAAAAAAAAAATGAAAAATAAATTATTTACAGAAATATACAGGAAACAATCACACACACACGAAAGAAGAAAAAGGAAAGGGGAAAGGATTTAATGTCAGTTCCGAAAACATTGTAGCATAATTGGACTAAGCGCATGACACGTGATACGCGAAGTATAATCAGTTTGAGTGTGCAAATAGATAGTGTGCAAGAAGCCACTAGGTCGTCGGGCGCGGGTGATGAATCAATGAACTAGTGAAGGAAGTTGAATTGGAACTTTTGAAGAATCCCGTGTGTCTGTCCGCGAATTGGCCCGAAAATCGAAGTTACCATACACAGAATCAAAAAAGAGAAATTGGGCTTCAAAACGTATAAAGCAAACGTGGCTCCAAAGTATACGGAACAACAAAAGATACGTGCACAAAAAAAAAATGCCGCAAATTGTTGAAAATAAATTGGATTCAGCGTCACTGAAAATACTGGTGATTGATGACGAGACGTACTGTCCTGTCGACCCTAATGTTGCAGGACATAAGTACTATTCATGTCACAAGTTAGCGACAAAGTCAAATTCAAGGCCAAGGCGAAGTTTTCCGAGCAACATCTGATACGGCAAGCACTGGACGCTGAGGAAAGAGTTCCGGCACCTTACATTTCGACTACCACAATGACCGCAGAATGAATGCATTAAGAGGAGATTGCTTCCTTTTATCAACGGTCACAATGTCCTTTTGTGGAAGAACATGGCAACATGTCATACGCTATAAAGTCACCAACTACCTGAAAGCAAACAACATCGACTTCGACTTCGTTATATATATATATATATATATATATATATATATATATATATATATATATATATATATATATAAACGCCCCTAACGTTCTCCAAGTGGGGCCGATTGAAAAATATTGGGCCCTCTGCAAAGCTGAGTACTGAAAAATACCAGAACCAGCGAAAATTCTAACTTCATTCAAGAACATTTGAACGCCAATCTCCACGAAAGTGGCCCAGCAGAGTGACAAGACACTTATGGTGAATGTACGAACGAAAAAGAAAAAAAGGAAGAAAAAAAACTTCTGAAAGTAGTTTATGGTCTACTAAATTAGTTTTCCATATTGTTAAAGAATAATACTAATGTGAATAAATATTACTTTTGGTTTTCATTTATTACTTTTCTTTTCAGTTCCTTCGATGTGCATACTACAATGTTTCCCGAACATACCTTATAAGTGCTTTCGCTAAATATTTCATCGGATACAGAAGGCACGAAGTAGACAAAATTAAATATCAGAAAAGTAGTAAACACCTTCACTATTACCGGAGATGTAAAACTTTTTGAATCTGTAATAACTAGGATCTTTATTTGGTTATATATTTTTTCGGCTCTAAAGTGAAGCCGATTCGACCCATAGTTCATATAAACTTATTTGTTTCTTATGTATCATATCATTCTATCGTTTCCAAAAATATAGTTCTTTCATCCTCGGACACCCTGTAAATAAGTATATACATATGTTGAATATAGTCCTTTGTGATTTCCAGGGACTTGGCTTACAATTGAATAAATACGACAATGTCGAATACCCGAACCGACCAGCTGAACATGCACTATCTGGCCTACCATATCCTTTACTGGGCTGTAGTACTAGTAAATTTCGTTTCGTAAATGCTAGTATTGCGAACAGTAACATTTGGACTTCGAATAATAACGTATAAAACTATTTTATTTATAGTACTTTCAAGTATTATTTGTAAATGGAAGCATAAGAGTAAATTATGAAATCAGAAAAAAAAAAAAAAAAAAAAAAAAAAAAAAAAACAGTACACTTACCCTCCGCATCTGAAATCTATCGACCTTCTGGCATCTCCAGTTTACTTTCACTGTAACTTCATAATTCTCCCCATCATCAAAGTTGCCTATTAGTACTCCACGCTCTAATTCTTCTATACGCTTCATCTGCTCTGCTTCTTCCTCATCCGCATCGACAATAACCTGAAAGACAATGGATACATATATGTATGTGTGAGCTATACTAAAAGTAACTATTTCGTTACAGTCACAAGATTCTTCTCCCTATACCGTATTTACTCGAATATAAGCTCCCCCTTAACGTAAGATTCTCCTGAAATTTTAATGTCTATTTTGAAAATCCGATTAATATGCGGATATATGCACTCTGTACGACCCCAGAGATAGTACATTTATCCATTCAGAAAAATACAAGTTTGGACTTACACACGCAGTATTATGAACTACCGTTGTCAAAATTTTCAACTCGTCTTCGTTCTCCATTCTTATGGAATAAATAATACGAAAGTTCAATAGTTTTTGTTGCTTAACCGTAAATTCTGTATACTGGTTCTCACGTTATACAAAACCTAAAAACAACAACAATAAAACAACTTTAAGAAAAAAAATAACAATTAAACAGCAACTATATAATTATAAGAGCCCCCAAGAATTTTAGGCGAAAAATTTTGAAAAAATAATAGTAATAATAATAATAATAATAATAATAAATAAATAAATAAAGAGTGCTTATATTGGAGTAATACGATACTTTTGCAACTTATAACTGATTTAAATACAAAAACAAGATCATTATGAATGAATGTACTCTTTATAGAGAATTACTTTCAATTTCAATCATTTATGACTATTTACGAAATAACTGATTTTGATATCACATTAATTCTTCTAAATGTGCAAATTCAGTGCTACACAATGACTGAAAAAATGCACGACTGGACTGAGATTCGAATCCGAGTCTAAATCTTACTGCACCGATGTCAATTACAATGCTACCAGTCCTCTCCCTGAACAGCCATACATAGTGCAATACACGTGGTCTGAGTGTCTAACCACCGACTTCAAGAGTGGTAGATCGTATGGCTTTTCAGGGAGCTGACTTCAGTAGTGTGAACGTAGTGGTTAACGCAATGGAATGTACACCGGAGGCCTGATTTCCAAACACAGACCAATCGGTTTTAAACTCTTTGTGTAGTACTTTCAATCGATTCGAATTAAAACAAATACGATAATGAACTTGATAATTATTGCGTACAAACATTTTCTTATGAAAGAAATTTTATGCATATTCACATCTGTAAATTAACGGTAAGACATTATAATACTACTGTAGTTCCTTATTTGTTTTTAATATTATTTCTGCAGTTACTAACTTGAGTATTCATTTCATGTTATTTATTGTTTGTCGTAAACATAATATACAGCTAAGTTAACCACGAAAAAAAAAAAAAAAAAAAAAAAAATAGACTCTGAACAATTTATCTGACTAGCGTAATGGCGATACATTCCTCTTCGGTCATCATTTATTGTGCTCAATGTGACGGCCATAGGTCCGAAAGGTCACCCGTACCGTAGTTTCCGCTGTAACAAACTCCTGCGTAGAACAAGAACGGTGTGAAGCAAGTGCCTTTCGAAGAGTCCAAACTCACAGTACTCCATTGGTAAGGCGTTCAAGGATTTTACTTTGAGATGAACGAAAATGGGATCACTCGGTCTTCCCATCTCTTTGGTCTTCTTTACGTAGAACGACTGGAATGATCGATATGGCTGCAAACCTATCCTTGTGGATCCATTCTCGTGATCTCGTTACCGCACAAGTGGGGAACGTGTGTGTGTCATACAAAGAGTGTGATATTCTCCTGGAAGTAAGTTACGTTGACTTGGGTGTTGGAAAGCACTTCGACAAATGGCAGCGTTCTCCGATTGCAATATCCCGGCCCCACCTGAAATCCCTGCACCGCAGCACAAAGCCAGGATGGCTGATGTGGTCTGCTTAACGGTAGAAAATGAACCGAACTCTGTTGGTCTCATCTAGGTAGAACCATCTCTCATATAGGGTACACATCAATTTCCACTTGTCTCCTGCGAGGTATATTTCATCGCCCTTATGAACCTCTCCTTTGCGACGCGCTACCAATGCGAGGTTCTGCAGATGATGTTGGAAATTGTATCTTTTTGAACAGTAATATAAATGAACCCGTTCCAGAAAGCTGTCACTTTTAACTGCCTCGTTTCAAAGACCGTGCCTAACAGCTACTGTTACCAAATGCAGGACCCAGTTTAGCCAGCAATGTGGCGGAAAATAACAGCAGTTAAATGCATCATTCGGAAGGGGGGGGGGGAAGGGACAGTGAAAGTAGACTATTTTTATTCGGGCAACAACCTGTAAAATGGTTTATGCTGAAATTATGTTTCGTTCCATTAAATAAATAAATAAATATATTTTTCTCACATAGAAAGACTAAATAAATTTAAAGAAATATTAAACAAAAAATGGAAAAGAAATCACAACTTCTTTTCAGGTGCAAATGAAATAAATTTCTTGTTTAAAGTCGACCGATTATCGCCATTATGCTAAAAGAGACGGGTGATTACTGTAATTGAACGACTCTGGAAGAACTGATGGAATGATAATGGAAGGAAAAGGAAGAATCAAGACAAAACCTACGGGCACGATGTTATTTACCATGAATTAAATCACTTGAGACTGAGCCAAAGACATCTAGGAGAGGACATGCTTTATGACTGAGAATCCATGACCGTAATACATGGTTTTATATACGGATGATTAAGGGAAGTGAATGAATATGAAAGAATTAGTGGAATGAGAATGTAGGAAATGGGAGAATAAATGGACACGTTGGGCCCATCACAAATTCTTTTGGCCCGGGATAAATCATGGACCACTCGCACCAGAGGTGAGCGCCAAACATCTGTGCTATACTGTCCCCTTAGGCATAAGCAATTTACACATTTAGAAATTTCTCTGAAATAGCTCTTAATAGATTTATTTATCTAATCTTACATTCAATTTCAAAAGTGAATAAAGAAATTCAGCTTCTTGGGGCAAGATAATGGTAACCCACAAAAATTTTGAGATACAGTATCTACAGTATCCGGTAATAGATGGCTACCAATCACCTATTAACACTGTGTTGAAAAATACATCTAGTGGCAAAATGCGAGGTTATTCATCATGGTAACCCCAACATGTTACTGTCATGACAATGGTAAGCCACAAAGCAAGATGGCCGCCGACAAGACGTCTCTGTCGCAGGACGATGCGACTCTTGGAGGTGTTATTTACTACGAACAGGAAGACTTAAGTGCTTGCAGTGGAAGTAGCTATAACCCGTCGGATTCAGAGTTGTCTCCTGATACAGAAAACGTAGGTTTAAAAGTTGAATGACAGTACACTAATGTAAAATGTATGTAGTCTTTGTGCGAAAGCACTTAATGATATTCAACCGGATAAATGCACGTATCATAAAAATAAGACCTATACAATATTCGATATGGAACATACAACATTATAGTGTAATTAGAATGACGAAATGACCCAAAGACGAAGTAGATAGTCCGGAAACACATGTGTGTAGTGTGAGTTACCGTTATATTGCACGGAAATTTGTTTTTATTGAGTTATCATTGTCATGACAGCATGTCCCATATTTGCAAATGGTATTCCACACAGTGTTATAAAACGTCCCTTATTTTTTATTTTACCCGAAAAAATGATCAAGAGAAGCAAAACAACCGTGGTACCCACCAGTTCCGACACAGCAAGTACTGCTCAGCAGTCTCAACCTCAATCTCCTAGAAAGAGAAAAAGAAAACGACACCAAGAACAATGGAAACGTAATGGGAGGAAACGAAGGAGAAACAGTGGGGTGTCTTACAGAGCCACAACAGGGTAAGAAATGGCAGCAGCTAGATTGCGTCAACATATGGTTGTACTAGAAAATGTTTTCAAAGTATATCGGATGACGAGCAGCAGAAACTCTTTGAAGACTTTTAGGCTTTATCGTAGTTATCTCCAAAATGCATATTTGACCGGCATAATGAAAGTGTGTAATACGAAAAGAACATACACAAAGGTAGAGAAGAGCAAAAGAAGCCACACGTTCCAATATTTCGTTAAAACCAAGGACAGAGTGATATGTGTATGTAAGAATGCATTCATATCAATACACAGTTTACAATGTGACCAGGGAGGAGTTGAAAATACTCAAAAGCCTATGGTCATGAAAGGAAGTCCCATAGTACGGAAAGATCAAAGGAAGCGTCATGGAACGAAACCTAAGAGACTGGAGGATAAAACCTTCAACTCTGTACGAAGACACTTTGAGAGCATTCCTGCTTATAAATCAAACTATTCTCGTTGACAAGGTGCAAAGAAATGACGGTTCCTTGGGAGTGATCTCAGTATCGCAAAACTTATGAGTTGTATGTGAAATCGTACGAAGAATACCGGATGACAACCAATAACACCCGCATCTAGTTGTGCATATCGACGAGTATTTTGTAACGATTGTAAGTTTGGTTTTAAAGAACCCGAAGCTCGTGTTCCTTGCGTCTTGTTCCGATGAAATACAAAAAGAACGTCCCCAAACAGAACTAAATGTACATCTTGCCAAAACTGATAGTGATCTAAATTGGCAGAACTTAAAGCTGAATGTAGAGCAAATCTCGATAAACTTCAAGTCTTAGCTCATGATTTACTACATGCCTTACCTACACCAAAGCTGTCAACTAGTGTCGCATTCTACAAACGAAAATTATGGACATATAATTTGGTAATTCATGATTGCTCCGATAATCAAGGATACATGTTTGTATGGCCAGAATTTACTGCAAAACGAGGTGCAAACGACACTGTATCGTGCTTATTGAGTTTCCTCAAAACGTGTCACCGCCGAGGAAGACACTTTTACCTATTTACTGACAACTGCATAGGTCAAAACAAGAATGTAACAATTCCTTTTTTCATGATGGCTATTGTAGGCAATGGGATGTACAAATCGGTTACCCATATCACGCCTCCACCTAGTCACACACGATTACCGTGTGATGCTTATCAGGGTCTCATAGAAAAAGAGAAAGCGAAACATGTTTCTTTTTGTAACTGAATAATGGATGGAAGTAATAAGCAAAGCCTCTTAAAAAGAACCATTTTTGGTAGAGCTGATGCAACAATGTGATTTCCGCTCAGTGTCTTCGTTAGAGATTTTATAACAAAACAAACAGCAGCAGTCGATGATATATACAAAACTCAACTTGAGAGATGATTGTAGCTTTCAAGTTACAGACGCAGATCCTTTTACACGTCGTTTCAAAAACAACTTTTCAGAACAGAAGTAATTTCATAAAGTGTATTTCGGAAGCGTGATGCAAAGCTAGCAATGTGTTTGGACAGTTTACCACTGAAGTACAATACTCCCATCCCCATTTCACCCGAGAAGTATGAAGATCTGTTATCACTGCTTCCATATATTCCACCAATTCATTACAACTGGTATTTGGCTCATGAAGACAAAGATGTCCCGAATTGGAGAAAGAAAGAAAGAAAGAAAAAAAAAACTATATCCTAAGTCACTAGTGTTCCTATTAATACAACAGTGATCAGAATCCTGACTTTGTAGAGTTCATTGCATCTTCACCGATGTTTCTTTCCATACTAAAATCATAATCAAAACAAAAGATACTGATTTTTATAGGATTAAGTACATATTCACCAGTGTTTTTTTCACACATACCAAAACTAAAATACATAAGATATTCTGAGTTTGTAGAGTTAGGTGCATATACAGTAGTGTTCTTTTTCATTAAAAACAATGATGAGAATCCTGATTTTCTAGAGTTAAGTGGATACTCACTAGTGTTCCTTTTCATTTATTATTTGATATATAATTTTATATACTTTCACTTTTGTTAGGAAGTAATAAATACGGCATATTGTCCGTTTTCATATTTAATTTTTCTAATTTCTGCAACAAAATGGTATACCTTACTCTTCCTGCAATACAATGGTAACCAACATTTGAAATATCAGTTGAGGCTTCCGAATAGATGCTTATAGCTTTCTTCTAAAGTAACCCACATGCTTCATATTGTTATACTAAATTATCAATACATCAGGAATGCAGCTTCCAGTGACAAAATTTGCTGACAGTCACATTTACGAATTGTAGCAAATCTTGAAATTTTCATTCGCGTTTTCTCGAAAGTGCATTACTGAGGGTTACCATTATCTTGCCCCAAGGAGCTGAATTATAGAACTATTAAAAAGAAGTTATATACAAACCATTAAGCCCACTATTCTTAACAATAACCATCGATCAACATCAATGGTTACGTTTCAAATGGCTGACTTACAAAAAAAGTTACAAGGGATCCAGAATTTCTAGGCACAAATGTAACGCACGAACGTTTACCCCTTTAAGAACGAGCTGTTTTATTCTTCAAACATAGATTTCAATCTGAATGACATGAAATAGTTTTTAGTTTAACAGCCCGATTACATTGTAGGCTAAAGGACTGCTAATGAAAATCAATGACAATGGAAGAATTGGTAAAATAAGAAATCAGGTGGAAACGGAAGACCCCGAAGAAACTCACGAATTCGAAATTATCTGTGTGATGTGTTCGAAGCAGAGGACATTGGATCTGGAGATTCAATCTCGGAATGTATTATTTCTTTAACCAAGCTTTATTCCACTACTTTTCTGGATTTTTGTTTTAAACATCCTAATTTTAATGACAAATATTGCAGAACTATTACAGTCATGTTTAACAACAAAACTATTTTAGCAAAAAGAACCGAATAGTTTTAGCATTCACTGTAAGAAAATAAGAGTAGTCACATATTTTACGAATGTTTTACATGGGAGCATAGGGCGAACAATATTCGAAGGTCATAAAAAAAGAGTTTACTGAACAAACACGTGGTGAAAGTGTAATTTCATATTGAAACAAAAATAGTTTTATATCTTTATAAGTGATAAATATATTCACTCGTTTCCCTTTTTGTCTGACCGCTCCTATGTAATTTCCTCTTAATCTGTTGTTCTAGATCTGTCATCGGACACATCATGCCTGGTTTCCCTTTCTAAGTTTGTTCTTTTCCTCGCTGTCGTTACGTGACTTATGTTTAAATCTATGTTAGAAACAATTAAAAATATTTTATGAAGTGTAACCATGAAAAACTGATATATATGAACCCATACTACCTCCAGCGTAAAATATTGTTTTTGGCATAAATTCTGAACTCCTGCCAACTCCCCTGCCACACACATTTTGATGTAAATTGTCATAAATACAATCCCAGTTCGAGGTAAATACTAGGTTTAAAAAATTTACGTCAAGCAGTTCAGCCATTCGCCCGAAATGCGATCACAAACAATATTATATTCACTTAAGTACTCCAAGTTGAATAAATATTGGATTCAGTCGTCGAAATTTCTGCCTTCAAGATAGTCAGGACTGAATAGCAAGACGACTTTTTTTTTTTTTTTTAAATACGAATAAACATTATAACGAGAGTTTTGAAAAAAAATTATGATTAATTTCTTCTTCACGTATTGTACCTATCTTGTTCATTATTGTTTTCCCTAACGTGTTCGTTTTACTAGTATTTCACATTCAAATATCTTATTTCTGCTGACGACGAAAATACTATATAGCCTTCTCCGCTAATCTAGTGACTAGCGTGCACTTTTGGTACACGTGATCCCAAGTTCAGTTCCATATAGAAAAGCATCAAAACTTTGAAAGCATTACGATGGTTCACATTCCGCCTTAACCTATAAGTCCACGTCTTATATAGCCTTGGTGCTGATAGTAGGGATGGCCACGAAGTTCCGGTTTTCAGAACCGGTTTTGGAACCGGATCCGGACCTGGATCCGAAAACCCGGTTCCAGAACCGGATCTTAGGAACCGGTTCCAGACCTGGATCCGAAAACCCGGTTCCAGATATGGATCTGAAAACCCGGTTTCAGAACCGGATCTTAGGAACCGGTTCCAGATCTGGATCTGAAAACCCGGTTCCAGAACCGGATCTTAGAGACCGGTTCCAGACCTGGATCCGAAAGCCCCCAAAGACCCGTAAAGGAGGCACAAAGTTCACCTTCAAAAATAATGCAAAGAGGACCATGCGCTTGTGCCTTCCCCGCCCAGACTCGCTTGTGCCCCCAGAAAAAAGATTTTGGTCCACCAGTGGGTGTTTACCCAAATGAGTTGGCCAGTTTGCCTGTTTAGCCAATGAGTTTGCCAGTTACCCAGTTTATTTAGCCAAATGAGATATGCTGCCGCCGCCTGGAGGCCTGCCTGTCGCTTCCACCATTTCATCTAGCATACTGTTCACAGCTTGCCAGCAGCTCGCGTTTAGGTAGTGATGGTAACAAAGTTTCGGTTCCAGCGGAACCGGTTCCAGACCTGGATCCGAAGAACCTGTTCTAGACCTGGATCCGAAAAACCGGTTCGACCTGGATCCGAAAAACCGGTTCCGGAACCGGATCCGTTCAGACCCGAAAACCGGTTTCACCAAGAACCGGTTCTGGCCATCCCTAGCTGATAGTGATTTAAAGATTAAGTTATTTTACGGTAGTAGCTCTGCTTTTTATAGACTTAAATTTAATTTAACTCTTTCGCTGCGGAGTCGACTTTAGTCGATCTGTGAATTTTTGCCTTTCGCTGTGGAAATCGACTTCAGTCCACAACGTTTATTTTTGTTTATACTTCGCTGCGATACTCGATTTAAGTTGCTCATTGTATACGAACATGTAGTAGTAATAATGGGTTGCATTGTGCTGCCAACTGGCAGCGATTTCTTGGAACTCTGCAATTAAGCACGAATGAATACGAAAGCTTTGAGTCATTCTGGTGTGGTGTGGTGTGTTTGTTGGTTTGATGCTAGCTACGTACAGCAGGAAACAATGTCAAACAATAGTAAGACAATCAGCGATAGTCAGATAGCTGCATAGCCATGTATAAATTTATGTATTTTTAAATATAACGTTTTAGCACTAATGTTACACAATATTGTATAATTTTGCATTTTGTGAATTTCAAACATTCACAACATGTTATTTTCCTATATGTCATGTGTGTAATGTATGTATGTCATGTGTGTTATATATGTATGTCATGTGTTATATATCATTTATTGGAAAACACAGTGACTGAATTAGACATGTGCAGCCGTTTATACAATCTATTTCTAATAGATATTTTGGTGTTTTCAAACCATATTTCATGGAAATATGAAAAATTCATTTTTTCGTAGCTTAACTGCCTCTTTTCCAGAACCACCCGAAAATATAATTCCGCAGTGAAAGCGTTAACTACCCGCTGAGTAAAACAATACGTTTAAATTAAAAAATTATTAACGTGTAAGAGTTTCGCCTACTACCCACTTTTAGCTTCATCAGAGAGTCTGATGAAGCTGAAAAATGAAATGAAATGAAATCTTCGAGTTTTACGTCCCACGATTATGCCGGTTAGGCTAAAGGAGACGGTGATGATGAGAGATGAGTGAAATGGTGGAATGAAAAAAGTGGGAGGAAACGGGAGAACTCCGAGAAAACCCACGAGCACGGTGTTTGTCCACCACAAATTTCACTTGGCGGGGGCTGGGATCGAACCCGGGACCCCAAGCACCAGAGGTGAACGCTCTACCACTAAGCCACCGCGCCCCCCTCTAATGAAGCTGAAGTGCATGGTTAGCGAAACTGTTACACTTTAATAATTTTTACAATAACCGTAATCTTTTGCTCAGGGAGTACTTTAAATCAAAATATATTTGGTATTTTAGGAATATTAACAAATCAGTAACTTCTACAAACAGAAAACATGTTGTCTTTAGCAGGTATTTGTAAATGAAAATAAAGATCTTAAGTACGTGTACACTTCCAATTTAGTAAACGTTTGAGTCCTCCCTCAACACTTCAGCAATGATATAAACCAGTCATACTATTTACTTACTACTACTACTACTCTTACGAACATAAAAATGCGTAAACCTTCCTATCCTATTGCCGAAATTTCTGGGTTTATAGTCCGAGTTTCGCGATCCCTTACCTCAAATTGATCCTTAATCGCTTCACAATATTAGGTCAACAATAAAAATTGTATCCTCATCGAGAATCAAAGCAACCTACTAGCCATTAGGTTACACGGGTAACTGTAAATACACGTTATGACTCGTATTTGATTTGCTTTCTTACCACTTCCTGAACATCATTTTCATTGCTCTCTTGTCGATTTGTTCTCTGCAAACCCCGCTGTCTTCTGTTACTCTTTCTGCGACCATTATATGCCGTACGATTATTTCTCATAGAACGTCTGTTGCCACCATGTACCTCCTCGTCTTCACTACTGATAGCAAATGCGATATCGTCATCGCTAGACGGGTCCAATGTCAAACTGTGAACAAGAAAATATATATACACGTCACACAAACCATCAACTAACATCACAAATAAGTGTGGTATATAGGAATACAAATGTTTAGGAAGTTCCTTTTGTTCTCGTGATGCCACATGCAATAAACGACAAAAATAAGATTCTTAACACATTCGATTTGAAAATTACATTATCTCTGATAAAATTTAAAATATATGTAAGTAAATGCAACAAGTTACCGCTGAATACAGCTAACCTTGATCACAAATGTAGAATACGGCTGATCTGAAGGATCTGGGAAGAAAAATTCTCTTTTTAGCGCTGTAAGACATTCATTTTCACTTTCCTCCCATCGTATGTTCGTGACCAAGACTGACGATTTAAAACTGAAATACTGAAACCATTACACATTAATCACATACAGAAGATATACTATGTTACTTCGGTTTTTTTTTTTTCTTCTTCTTTTCTAAATACACGGAAAATGGCTACATTTCATACGTGTCTAATTTCCTTTACAATTACTTACACAGTAATGGAATTTGAGACTAGTAAGGTTTCCTATTAACAATACTTTACTACAAATACACACTATTTACAGCATAGTTGACTTTCCTATAAATTAAATTAAAGTTTAATAACAGGTTTGCTCCATAGAGTTTTGTTCTAAATATCAAAGAAATTTTGAGCGAAAAGGGTCTATCCGCCTTGCCGTAAGGGTCAGACTGTGTCACGTGGTCAGGTAAAAAGTCACGTTGCGTGCCAAATCGACTCTGGAGATTCCATATCCAAATGTGAAATATTTCAAGAACAACCTCCGCGTGGGGCGCCCTGGGTAATTCAAAGATGCATATACTTCATTATTGATTTTACTCATACAACTTGACTTCTAAAAATGTTCTATCCATATATATCTTACGTGCTATACATCGTTTTTAAGCTGTTGATTATTTCTTTGGAATAAGCTTTCAATTAGCCATCTCCTTATTATAGTTTTTGAGATATGTGGACAACTTCATTTTTCTCACTGATTTTCCATGGACTTTAATGTTTATGTTTCGTGATTTTTTGACTGTTTTCCATCCATTTTAGGACATTTTTTTATTGAGTATAGAATTTACATAGTCGTTCTATACTTAAGCTCATTTTCAGCTATCTCCCTCTTTTGGTTTTTGAGATAAGTGAAGGAAATATTTGTTTTTCATGGATTTTTTATTGGCATTAATCTTCCATGCTTTTTTTTTATTATGTTCCATCCATTTTAGGACAATTTCTTTTGCAATAGACAATCTATATAGTCTCTTCTACATTTGGGTTAAATTTCAGCCATCTCCTGGAGGAATTATTTGTTTTTGATTGATTTTCTATTGACATGAATGTTGATGTTCATTGCTCTTTTTTTTATTTTTTTTTTTATTATGTTCCATCCATTTTAGGGCAATTTCTTTTGGAATATAGAATCTACACAGTCTCTTCTACATTTGGGCTACATTTCAGTTTTTAAATGATTTTCTATTGACATGATTGTTAATGTTCCGTGCTTTTTTTTTTATTATTATGTTCCATCCATTTCAGGACAATATGTTTTCGAATATAGAATGTACATAGGTTTTTCTACATTTGAGCTGAATTTCAGCCATCTCTCCCAAAGTCTGTTCACTTCATTGCAACCAGATAGGCTCTTTGACTTAAGTCAAATCCCGACATGGATGATTCACAACTCGGAAACCAAACGCCTGCACATTATTTCATTTCATAAGCGTAGTAAGTATTTCAAGGTTTACCAGTATGCTAAGTCTGGTCAAGACTTAACGAGTTGCATTAGTCGTGTAGAGAATTATTTTGCGAAAATTTAACTAATTTTACAATGTACGTAAGTAAATGCAATATCTTCAATGTTTCGGCTGAATAGCCAATCTTTATCACAAATGTAGAATGAGGCTGATTTGAAGTTTCTGGGAAGAGAAATTCTGTTTTCAGTGCTGTAAGGTATTCATTATTCTCTTTTCTCCCATCATATGTTCGTGACTAATGTTGACAATTTAAAACCGAAATATTTAAACAATTTTATATTACTCACATACAATAGATATAATGAGGTGTTACTTCGTTTCTGCATCTTTAATGAGTAATCCTAACACTGATGGAGCATAACTCGGGACCAACATAAGAATCTTTATACATAAAAGAATTCATACTGTCTGATTAACGCCCAGACCAAACTGCGTAAGCTAAAAAGTTGAATAGTGCATAGGATTTGTTACGTAAGCTACCACTCAGGAAGGATTTTTTGGAAATTTGACGAGGAAGAGGAGAATAGGGAGGTGGCAACAGGGTGTCTACTAAAATTCCAAAATGAAATTTCGTGACCTTCTCTTCACCAAATCATAAAATTTCCTAGCATTTTCAAGAGCAAATTTGGGTGCGAATTAGGCCAAATTTTCATCCATGCGATAGAAACGTACTTTGCTTGCGATTTGGTAGCGTATAAAGCCGACCACAGACATTTTTGGTAGTGAATTTTGACGTTTTATAGAACGAAATTTTCCAATCTGTACTTACATTTGTAGTTAAAAAAAATCGTGACCCAAAAGCTAAATTTCGTGACTTTCTCGTGACTTTCATTGCCGTTTTCTGATTTCGTGACTTTTTCGTGACATTCGTGACTTTCGTGACGGATAGACACCCTGTACGAGGTGTGTTCAAAAAGTATCGAACCTTTGGTTGGCAAAAATACATTTATTGATTTGGAAATCCGAAACACTAATCCCCTTCAAAATAGTCTCCTTGGTAATGCACACACTTCTTACAGGGCTCCCACAATTGTTGTAAACACTTCTGGAACGCAGGTTTTGGAATGGTGAGCAAAACCGCATTCCGCATGATGCCTTCTCCTGACTCAAATCGGGTTCCTTTTGATGGCATTTTAAGCTTGGGAAATAATCAAAAAATCACATGGAGCCATCCGAGCAGGGAACCTGACAACACTCAGGAATGTTGTGTTTGGCGATGAAAACCTAAACAAATTTCGCGGTCACTCTCCTCATGCCCTAAATTCTCATTCAAAATTGAATGTATCGATCCGGTTGAATGGTTTCCGTTTGGGTATCGCCAAGCTTCTGACAAAATTTGATGTAATATCGCTGCTCAAGTTTTACTATCATTTTAGAAAAAACTGAAATCCAACGACCGCTCACTACACTTGGCCGACTGCCTGCGACTGACGGTTTCTGCGGGCGGGAAAAAATGCATGATTGCGCATGAGTGTCCCTCTACATCTATACTGAAGAGTCCCCCGCGCTTCATTGGTTTACGCGGGAAAAATAAAGTTCGATACATTTTGAACACACCTCGTATCTTAAAAATGCCCATATCTTGAAATTTTATAAAGTCTAGAGACATGAAAGGGAATAGATAAAGATTGGCCTTTTCTTGTCTATGATAGTCATAAAAAGTAGAAGTGTTCATAAAAGTCAGTATATCGTATGAAGTTCAAGCATTAAGTGTTGCATCTATGTAAAGTGTGACTTGCTACGTGAAACATATTGTAACAAGTCACAATGAACTTCGGAAACAAAGCATGGTTGTTTATATTTTGCCAGTTTACACGTTTTCTCGAACTTGCAATAATAATTTTAGTACGAGGTGCTTCATGAGCCATATTACACGTATGTTTGTTGGTAAACATTACTTCTAGTTTCCCCCAAAACAAGAAGTATAATAGTTCATGAAGCACCTCATAGTAAAATTGCTGTTACAAGTGTGCAAAAAAGACGCGGACGATGATCATTCCTGAAGGTCAGTTGGCGAACGGGCGCCATCCCATTATGTCCAACACGTTTTCAATACAGCTTCCAGAGATCTAGCAGACCAGGTTAAGAGGTCGTATACTGAGTAGACCACGCTACATTTTCATGAAGATATTGGTATGCATGGCAAACATTGGCTGGAATTTAACGCTCATCTGGAATTCTATGAACATGCAAAAGGCCATCATCAAGCAAAAACGACTTTCATCGCTAAATATCACTGCCCTTCTCACCACCGACATTCTCAGCGATAATTGGTGTTACGAATAGTTGTGCGAGAGGAACACGGAACCAGAACAATTCTGATTGCACTAGCAGTCATGTCAGTCAGGGTCGCTCAAAATTATCCTTCTGTTCAAGCGTTCTCCAGTATGTGGCGGTGACACGCAAGGTACGTCTGTTGTGGTATACCCCGATGTATGCCACTGACATATCACGGCCAACATGAGTGCCATACCTGTGAAGCGACCATTCTACCTCTCGAAGCTCCATTGTACAGTCTTTTAAACCCTTTGGTACATACGCTATGCCATGAATACATGTCATCAATTATCATTCTCTGAAAACTGTATGCTTGCTTCAAAGTGATGATGTCTAAGGGGTACAACGCTATAACGAAATGCATTTCTTCGCGATTTGCGTTCCAAGATATCGTGAGTTATGTCACTTACCTTAAAACGAAGCCATGGTTATTGTTGGAGAATAGTTACATTTCCTTCTCCACTTAGCAACAACGGAAGGAAAAAAGCTTATAAGTATTGTTCATTGGTAATTTAGGTTCACAATTGGCACAAGCATTACATATATACCAGAATATTTTTTACGGTAGATTACAGTTGGGGTATTTGTACCCGGGGCCGCTCCACCAGGCGCCAAATTTTCAAAAAGGTATTTTTGGGAGGAAATTTCTCTAATTTAATCTGAAATTACCTTCTCTTGTTTAGTATGCAAACATTCAGGTACCATTTGAAAGTCTGTTTCATTCTGAAGAGAATGACGCATGAATCATGATCCTCGGATAAATAGTACTAAAGCAGTAGTTGCTTAACTGGAAGTAAACATTTTTCTCACAAAATGAACGGGTTTAAAAGGATTAATTGCACTATGGGCACTCACTGGCGTCCACTAGCACTGCGGACACAAACTGTGAATTTACACAAAGGATTCACATCCGCAACTACATTCAAAGATTAGCATGCCCCCTACAGACACACCTTGTGGTGCGAATTTCGTTTGAATTCGGCGATGTATAAGAAGTGTTCTGAAATGAGTTTTCTCCAGTGTATACAACCATTAAATGACTTAACCTGTACTTACTCGACCCACTGAGATCCAGATTGTTTCTTTTTATTCTGACTTCGAGTTCGAGGCTTCGATTTGTTCTTGGACGAAGTGGAATTCTTCGCCTTTGATAAAGTAGAACTATTCGCCTTTGATGAAGTGGCAGTTTTGGTCTTTGACGAAGAAACATTTTTCGTTTGGGGTGAACTGGAGACATCAAACAGTGAAGTATTAGGTGACTCAAAGTCATATTCTACATCTTCCACAATTTTACTGAAATCAACGTCCAGCGTTTTTTTAAACTCTGAAAAACAAAGTGCAATTACAGACATGAAAAAACTAAGAAAAATTTCATTTTGTAGTGTTCAGAAAGTTGTTTCTACAATCTTAGTATTAACCACGTAAACATTTCCACAAGAAAATATATAATAACTTCTCTTCCATCTAGAGACATGTTGATCAATAAATAAAAATAAACTACTCAGAGATGTTTCAAAAAAATGAAATCTTTGAGTTTTACGTCCCACGATTATGCCGGTGAGGCTAAAGGAGACGGTGATGATGAGTAATGAATGAAATGGTGGAATGAAGAAAGTGGGAGGAAACGGAAGAACCCCAAGGAAACCCAGGCACACGGTGTTTGTCCACTACAAAGTTCACTTGGCGGGGGCTGGGATCGAACCCGGGACCTCAAGCACCAGAGGTTAACGCTCTACCACTGAGCCATCGTGGCCCGTCTCAGAGATGTTGGCAAATATCACTTTTAATACAGTGATTTCCAAAGTAGAATTCACAAACTCAACAGGTACATAAGATCTAATCCAAGGAATACGTTACATAGAAATTGTAGAAACATCAAGGTTAGTAAAAACTAAGGTCGATTGATTTAACCTCCTCCGTGGTAAGTTTACGTTTTCCTTTTACACTCATTGAAGGAAAATGTACAGTATACTGTACATATTTTTCAACTATTTATTTATTTATTTATTTATTTAACAATCTCCAGATACAGCTCAGAGGCCATTTTACACTGGATATTCAACAACAATAATAACAATGGAAAGGATTTGGGAAGGTATCGGCCAGGGCCTGTTTAGTAGGTACCATCCCGGCATTTGCCTGGTAGGACTGAGGGAAACCCTGGAAAACCTCAGTCAGAATGGTCGGCAGCGGGATTCGAACCCACGACCTCCCGAATGCGAAGCCAACGCTCTACCACTTGAGCTACATTTGTTTTAACAATGAAAACTGCCCGACAGTTACTCAAATACATTTGTGCTCACTGAAGTGGTGTGTTCGGTATTCATTGAAGATTGTGCATAGACAGTGCCTACTTGTTGGTCAAACAGTGAACTACTAATGTGGCACTGTCTGTGCTTGGTGAAAATTGTGCTTTCCTCGTGTTTGAAAACTGTTTTTTTACTGAATAAACAGGACTGATCACAATAACAATTGGTCGTTTGTATATTGCAGAACACAAGTTTTAGATGTTGTATTACAAATAACACACGTATTGGTTTTATTTGCGTTAAAACGTATTTGAGAAAAAAACATGTACATTTTGTAGTCTCCGTTATGGCTTACTACATTTAGAGAGAAAAAATATATATATATAATCTAGGCTGAGACAATTAGTTTCAGTAATCCTACAAATTTCTTATATTCGACATAAACATGCTATAATTTAGTATGCACAACGATTATTCATTTCAAAGAAACTAAATTGTTTACCTGTATATCCAAGAACTTGTGGCAATGGCACTCCAGTGAGCAGTCTACTACGTCTTCATACTAGTGTCCAGTCATCCATGCATTACTATTTAATTTAAATGTTATCGCTATTGTTTTGATATACTAATAAAAGAGTGAATTTTCGAAGTTTCGTAACCCGTTTATTTCTTTTATTAACAGACAACTAAAACTCCAACATCAACAATAACAGAGAAGAGAAAAAAAAATCAATTTCTATCAGTGGAGTTAAATTCAAAAGGAAGATTTTAAATATGCAATTTTATTGTTACTCCTAATTTTCTATTAATAATTCACAGTTGTATTGCTATGTATATGAAACAGTATAATAAACGATGAATACTGTATATGTATATTTCGAATCATTTACGTAGTTAGTTGTAAGATTAGAATATTGATCGTTTACTCAGTCTAGATATCTTTTATTGAGATATTTAACATAATTTGATCATGTCAACACTATCAACGTCTAGTCGCATTGTAAAAGTTCACGGTAATACCCACTCACAGATTTCTTCATCAGGTTACATTTGTCAGTTAAGCTGTTCACCTTATTCAAACATTTAATCTTATTATTCAATATTTAACAATTTGAATATGTCTGTAATACATATCACTTAGTTAACAGGTGCTTCACATATATATAAACAAACATATCATCACATTTCAATATACGTAGAGCGCTCATTTCACATATGATTCGGATATTTGAGCATACGGACACATTTCCATATTCAAATTACTATTATCCGTACATTTTATCACAAAAGATTACTAACTAATATAAGAAAACCTACCCTAACTATCCTACTCTAACTTAACCTAAAAACATTATTCAAAATACTTCACTTTCATAACATATTCAAACGATTATATTTTCGTGAGGTATTAACCGTGAATGAAGGATGATATTATTATCTAGACTGAAGCATATGAGACAATTACTATCTCGGTTAACAACGATTCATTGTTCAGAATCAGCAATTATTCCATTATAGCATATCTACTATTTGTTTAGTGTCAAAATTTCCGTATCTACGATCGATAACATGGATGACTATGTGGAAAGGACACTTATAAATCTTTAAGACATTTTAGCAATAAGGTTAATTTTTTTGCTCCCCCATAGGCCTACCCGGGTTTGTGCAACTACAGGTATTTAGCTTCGCATGGTCAAGAATTGAGATTTCCTTTGCAAAACTAACATCACTATAAACAGTTTAAATTTCCAAGGTAATTGTTTTAGTTAAGGTCACAAAGTCAGAACAAAATGGCAGTTTACTTATGAATCCCCATGAAATTTTTTGTTTAAATTTTTATATCACTTACATAATTGGCGAGTACCTCGATTTTACCAAAACACTTTAAGGTTAGTCCGAATTGTTTTTACTTAAGGTTTATAGTTCCAATTACCGTTTTTAGCAATAATTTCTAATTATCGGGTACCGCTCTACATAAACTCACCACCGTTAACTTACTACATTTTTTTCACTGCACCGGAAATCATAGCGCCCTCTAGGACAACTACTATTATTTTAACATATTTCCATAGTTATATATATATATAATTTATTATTATATCTCGTATTATTTCACCTCCTAAATTTCCAATTTAACTTCTAAATTCCGCTTCAGTCCCTTTTCTGTACATCCACAACAAATTTTATACTTAATTTGAACTACTGCACTTCCCGTTTCCTATATCCGGAAAAAAATAAACAAAGGAGGATTTTGATTTCTTGACAAGCATAGCTGCTATCAATTACAAAAAAACTTTAACCTAGAACATATCAACAGTGGTCGGTAAGTTCCCTAATCTAAGGTACATTAAATTTTGTTAATTTTATGAAAATAAACCCAACTTACATAATTACTATACGTTTAACACAGATAGGCCTACTTTATTCACTCAGTTCGTAAACATGCATATTATGTGTTTCTGCTCTGCATGTCTAATCAACGCTATAATTATCCTCTTGAACCTTATTTACATGCTATACAAAGGAATTTGTTTTATATTATGAGAAACAGGCCTAAATACCGGTAGTGTAATACATAATCATAAACATAGTCAGCAGCTGTATTGTGTTCACCAGCTGTTGCAGATTAAGGATATGCGGACCATAATACTTCCTCTCGAAAATAACCCATAGGTTTATCAGTGTTACTTAGTAATATAAAATCTACGCTTTTATATATATACGAACGTATGAAATAATATTGTTACTGTTTACGGTAACGGTGAACTGTAACAATTTTACCTTAGTCCCGTGGAGAAGTTCTACTCCATGCAGTGTACTTTTGTTGGATTCTGGTTGTGACGCAGGTAAAAATGAGTAGTAAAACTCTTTATACTACGAATATTCTTTCTTTCTTGAAAGTGGAAACATATCAGACATTGAAAATCCACGTGACAACGAGGATAATATAGCAAACATAAACATAAATGAGAACAAAACTGAAAATGTCATGTGTTCTGGTGACGAGGTGGTGGAAGAATCTTTTATCAGATATTGCTAAGAAATTATTTCCTGATTCTGTATTAGACTTTGAAGTAGAAGATCCTGTAATAGCTGTTGTAGAAACAATGGGCATTAGTGTAACACCAGATACTGTTATGGGAGGTTTTTTGGAACAGGATTTGTTCCGGGTTCTACTCTCGGAAGAAATATTTCAGGCAATGGTGTAACAGATAGTGAAGAGGCACATTGAAACTTTGAACTGATAACTGTTAAAAAAAAAAAAAAAAAAGTGGAGAAACGAAATGTTTACTACTAGGGTTCCACCAGACTGGGTCAAACCCATACCAAATGAATATACAAATCTTCCTACTCGAAGTGGTTCCGCATAACGTAGTCACTAACGCCCTCGCCTTCGGTGTGAACGGTCCCGGGTTCGATTCCCGGTGGGGGCACTCGGTCAAAGAAAGTGTAAAACGCTTTTTCAGGCCAGCCACCCTGAATGAGGTTTTCCTCATTTACACCAAGCAAATGCCGGAGTGGTCCCTAACTTATACGTCCCAGGCCGCTTCTCCCTTTCCAAATCCTTTTTTCCTTCCATTTCCCCGGATAGTGTGCTCGTCGAGGGACGTCATCCTTCAAACGGGACGGGCTAAATGGCCATAGATGCCGAAAGCCTAGAAATCTAAATCTTAAATCTTCCTACACCAATTAATTTCTTTCAGAAGTACGTGCCTACCAGTTTACTAGAGAAGGCACGTGATTTTACTAACATGTATGCCATGCAGAACAATACGACTAATTTTAAATATGATGCGCAATCTAAAATGATGCACAAGACTAAAAATGGTGTGCAATCATAAAAGAGACCTCCTACAGCACACTTTTGCATACTCAGAAATCTAGTACAGTGTTCAGAAATTGGTCATTTTTTATATGTACTATATACAGATGCTACAAGGAAAATGTACATTATAGTGTACAGTTTGAAAAATATATGTAGGTGTATATATTTTTAAAATTTTCATTATAGGTCCAAAATATATGTTAAGACGAATAATTATAATTTTACCTCAACTAAATCAATAAGTGTCCCTAAAGCATAGCTAAGTTCGATGTATTGTACAAATCCACTGAGGAGGTTAAATCATGATTAATATACGTTTAAGTCTGATTCAAATAAAATTAATTTTGCTTAAAACAGAAATAAAATGCTATACTTCTGATCTTTCTGGGACACTAATCGAATGTAAGTTATGAAACTTTCATCTTAATCCTAAGGAAATGACCAATACTAACAATGTTAAACACGAGAATCCAGAAACATTCGGGTTGCCAACCCTTCATGCATGGATAAGTTTCGTGGAGTGGCTGTTACCCAGCATCCCCACCATGTGCCACGATGTGCCATCAGCTTGTAGCTCAAAACAATCTCTAAAATACTCATAAAATGAATGTGACAATTGGGGATGCAACTGATGCGCAACACAGTACTTAACTGTAAAAATTATGGTTGAATTTAAATAATTCAAATGTTTTAATTTCGAGAATGACTAGTTGGAGGGAAATGTGAGAGAGAGAAAGGTTTAAACTATGAAACAAGGGATGAGCACTATTGTGCTGCCAAAATGTCTTCAGCCGTGGCAAAAATGCGAATTAAAGCTCACACCCTCACACACCCTCGTGTTGAGCCAATAAGGGTTCCGCTGTTGCTAAGCGAGAGAAAGTGAGTGGAATTCCTTCAGACGATAGCAGCGCTTGCAACGGAAGACTAGGGATCAAGTCAATGTGGTATAATAATAGCCTGATAGTTCCGATGAAACTGGTATCGTTCTGGTCATCTGGGTTCACGAATGGCTTTCCCTGGAAGAACCTGGAAGCGCTGGAGTCAGCCAACAATTGGATCCCAATCCAGTTGAACTGCTAGGGGCGAGTTCTCTTGTCACGGTGTGTCTTCAACGATGTTCTCATATATCTCCATTCTACTAGTCAGATGTTAAAATCAAGTGAACCTGTGGCGACGAACCTACAGAATGGTATTTCCAAGACATGGAGTTGGTTGTTCTCCAATGGTGCGATGTGCTTCTCACGACGATCCAGCACATTTCCAAACTTGTGGCGAATACCCCTTGTCAATGTGTCCTCGGTAGTTTTGTGTAGCAGAGAAACGATGAGTCTGGCGTTCAGTAAACTAGGAAGCATCAGGCTAAGCGGAAGGGAATGCGGAAAAGCAAGAAAGTAGTCGTGTTTATTAGCAATTTCAGTAACCACCACTGAGAAATACACGCTCATGCAAGCCGTCTACAAATGTACATCATGAATAAAAGTTTTGTTTCGTTGAAATTTAAGAGTTCATGATTCTGTTGTAGATTAACGTAATTTGATAAAACAATAAAACTGAATTTAACAAATTGAATTAAAAGTTCACACAATTATCTCATAGTCACTTCACAGTTACTTCACACATATACCATGCAGATTGGACTTTCAACAATGGCAGATTCGAACGTAAAACAAACAATTAGCAGATGCAAAGCAGACATTTGTACAAGAAAAGTTAAGGACGGAACTGGAACTGAAAACGAACGAGCCGAGGCAGGGTGGAAGTGGAACGTTCAACGATGGTAACACAGCCAGACGTTTTTTTCCAAAATCCGGAACAAATATCTGCAATAACCGTAATCAACAGACAGTTAATCGAGAAGTGTGCTGTTCTTCAAATCCTTTCATGTGGTCTGGACATAGATCCCAACAAATCTCGTCATGTCGGACCTGCTCATGTCAACTATTCATCAGAGGAAGTCGCAATCAAGTGTGTGGAAAGCTCTGAACACTGCCGTTTTAAACTTACTGCAAATCCCATCACAACCCTCAACGGACGATGAGAGCGACTCAGAATGTACTATACTAACTGTGCACATATTGTCATATTGTAAAATGTTCACTTTGGTGTTCTTTATATTCCTTTCATCTCTTCATCTCAGTGTATTACAGAATACAGTACTTTGCTTTTTACATTTTGTTTGTATTATTGAGAATTATCAGAAACCGAAACGTATATGATATAACCCTTCTTCTCAGAGAAATTAGTTTTGGCCAGGATTTAGGGGTATCTGAAACACTGTGCAATGTACTGATTTAATAATTTCATAGTGTACACGAGACTTGAGGAGAAAACGTGAATTTATTTCACATTTAATACTCACAATTTTCATTTCAGAATTGTACAAATCGTAGTAACACATATCACAGCCTCTTTACCGTAACTGGAACGTTAACATACATGTAACACTCTGAACTTCCCCCCTATTTAATCCTCATCGTCGTCGAGAAACGGATGAACAGTTTGAAATGAGTTTTTGAACATAGTTGGTACTTCAATCGAACCAATTTTTATCATGTTACCTACATTAAAATTATTAGACTATATATTGCCAAAATATAAAAACAACTTCGGCGCTGTCTATTTCATTATCACGGAACAACGGGTAAACCATTTGGAATGATATTTTGAGCATAGTTAGCACTCTCAACGAAGTTTTAATTTTGTTACTTCCACGAAACTGCATATTCTAAGGAGGCAGGGATTCAAAATTTATGACAAAAATACCTTTACGTTAGGCAGATGGAACTCGCTATCTAAAATACTGAATGACGATATTTATTAACTTCAAGTCCAGATACTGGTAACAGGAGGGCTTTCTTGTCACAAAGCAATGACCTCGAAGGAAAAATTCTTTCACCATTATTTCTACCAGAGAGAATATTTCGCAAAAATTAACTGTTCTTGTTATAAAGTAACGGACCCCAAGGAAAAACTCTATAATTTCTATTAGGAAATTATTGAAATTTGTAATAGATTAATAAAATATTTCTATCAAGAATATTTAATAAAAAAAAAGTTCTCGAGCAACGTAGCTATCTTTTTAAAAACTGAGCACTGATGATGCCAAAAATTTACCGCTGAAACTGTCTGCGAATGTATTCATTTAGACGCTTCAGGTGAGTGTTGACTTTTATTATTATTGCGCATCATCTTATTTTATTTAATACTACACATTTATTAGTAGGATTTCTGGGCTGTCGGCAACTAAGGCCACGGCCGTCACGTATATGAGGGATGGGGTCTCTCGGTGAGCACACTATCCGATGAAAGGGAAGGAAGAAGCGCCCTGGGACCATTATGTTAGGTACCATCCCGGCATTTGTCTCGTGTGAATAAGGGAAACTTAGGAAAAACCTTATTCAAGATGGCTGGCCTGAAAATGCTGTTACATTTTTTCGACCGAGTGTCCCCACCGGAAATCGAACCCGGGACCACTCGCATCAAAGGCGAGTACGTAAGCGACTACGCCATACGGGACCACCTACACTTTTATTATTATTAATATGCATCTTATTATTTTAGTTAGTACTTACGTTTAAACTTATCTGCAGCAGAAGAGTATATCCTGAAATCCATGCTGGATACAAACCTTTTCAAAATTTGAAGCCCTTATCTCACACCACTCGCGGGTTACTGTAGATGTTTGTATCCACAACTATGGGCCACCTTTGGTGTCCCTTTACATAAGAGTGAAAATGGAGTAGAGCAGGATGGATATTCCAAGCATTTACATCTATAACTGCAAGAGATAAAATTCAGAAATTAAAATTCTGTTGCGATGTCTGTGTTTGAAAAGAAACAAACTATAACCACAAAATCAGTTCAGCTTCTCATAGCATACTTAGCATTCCAACATATACATTGGGTAAATACAACTATAATTAGTATTTAAAATGCATCCTATCAACTCATGAAACAATTAATAATTACTATTATTTTAACATAATTGTCCTACAAAGGGAGTATGGCAAAGAAGAAACGAAGTTCTAAGCATAAAGTTTTTTTATCCTGCAGAAAACCACAAATTTATCTTTCAGCAAATAACTAGAATTTAGGTGTGTTGTGGAAAAATATATAATCGATAATTTCAAAGGGAGTAATACACATTAGTAAGTTCATCCCACGTAATTTCCTTACGGTGTGAAGAAAAAACTTCATTTGTTCTCTGCCGTGGTCCGACGACTAATCCCGTTGCAGCAATTCTAATATTCGCCATAACACAATCAAAATTACTACTGTGAACATTTCGGCAAAAGATTATTGCCACACCGAACTCGGTTTAATTTTTTTCTCAGACTAATTTTTGTGGAATTTTACCAGTTAAATGAAAATAACATCAGTACACAAAAATTATGATCTCTAATTAATGTTCATCGATCATCATTCGGCTAACTTTTCGAAGTACAAGTTCGTTTCGAGGATATTGGAGCATGAAGATATAATGAATTTTAGTTTAAACAATAAGAACTCGTTTTATACCGATTGTATATAATACTGAATCCTAAGATTTTACAGGCAAAGATTTCAAATCTCCAGGTCAGATGATACCAAGCTTCTCTAGGTACACTTTAAATTTCGTCATTTTCCTTCGACTATGTATCAACACTAGAAGTGAAGTAAAACCGAAACACAGATGATACTAGTCAGACTACAAAGCGTCATTATATTAATTACCAATTGCCATTTTTGCATGATATCGACTGGTGTACAGGGAGATTTATAAAAGTACAAACGGGAATTTTATTGAAAGTCTATTGGAAGCACATAGTTATGGTATGTACAGTCCGCAACAAAAAACCTGCAACATGAGCATGTAAGTTTATTGTGAAACTACGCCTAACAGCCCAAGGAATCAACACAACATGTAGTGGCACGAATCACGCCAGGAAAACCTCAGCGTCCTCCCCTGCACACTTATTTTGAAGCAAAAGACTTCGTCGTTTCACAATAAACTTACATGCTCATGTTGCAGGTTTTTTGCTGCGGACTGTACCGTCAAGCATAGCATAGCATTAATTTCCTGAAAAGATCCATACTGAGGATGCCAACAACTTTCTCCCGAAACTTTAATCTACGATACGAAGGGATTAAAATGACAGATCGTACAGTAGATGGATTGCTCTGCATTGGCTACAAGTATAGAAGGGAAAGTGTTGTCGGTTGCTGTCTTTAAGAAGTGGGTCAGTCTAATATTTGTGATGAAGTTATCAACAGAATAACATAGAAGTATCCAGAACATAAAACAAATTTTATTTACGTTTTAAACATTTTGTTTTAAACACGTGTATTTTTAAGACTTTTTTTAACATACGTTTATTTTTATTTTATTTTATTTTTGTAAAACATGTGTGAGAGAGTGCTTTCCATTCAGAAAACTATTTTCTTCCCGTGTGAATGTTTTGATTTCTCGTGGCTTCAGCAAGTTAATGTGATGATCTACAATTTATTTTGTCTTTCTTTCTTGCTTGTTTTTAGCGTATTGTTTACATGCTTATCAGTTAACTTGCGAGAAAGTGTCGTAGTTGAAGGTTGGTAGAACTGATATTAAAAAATAAATAATTATGGAAACAAGTTTTTATGTTGTATTCAGAAAACAAACAAAGGATTCTCTGCTAAATTGCGGTTCTCAAACTAAAATATCGCAGGCATTCGTTGATACAGTACGAGTTGGTTCTCAGTCTTCGTACAACTTGTAATCGTTTAACTTGAGCTTTACGGAAAGAAAAAGAACATCATTTGGAGCAAATTTATTAAAGTAACTCAAACTCCATCAGATATATATATATATAAAAGGGACCATATGAGCTCGTTGCAAAATTTGTAAGAAAGAAATGGTTGGTTTAGTTCAAAGATTGAAATATTATTATGAAAACTGCAATGCTGTGAAAAAAACTGGAAGCCCAAACACATGGTAGAAGTGTTGATCCGAAAATTGCTTCTGATGATTCTAACGTCAGTGATGAAGGAGGGCTATGCCATTTACATCTACAAAGTTTTGAAGTAAGTGCATCCTTACTCAATTGCTATTTAAGTAATTCTGCCGTATACAATAATTAACGAGTTAATACGTAAACACTTTCATTAGATTTGATCACACCTATCTTTGTGCCGCGACGATATAAACTGCTGTAACATAAGAAAAAAATTCAGGTACCGTAGGTGTTATATTCCAAGATTCATTTCAAATGGCTAAGCTGTTTACCGTGATGTGATCACAAATAACAAAGGCTGCATCAATGTGGCAAAAATATATATATATATATATATATATATATATATATATATATAGAAATTGCAACTTCCATCACTTTAGTAATGAAGAGTTTTTATACATATTTCACCTTCCTAACTTGAGGGGCTCCTGATATACTCGATTTACCTCATTAATTTTGAACCCCATTCCTCTTTAAAATACAAATATCAAGGTCTATATATAACGTAGAAAGATGAACTATAATTATCCAGACTAGGAGGTTCTTCATCTACTATGCATGTATATATATATATAGTGTGTATGTGTGCGTGTACGTAGAGAAGCGTTGCAAAACAAACTAATTTATATTATAAAATATATCCTATAAAATAGCCGGGCGAGGCAAAAAAGAAGGGGAGGGGGAGTTATGAGAAGTAAAGACCCGTACTTAAGATTCCCAGACTTTCCAGGACTTTTTATGAGTAAACTGATTTTTTTTTTAAGCATTTTCGAAGTCGGTGGAAACCCTGCATTCTTAGTGAAGTGCAGAAAATTATACAAATTAAGGAAGAAACACCAAACTAACCTTTATACTGAATTTCTGTTAAGGCCCGCTCCCGATTTCAGAACTTTGTCTTTCTGCGATGAGCTTTTGTAAATCAAAAAAATTTTCTGCAGAAGAAACACTTGTGTTTGTTAAAAATACGCTTTACGCGACGTAAAATACAGTTCATAGTATATTTATGCGAGTCGTCTATACATCTACACATAGCAGACATATCTTTACACTTTTCAGTTGGTTATATTTCTTTCCTCTGGCAATTTTTCTGCAGAGACGCGGCAAATTTTCTGCGATCACATCGCAGATCGCGGCATGTTTTGCTGTAGGGGGCTCGTTCCACAGAAACAGAAACTATAGATCAAAATTTTTGTTTCCTATGATCATGTTTACTAACATTATGAAGAAATTTATGAGATTTCTGTTGTGCTATTTCGCCTCAAGAGCTCATATTTTGGCAAGTCTTTAATTTAGGCAATTCATTCATTATTTCGATTCTTTCGGTTCAGTGATTTGGATCAATTTGTTTCGTTTTTTTTGAACGAATCAGTTCCAGTCGCTACGTCAGACTTTAGTATAGCAGAGCATGTACCATCCCCACCTCAGATATTGTTGAATCTCTCTTTTATAGCAACTAGACATGTTTTTAAGAGACCCATATTTTTTGTTTTGTCGAAAAAAATTACCCGCCAAGTAATGGGCCATCAAAGACATGGAAAATGGTCAACTTCGGAGCCCCACCATTCAGCTATGGTGACAGATAGAGTTATAATTCGTGTTGTGGCATGTACATAGGGACATAAATAAACTATATTTTATTATAGTTTGGTTTGCGAATGCGTATCTTTTTCTACATAAATTAATAAATGAACGCCAGTTTATTTGAAAAGTCGAAGTTTGCGAATTTTTTTTCGAGCACTTCCGGTTCGAATTTTAAAATTCTGTTTTCACGGTTGGTAAGACCTAGTTACCCGCTTTCCGAAAAAAAAAATGTATCGCTTCCGTGTGCAACCGTTTTGTTGCAAAAAATTCCAAAAATTGTAAAATTTTCAAATATCGCCATTTTCTCGAAAACACCATCTTTTAAAATTCTGAAATTTTGTCAGATGATTCAACTTTACAAGAATAATAAACACACCAAACACCATTCTCGACCAATGCTTCATGAATTAACTACAGCATTTTGAAGTTAGCGAAGTTTCGTTATGTTTGATGTCACAGTTAGCAACACTGGAAACAATAAAAGTGCAATGATTTGACGATGTTTGTGGTTCACATTCATTAAATGAAGAATACAAGGTTTTTTGACTTTTTTTTTTTATCAAAAAAAACCCTCTGCAATAGTAAAATGAGCCTTTCCCCTTCTCCGTTTTTTATTCCGAAGTAATCTGAGATGGAAATTACGATTACGAAACAGAAATTTTAAGTTTACTTGAGATGGCCATCCAATAAACTCTAATGATCTACAAAAAGCCTAAACTACTAGCTCAGTGATGATTTAGAATGCTCCAGACAAAGTATCAATTAAGTGCGATGTCATTAGTGATCGAAAAATGACAAAAAGTTTAAAAAAATCAAAACGTTTTCTTACGCGTTCCATCAAAGAAATTTACGGACCTTTCAAACAGAACAATTCCAGCATAAGAATGGGTCACTCGGAATTTTATAGTATTCGACTAAAATGGGTGTCTGCAACCTGCCAGGGAAGTGTGTGTGTATTGTACAAATTTTAAGTTAGCTGCTACTGCGTTAAAACAAATCAAAGGTGCAGCCTGTATTGAAGCTGTCATGAGTGATCTATTTGGTTTAGTAGTATGATCCGTAGAAAATGACAACTGTCTTCTTCAAGAATGTGGTGAATGTCCTCGAGTGGCCGGAATAAGTGTGGAGTCTTTAATTATTGATCCTGATGAAAATGAAAGTGTTACGTATGACATATGGGAAAACAATGATCTAGTTAAAAAACTATGCCACTTTCTGTCTCGTATCGTACATTGCTGGTTTAATTTCAGAATTGTAATTCATGGCTACATCAAGAAAATCCAAAGAGAATTAATTCCTACCGAAGAGCATCGTATAAAATTTCAAGATACAAATTCTATTTTACTTTATGTGGACTACGTTGAAAACTGTTAATATGAAACAACTGACAGTTTTGTTGTAATAAGCGACGGCAAAACACACGATTCGACTCATATATTCATAGCCATAGACAAGATTTTAAAAATACTCGAAGAAAAGCGAAAATATAAGTTATAGAAAAAGATTCGAATACGTAAAAATAAGTGAGCTCGAATACGTGAAAATAAAATAAATAAATAAATAAATTACAGTGCATAAAACACGAACCAACTTGTGATAGATAGCCAGTAAAAAATCATGAATGCTATCTAACAGGGTTGGCTGGTTTAAACCAGCTGGTTTTTACCAAACAACGAAAAATGTTCGTAAAAGTGTAAGTGTTTGTAAAATTTTGATGAACACACGTCTGTGGGTTATTACGTTTCACTCCCGTATATTATTCGCATTATAATCAGACCTAAATTCCCCATTCATTACTCACATTATATTGCAAAAGCAACTTTTTTGTTGTATGTTTATGAATGTTTCTTTTGCGATTTTTTATAGTTTGTTATTGTTGTTATGCAATTGCAATCAAAGAAATTCTAAATATTGTTTCGCTTTAATAATGTTTACTATTGATAAAATACATCGAAATGCCGTAATTTTTTTTTTTTTTTTTTCGGGGAGGAGGTCATACAAACATTACGAGAGGCATTTACTGAAAACAGAATTATCTTTTTTCTTTTATCTATTTATGTATAAATGGGTCAGAGCCAAAGTGGATTGAAATAAATATTATCTTTATTCACTTTTCTTACTGACACGCAAATTATTTAACTTAAGCTAATAAAAGTCATAGTGAACTAACTTGGACTAAATTTGTTTATTTCTGTACTCTGCAGTATTTTGAAATTGTCCATATGCAATTCTGTATAATGGTTTCACTTGTGCAGCTGCTTTATCTTTTTGTCCTTCTGAAATTACTCTTGGCAATTATATTGACAAGTATGTAAAGAGTAGTACAACGTATTTTTATCAGGAGTCCTTCGCGAGTGAGTCGGCAGACATGTCGCATTTATTGCCAATTAGCCCCGGTTTCGAGTTCAAATGGAGGATAGTTTGTCTAGGATGTAAGCCGAGAAGCGGTTTGGATTCTGCTTTCAGCTTATGTGACCTCTTCCAGGATACTCCGGTTGTTGCATAATAAAATCAAGGCGAAACAAACTGGTTTTTCAGTTTTTTAAATAAAAACCATGGTTTTTGCCAACCCTGGTATCTAACCAAGTCAGAGCAGGAGTGCAGCAGGAAGTCCCAAACGGTAATTAGGGATGCGTCTGTATGGAGAGATGCGTTAGCGATGAGGGGTATACGCATAATCCAGGATAGTGAAAAGACAACGGCTGATATTTAGTATCTCCCCCAATCTTGCACATATAAGATTTACAACAGTGTTACTTACTTTACAAAATATAGCTGAGCTTGGGACAGCAAGCCAAGGGAGTTAGAATCCCCCAGCGCTCTTACACTTCTACCTTTTATCACAATTTAGACAAAAACAAGGTTCTCGGTTCTGGAACCAAGAAACGAGTTGGGGGAGATACTAAATGCCAACCAAGAGCACACTTACACATACAATACTTTCATTATCACTCAAAATTCATTTCCATATGCTGTATACTGACAGTAATTATTTATATTCACATTCACTCCTTCACGAAAAATATTTCACATCGTATTTTACCGTATCGTATTCCACATCGTATAAAGCAGGCGTAAAACTAGTTAAGGACAATAATTATAACGATAGTGATATCAATGAACACAAAGAATTGGTGCCAAAATTCTTACTTCGGAACGACTGCTCCAGGCACAGTTCCAGGTACGAATGATGAGATGACAATGTAGGAGAATTCATTGAAAAGTTCTTTTCCCCACTTCTCCACATAGGTTTCTAGCACTACGTACAGACTAAACGAATTCAAGAGACAACATACCAATGTGTCACGTAGCAAAGCAAGCTATACTATCATATTGCAGGTTGATTTTGCCATTAGTTATTCCTGCAAGTGGCAAGAGATATAATCAGCGGAAAAATTTACAACACATGCTGCAGCTGCGCATCGATAAGTAGGACCGCTTTAAAAGGATATGGCAGAGTAGATACGGTACAGCAAAATAAGGTAGAGGTAGGAAGGGATTAGCTTAAAGTCAGGGAAGTTTCGAACCATTTCCATAAAACTAAGAGTATAATTTCTCGTTTCTGAGTGAGTTGACTGGCTGGAGCGGGCATTGTACAGTTAACCCTATAATCAGCACTTTGAAAATTGAAATGAAATCTTTGTTTAACGTCCCGTGCTGATGCACGGAATAATGCTGACGAATTGGCAGAAAAAGCGTAAGACGAAACGGGAATAGGCCTACCTCAAGAAAGGTCCGACGTACACGATGTTGTCGGTAAGTCTTTGTGCTATTGATGCTATTTTGTTTGAACGGGGAATTATGGATATGGTGTGACGTCATCGTCTGTTACAGTCTTAAATGACATGGTTCTAGATTACTTGTCGCCCTTCCCATTGAGCAGTAGTGAAGACGGAAAACAACGTGCCCTGCGGGGCTCTACCCGCCTTCACTCGCTAACGCTCGCTCGGTAATACTGTGTAAATCAAATGTATAAACTTTAGTACAGAAAGAAACCAACCCAGCTACTAACCCACATAGGGGACCAGTAATCTAGAACCTTTCCGTCTTCAATGTTTCACGTGGTTAGTTGTGGCTGGAGATGGTTTTTTTCTAATCTCCCACTTTGGTGCCGCAATATAGTCTTTTTTTCCTTTCTTTTTAATACGAAACCGAAATATTTTATAGGCTGTGGAAATTACTGTGTGATAGTGATATTGATGCTTACAGATTTTGTTTTCCTATGAAATTATTGGACCTTAAGACGGAGTTGCAGTGTGTGTTAAAAAGAGCAGAAGGTATCGAGTTGGGCATAATCTGTTAGAAGTGTAGTTTGTATGTTAACGTGATAATATTTTACTTTGTTACATATTTGTGTCTGCAGTTACGAAATATAAGAATATTATTTATGAATGTTCATTTGGCTCTGTTTTTTAAGCACGTATTGCTGGAAAGTTTACTCGTCGCTACCTAGTAGTCAGTGGAAGCATTTGAAATGAAATGAAATCTTTGAGCTTTACGTCCCACGGTTATGCCGGTTAGGCTAAAGGAGACGGTGGAAGCATTTGACTGTGAACCATTCTTATAACGTTGTAGACTTTTTATTTTTTTTTTGGGGGGGGGGGGCATATACGCAAAGTATTGAGAATCTTTGGTGACATTTGAAGAGAACTTTGAGCTGCAAGCGTGGGTGAGAGGGTACGATGTTGCAGTTTGGATATTATTTATCGAATAGGAAATTTTGTTCCGGTTATAGCATTGGGCAAAAGTATTATTTATGAGACATACTGTGAAATTGAACAGGCAACATTGAAATATCAGGTATTTACTTTTTATTATTTTTTTCGCAGTTGTAAAATATTTATTTGGTTTCGTTTGATGATGTTTCATTTCTAGTATATAGTTCTGTGAAATTTCCACTGCACGTTAATTGCCGTTTTTTAAACTGTAACAGGGTTAGGAGGGCATGCTCCCTTCAAGTATTTAACTTATTTCCCATTTTTAAAGAGGGGTAGGGGTTAAGGGGATCGCCCCCTTATGTTCTTTTATTTATTATGAATTTACGTAGTACATAGAACTACAGTAGTTCTTGCTGTAGTTTCATCTATTATTTAGTACATAATGTATTTCAAGTTTCGTTACATTTAGAATTGATACGATGCGAAGTTCGCTTAGTTCTTTATGTATTAATACTTGAAATATGAAATGTTGTAAATAATAGTAGGGCTTAAGTGTAGAGTTACCCCTCCAGTTTCAAACCTTCAAAGAAGCAATTAAAACATTAAACATTGTTAGGTTAGGTTAGGTTTCGTTTGATTAGCTTAAGTTAGATTAGATTACCCGATAAGACTTTAGACTAGAACAGTGATTGAAACCGGTTATCATAGAAGCTTCAATTATCACTTAAATTCAGTAATCTGTGGTTCTCATAACAATTTAGTAGATTCTGTTCATTGTTCTTATATAATTCTGTAAAACTCAATGCGGAAATATCACATTCAACGCACCGATTCGCCATCCAATACGACTACCATGCTGATGAATCACATAAACCTTCCGCGTGTTGCAAATAGTACCCACTTCTACATATCTTTTCCCGCATTAAACATAACTTTAATGCCAAACTTACATACTTAAACATCACATAAGAGCTCCAAATCATTATTTCTTACCTCATTTCTTCTGTAAATTTTCCAAATTTTTATAAAAAAACGGAGAGGCAACTCTAAACTTAACCCAATAGTACGATCATTACAGTCGGAACTAGTGATGGATAGTTCCGGAATGATTCGATCCGAAAGAAGGAATCGTTCAGAGGAATGAAAGGAACGAATCTCTGAAAGGAATCGGATTTTATTGGGCGGATTCACTCACGGGATGGATTCAGTCAGGAATTTACGTATTGAAACAGTGGATTCGGTTGGTGGAACCAAACAACAGACGAGTGGATTGATATGAATGGAGTCAGATTGATATGGGTGGGACAAAAATAGTAGTAAAGAATAGACGGACACTGCACAACGGAGAAGCAAATAATGCACGTACTGCACATGTCTGGATCAATCAATCTTTCTTACGTGCTCTCATGTCGCTTTTCCGCAATATTCTGACCACTGCAACTGCTCTCCCGACTGGAGGAGAGGGGGAGATCGGCTGCTAGTCTTTTCACTGTTTCTCTTTCTTTTTCACAGGTGTTCAGCGTTACCAGGGCTATTGATTTTTGTTGCAAGACGGATAATAAAAACTATCTGCTGTAACACACAAGCTCTTATTCAATATATTCTGATGTAATGTCCATATATCCCTATACTACTATAAAATTCGCAATTGGTTGTTTGTTTAGGTTTTAATGGTTATTTCAACACCAAGATAGTATGAAAAAAAATGAATCGAAATCTTTGAGTTTTACGTCCCACGTTTATTCCGGTTAGGCTAAAGGAGACGGTGATGATGAGTAATGAATGAAATGGTGGAATGAAGAAAGTGGGAGGAAACGGGAGAACCCGCGCACACGGTGTTTGTCCACCACGAAGTCCAGAAAGCGCGAGCTGGGATCGAACCAGTGACCCCAAGCACCGGAGGTGAACGCTCTACCACTGAGCCATCGCACCCCCGAACCACACGAGTTGCCACTGAAAATGCAACTCGAGTCTCCCGTGAGGAGAACCAAAATTCCGCGTAACGTTTATTATTATTATACAGTTTATTAAAAAATATGTAATTCTTAAAATCAGGATAGACAATTGCCCCTGCCCTCTCCAAATGACACTCCTACTAGTGTTTCTTCCAGACATGTTTCTGGGGAAGCACTGCCACCTAGAGCTCTCTGATAGTGCCCGCCCGAAAAGGGCCAAAATAATACGTCTATAATATAATAATAAATAGAATATTACCAGGAGTGCCCATCCGGAACATTTTTTTTTTAAAGAACGACTGACTCCTACACAAGGAATCCCGAGACTTCGTTTGTTGTTGCTGGGAATTCGTATTTAAATGAATAGTACGAATAAAAAATTACAGAACATTTACTTTTTTGCGTTTAATAGTCATGTAAAAGAAATAAGAAGACAACTTGTTACTCTTTCAACAGTTTCAACGTGCACTCTTAGCAACACGCTTTAATAAAACAGAAAACTCAAAGAAACAAACAATATCTGTATCTGCTCTTCTCCAATGTCAAATATTATCTCTGTCTCATAAGGAAGAAACGAAACCTTGTGAACATGTTTCAAAACACAGCAGCCTTGTGCTTCTATTCATTCCAATTTCTCACACCACCACATTACAGCAACTTCTCAGGCGATAAGAGAGGTTTGACGACTTTGGGTGAATGGAGGAATCGAATTGGGAGCCATATGAGAACTCAGAATTATTCCGACTCATCGGAACCAAAGAACTCTAACCAGAAAGGAGTGATTCCTTGTTTGGGGGAAAAAAACACGAAATCATCTAACTTTGCGGAACCAAAGGATTCGATCCAGAGAAACGAATCCTTCTTGGAACGGATTCAAAGGAATTGATTGCAGGAAAGGAACCAAACTGCCCATCACTAGTCGGGGCTTAAGTTTAGAGTTGCCCCTCCAGTCTGAAGTTGCCCTTGGACTTTGCAACATACAAAAAACAGTGCTTGAAGTATTAAACATTGTTACATTTCAATTAATGTCAGTACTCCATGTGTTTCACAAAAATTTAAAAGGTTTTCTTCATTATTTTTGCGCATCCGTTACACCTGTTCGCCATATTCGCCATATTTTACAACTACCATGCTGCTGAAACCTTCCGCATCCGGCAAATAGTACTAACTTCCACATATCTTTTCTCGTATTAAACATAACTCTCCTGCCGAACTTACATTCCTAAACATCAAATAAAAACTTCAAATTATCATTTCTTACCTCATTTCTCCTGTAAATTTTCCTGATTTTTATAAAAAGCGGAGGGGTAACTCTAAACTTAACCCCTAGTCGGAGCCAAAATTATTTCTAACAGATTCGATTCGTAAGGAACTGCTTCTTGGTAATATTTAACGAACTGTTCCGAGGAACCGGTTCTTTATGAATCGGTTTATTGAACGATTCAATTGAATGAAATGGCCAAAGTACAGAATTGCCTTGTTGTCCACTACAAACTTACTTGGCCGGAGATCGAACCAGGAATCCCACGTATCAGAAGTATGCGCTCTACCACTGAGCCACCGTGCTTCCCTAATCAACACTTTGGAGTAGACCAAGTGTAACGTAATAGTTGCCTTTGTGCCGCAAAGCAGGTTCAGTACTTTCAGGTTGATAAACGCTTAACTGTTATCATTTATGAGGAAATTCATTGTTATTACCTTAAGCGGCGGGAACTCTAAACTTGACCCAAAGTTTGCAACTCAGCTGCTAATTTGGTTAAATTTGGTCCATTTTAAGATCCTTGCAAATATTTATGTGCCAGTACAAGTGTATACGGCTACCAGCTACATGAAGTTCATATATGAAGTGAACTTGATTGAACCTCTCTAACTGCTAATAAAAAAACAATTGTATCATTGCAACAATCAGCTGTCACTTTACCAAGTTGATTATCGGTATCAGTAGCATTCCCTTGTCATCATAGGCAGTTCACAACAGGACGCGAGAAATACAAAATGCGAGTTTTTACACCTTAGTCTATGACTTTACGACAGCTTTACACTCCAGTCTATAGCTTATACTATCTATAAGTTATATACATAAGTACTTACCTTATTATTACAGGAGTTTCTTCCATACGTAAAAGCGCTAATGTAACGAAAAACTTCGATCACAATCACTTTCAATTGTTCTGCTGGCTGAATCCTTTTCTTCCTTTTTGGCGGAATTTCGTTACTATATTTTTGTTTATGATTTCGGTTGATGAACAGTGTTGTCAGAAGTAGCTACATTTTGGCTAAATGGACTGTAGCAAATGGCGTCCAGATAAATAAATGAGTTATCAATTCACATTTAATACATTTCTATTATTCGATACAACTTAATATTTTTTTTCTAATTTTATTTGTTTATTTATTAATTTTTTTACAGACTAATAAAATCAATAATTATTTTAAAATTTAAAATTACAGAAACAAATAGAAATTTGAATATAACGTTTCTACAACAATTAATTTTCCGACATTCTTAGATGAAAACCTCGGCTAAATAGATGATTGTTTACAAATATTTAAAACAATAATATTGATTCAAACCAGTGAAGCCATATCTAGCATCTTGGTGCTAGATCTAGCATAATTCACATGCATTTAGCATCTAGCATCTTGACTTTAGCATCTTGGCCAAATCTAGCATAATTTCATTCTTTCCTCTGGTGAACAGAAAAAGTACTAAGATTTAGATGGTTCAAGGACCGTCGGGAATTATTCTTCTTAGTTAAAGCGATAATTGGAACAATGAGACCAGTTAGTATTTCCGCGGTGCTAATTTATTGTTGAATTCAGAGAATGTTCAAAAATAGCAAAACGTGACACTACAAATCATATTTACTTACCCATAGTTTTATTACTGTCAACTGAAACCTGAATGTTTGGTTATCTGGGATGTTTCTGTCCCTTTCAATTTACAACTTGAGAGGGGAGGGAAATAAACGTCAGGGGACAGCTAGTAATGCACTAAAAGAAATGCTTCAGGCCTGTGTCGGAAGCGGCATGTTGTGTATATATTTCTTAAAATGTTATCCATTCATAAAAAATAAATTCGACCTTCCTTCACTATAATGTGCCATTTACCAATTTATTTCATTATCATTCCTGATAGCGTCATATTAGCTTTGTACATGAATACAGTTGAAACATTTCATTGAAATAATGATGATAAGTACGGGCAGGTCTTTAAAATTAGTTAGGGAAGATGATTTGAAAATCTGGCATAATTTACAAAAATCTAGCATAATTCAGACCCGTGTTTGGCATCATCGCGAGTCTCGAGTGTGGCAACCCTGATTCAAACGGAGGTCGATGCATTTGACCTACTGTGCTCTCTGCTGAGAAAGGGAAAACCAGAATTAGTTTTCTTCGGGTTAACATAGTTCTGTATAATGTATTGCCTGACGCTTTAACTCCCAGAAGATTTGGGGTTCAAATGTATTCTAGATCTCTCTAACTTTATTTCCAAATATCAATGCTCTTAGTGTACTAAGCGTCGTCAAAAATTATAAAGGAAAAATCTCTTCTACTTCTTTACCAGTGGGTAACGTGCCCATAATAGCGGCTACGTTCCCTCGTTGGATGGCAATACTTAATAAATTATGGACAATTTTTAGATTTAAGTGATCTTTTCATAATATATAGATCAAATTAAACATATTCGGTACCAAAATAACAATTACTTTAGCACAATTGCATTGATTTAATTTACAACTTGCTGAATGCAGACTGAAGAGGGAATTCCGCACCAGTTTTCGCAAAACTCTGCGTACGTCAATACAACGCAATGTAAATACAGAAAGTCAATATTACTGCTATGCTAATTACTGAAAACTAAATGAAAAATATTGCATTTCGTTGGCGCAAATCGCTACGGACAGTCACGCTGGCCCATTGGTTGGAACTTTCATTCCCTCCCCCTTCCCCCATAACAGGGGACTCGCGATTCTGCTTTTCGGTTCTCATTTATCCCCAGCAGTGCTTAAAGTGACATAAGATGAGATGACGGCATGGAACAAATATGCTCACTTACTGCTGTAATTTTGACAGAGCCCTGAAGAACATCTCTACCCCTGACATTTTTGCACCATTTTTGACGTGAAAAATCTATAGAAAGAGAGACAGAATGAGGACTATCCCCACTATCATCACCCTAACAGAAAATAAAATGATTTTGCTTTCCTAAGATTTTGCTTGAGCATATCGGTGATCTTTACTTAAATATCGCATTTACAATAACATAGTGATCCATCGCGGCCTTTAAGAGGATTAAAACAAGAAAACACATAAACTTATATGCTCATATGCTTTTTCGTCTCCTTTTCGTCTTTTTAGGCATTCTCCTCTCGTCTTTAGTACCTAGTATTTAATGATTCTTTCCAATCACATTTCCATCTTCAAAAGCTTCTTCTGGTCTCGTCTAGTCATCAACACTAATTTTCTTACAATTGTAAACACAGAAGTCCAGACAATGTGAAAAGAATAATTTTGAATTTCAAGAATGAGTCCTGTCAATGACAGGGACAGATCCAGGTTAAACATTTTAGGCGGGCGGTGTGGTAATTAGAAGTTTTTGAGGAGGGTGAAATTGCTCGCACAAATGTTGAAAAAATCAAGAGCACAAATTCTGCCATTGAATAGGGTGATAGGGAACTGCTATTAACTCTCAAAGCAGCAAGAACGAAGTCTTTGATAGTGCAAACATATTATTTGTTGACTCAATGCAGCCGGTGACGTCATGTGGAGGTATCGCGGTATTTTTCAACAGAACAAGTGAACTACAGCATAAAAATTAGGCTACTGTTTCAAGATGGGCAAAAACCATGTTAATTGGGCAGCAGTAGTGGTTCGTGGTCTGTACAAGCACCGGCTGCAATGTTGCAATATCAAAGGAATGTAGGCAGGCCCGTGCTGGGATACTAACGAGGGCGGTGGACAAGCCTACCAAAAGGGCGCTCATAAAAATGTTAATACGTATAATATATATATATATATATATATATATATATATATATATATATATATATATATATATATATATATATATATATATATATGTGTGTGTGTGTGTGTGTGTGTGTATGTATATCAGTGGCGGTCGGTGGATTGTGGTTTCGGGTGTTGCAGTACGAACGATCGGAGACAGAAGATATAAAATGGGCTTATTGACTAATCAGCATAACTTTAGATGCAAATGGTATGTGACATATGAAATTAAATAAAATTCTGTTTTAAAAAAATAAAAAAATGCAGAACATTTAATCCGATTAATCACCTCATTTAATTAGTAAGTTCATTCTTCTCTCTTTGAATGGAACAAATCTGCCTAATACATGCTGGTTGAACTCTAGTATTCTTATTGTCAGGTCTTTTTCGATGGAAAGCATAACCAATGGTGATAACCTTTCTTGGGACATTCAATTTCTTGAAAATGTCAATTCTTTTTGATGTGAAAAAAAAAAACTTTTCTTCTTTTACTGACGCCATAGGTACAGTTAATATTAATTTCAGAAGCTTTCTAGATTCACTAAATATTTTTTCTAGATCATTGTCAACAATTCATTCTAGCAAACTCAGTCCCTGACAGTGATCCGAATTCCTCTTCAATGTAGACTAAAGAGAGTTCGTAGTAGAGATTAATGTTATCAAAAAAATGTACATTGAACACGCTTTATTCACAATTTATGTAGGAAAATTTAAAATAAATTGTGGAAATGTATCTAGTGCACACAACATTACTACCATAAGATGTCCTGTAAATTTAAACCTTTTTTTTTTTTTTCGAACACTCTCCTGAATTGCACTTTGCTTATTTTGTCTAAGCCTTAATTGTAAGTTTTTCCTCAGTTGAAAGCTGTCAACTGGCCGGGTTTTCATTGGCCTGGCCGGAAAAATTGCTGTTATTTTGATTAAAGCCGGTGACGGGTACAAACTTCTCACCAGCCCCTTTATAACCGTTTTTTTTTTTTTTTCAAATTTCTATCTAGTTCGAAGTATAGATATTGAAAACTAGCTGTCATTCTGTAAGCTTAAAACTGTTACTTCTCACCATCTATCAACGATTAATATATTTTGTTCACCTGTTTAGAAAATTTTAAAGAGATGACAGGCACTGTATCAGGGAAAATTTGAAATTTACTTTCAAGGAATTTTATACATTTATTAAGAGTGGAAAAGGACTTCTTAAAGCAATATCCTATAGTTGAAGTAGAGACTATATGTTTAAAGAGTGAATTTCATTTTCCAAATCCAAAATTGTCACGTAAAGATTATTATACTTTTGTTCATCTGTTTCAATGATTTTAAAGTATTGGTAGTTACTGGTAAATACAATAAATTGATCAATGCCGATTGATCAATTTCAGTTTCTCATTTATAACACAATGTATCTATTAAGCTTATTAGTGAATGTTCTAAGGACATACAGAATATATGTGTTAATGCACTTTTATTCACGATATACATTTCCTTTCCATGGATAGGTCCGAACAGAGATACTTCACGCTGAGACCTATATCATAGAGAATTTTGAGACAGTGCCGAGTTTTTTTATTTTATTTTACAGAGTTGGCAACCCTATTCATACATCAACACACACACACACACACAAACACACACATGTGCGTAAAAGAAAAAAACTACATTCCAAATCATCCGTCTTGGTTGTTACGCAATGCACGATGAACACAATATACTTCCACATGAGGGGAAACAATGTTTATCAATGTCATACGTTCTGGAAAGCAACCTTGAAACCCGCCAGATATAGGAGCAACATGTTAGCTGGGAGGGGCCCAAACTATTTGAGGAAGTCCAATACGTCTACGTAATAACGAACCTGTCTTATACTGTACCCGAAAAGATAAGTAATTCTTAATTACTGTCACCTATACTTTTAGAAAAAAATGAACGATTATTTCTATAAGAAAAGAAAGAGTACATGATGAGGCGTAAAATAAAATATTTAGCTTACATCAATCATTTCTCTGTTAAACAAGAATAGTTCGGTAAGAAAGTCTACAAATGCTAGTCGAGTTTCGAAATTTTGGGGAGGTCCGGACCCGGTGGACACCCCTCGTGGCTACGCCTCTGAGCATTGCTAACTAGTCCCAAATTTAATGTGGCGTTCCCGGATTAACGGATTAACGAAACGGACAGTTACAGAAGTAAATATATATATGTTATTTAAAGTATATATGGGAGTATTAGAAAGTATTTTTTGTGTTATATATATATATATATATATATATATATATATATATATATATATATATGTGTGTGTGTGTGTGTGTGTGTGTGTGTGTGTGTTGGTGAACCCGACAATTTTTGTAGGTCGATCGGTCTACACAGCAGCACTGTGAGCAATTTTTGCAAAGCGAGCATTTTTTTAGTGGTTGCTCGAAATGTTTTTTAATTTTAACGCGTGCAGGATCCTTATAGGGGTCCCTCCGCGAGTTCTTTTGACTCCGCTCGTTTATACGGATACAGCCGGTTGTGTGTGTAAAGTAGTGCTCTCAAACGGGTCGGGTTACGGGTCGGGTCGGATCAGGTCAACTCGGGTCGGGTCAGTCGGGTCGGGTTGTCGGGTCAGGCTACTCGGGTCGGGTCAGTCGGGTCAGCTCGGGTCGGGTTGTCAGGTCAGGTTGTTGGATCGGGTCAATTGGGTCAGCTCGGATTGGGTTGTCGGGTCGGGTCAATTGGGTCAGCTCGGGTCGGGTCAGTTGGGTCAGCTCACTTTGGTCAACTGAGTTTAGGTTGAGCTTAAACTCGGCTGGAGTCGAAAGCTGCTGTTTTTCACTAGCTGCCTAATTAAAAATAGCAATTTTCAATTGATTTTATAGAAGCCATAAATCTATTTTGTACACTTGCAGCTAGTGTTTTTATGGTAAATGCTTATTTTTGTACTTGTGTGTACTTTAATTTGTAAATGTGGAAGATTGATTTTACCAATCGACTGTAATATTAATATCTACGCCAATATGGAGTCTGGATTTAGAACAAAACTAGAAGTTGTTTAAGCAAGGCCAAAAGAAAGATTGGATATGGACGACCAGGCCCAAGCAGGGCTGCGGTGGCTCAGTAGTAGAGAATTTATCTCTGGTGCATGGTGTCCATGGTTCGATCTCAGCTTGTGCTAAGTAGGCTTTGTGGTGGAGAAACGGCGTGTAGTGGGTTTTCTCGGGGTTCTGTTTCCTCCACTTTCATCATTCCACCATTTCATTCATTTCTCATGGTCACCGTATCCCTTAGCCTCGGTGCAGAATCGAGGGACCTTAAACTGAATATTTCATTTCATTTCACCAAGCCCAAGGACATCGATACAAGAACAAGATAAAGATTGGATATGCAAGACGAATTGCATAGTAATCTTGCTCTTGGCCTTGTTTTGGTGATCACCAAGTAGTGATGAGCATATTTTCTTGCTTTCCGTATAGTATGAAAGACCATAATCAAAATTACACTTGGTCTTCATTTGTACCGATGAGGCGAGCATTCTTGACTCTTGTATAGCATGCAAGACCACCAAAACTACGAAACGCGGGACCAAGACTTGACTGCAATTCAAAGAATAAGACGCAGTATTGATGACCAAGACCCAGGGAGCGAATTGTTTGAATTTCATTTGTTGGGCTGAAAGTGATGAAATAAAATTAGTACTTTGTAATTAAATATCATACTGTATTTTTATATTTTAAATTACAAAATTCATATTATGTATCTTCTTACCTGCAACTATATGTACTGTAAAATAAGTTTTAATTACCAAGAAAGAAAAATCAAAGTGGCACGGGTCCCGGAATCATAAGAACCTATTTTGGAATTAAAGTTGAAGGCTTGGAAAAAATCACAGATGTTCTCCTGTTTCCTCAACCCTTATCATTGTAGTTAAACGATTTCCTTTTGTCTCCGCCAAGAGACTCTTGGTACTGCCTTTCGAGAAGACCCCCTGCCGTCCAAGCAAGTGAGAACACTGACCTTGAATAAAAATTTCGTCACATAGAACTAAAGCAAGAAAAAAATAAACTCTTCCCACGTCGGACATTGGTATCAGTTATAAAAAGAAATAACCAAACCTCAAAAAGTGCCAAATATTCATTAAGATGCATATACAAATCCTCCGCGTGATCTAGCTAGTGGTTAACGTGTAAGACTTCGGTACATGTGGTTCGGGTTTAATTCCCAATGGGAGTGCATTTTGGCGTTCACCCAGTATCGTGACGTAGTGCTCTCAAACGGATCGGGTTTACCCGACCCGACCCGTGACCCGACCCGACTCGGATCGGATCGGATCGGGTCAGCTCGGATCGGGTCGGGTCAGTCTGGTCAACTCGGGTCGGGTCAATCGGGTCAGCTCGGGTCGGGTTGTCGGGTTAGGTCAATGAGGTCGGATCATGGTTCGGGTCAGTCGTGTCGTGTCGGGTCATCGGTGGGGTCAGTCAATTCGGGTCACGGGTCGGTCTTCAACCCGACCCGACCCGACCCTTTGAGAGCACTAGTGTAAAGTGTGTGTTCAGACTGAAAAATTTCGTTTCTCGATCGGTGTGTATTCCGACACAGTGCCATCTACGTGTGTGTTCCAAGCAGGAACTAGAGCAATTCAAACTCCCTGCAGCTCCGTTCACCATTGTTGAAAATCAAGTATTTGTTGAAATGTTAAAGAAAATTAGCAGCTATAGCAGAGGAATTATTCACAATAAGAACTCGGATATGGATATTACATAAAAATAACTCTATGTCTAAAATGTTCTTATTAGAACTGAGGGGAGGGAGAGGTGTTTATATATAAAATTGAAAGTGACTATGTTTGTGACTCTTAATCTCTTGAACTGCCAAACCGATCTCGATCAAATTTGCAACGTAGATGCGGTTCTGGCCTGGAAATATTTTTAGCTGTTTACTTTGACAGTAGAGCTTAGGGGAGGGGGAGGAGGGGGACATAGAAAAGTAAATAAAACTTAACTCTTGAACCAAAAGACCAATCTTGATCAAATTTTCAATGTAAATGAGGATTGGGACTGGGATGACTTTTATCATTTCATTTTGACGGAGCAACGCAGGGGAGGGAGTGGAGGGGGAAATATATAAAAATCAATAAATATAAAAATAAAAGTGACCATGTTTGTGAATTAATAACTTTTAAACCACCCGGTCGATCTCAATAAAATTTCCAACATATATGAAATTCAAACCTAAGAATTTTTTTATCATTTCATTTTCCAGTAGATATTAGGGGAGGGGCAGAAGGAGGGGGAAATATATAAAAATGAATAAAACAACTCTTGAACCACCCTACCGATCTCGATCTAATTTTCAACATAGATAAGGTTTGGGCTGGGATGCTTTCTTCATTTCACTTTTACAGTACAAAGAAGGGTTGGGAGAGGGGAGGGGACAGACATACAAAATAAATAAAACTTGACTCTTGAACCACTCAACCGATGTCGATCACACTTTGAACATAGATAACGTTCGGGCGTGGGATGTTTTCTTCATTTCACCTTTACAGTGCAACGAAGGGGAGGGGGAGGCGGGAGATGTATGTAAAAAAAAGTAAAAATTAAAGAGACTGTCTTTGTGACTTCATCACGCTTAAACCACACGACCGATCTTTAAAAAATCAACATAGATGTGGTTCGGACCTGAGGTGCTTTTTATCATATCACTTTAACGATAGAACTTAGGGGTGGAGGAGGGGAGGGGAGAAATCTATAAAATTAAATTAAACCTAATAACTCTAGATCCAATCAAATTTTTAACATATATGAAATTCAAACCTGGGAAGATTTTTAGCATTTCATTTTGAAAGTAGATTTTAGGGGAGGGGCAGGGGGAACAAGAAATATATGAAAATGAATAAAACTAAACTCTTGAACCACCAAACCGATCTCGATCTAATTTTCAACATAGATAAGGTTTGGGTCTGAGATGCTTTCTTCATTTCACTTTTACAGTACAAAGAAGGGAAGGGGGAGGGGAGGCGACAGATATATAAAAATAAATAAAACTTAATAACTCGAACCACTCAACCGATCTTGATCAAGCTTTCAACATATAGTATTCGGGCATGGGATGTTTTTGTCATTTAACTTTTACGGAGCAACCTAGAGGAGGGGGAGGGAGGAGATATATAAAAATCAATTTATATAAGACTGAAAGTGACTATTTTTGTAACTTAATAAATCTTGAACTATCTGATCGATCTCAATCAAATTTTCAAGATACATGAAGTTCGGATCTGAAAACATATCTGCAATTAGACTTTAGCGGTAGTTCCTAGGGTAGGGGAACAGGAGGGAGCCGTACAAGTAAAAACTAATAAAAGCTAATAACTTTTGAACCACCCAACCAATCTTGATCAAATTTTCAACATATATGAGGCTCGGGCCTTGAGAGTTTTTTTATCGTTTCACTTTGACGAGCCAACGTAGTGGAGGTGGAGGGGAAGATATAAGTAAAAAATAAAATAGAAATGACTGCCTTTGTGACTTCATCACTCTTGAACCACCCGACCGATCTCAATCAAATTTTCAACATACATGAGTTTTGGGGCAGGGATTGCTCTAGACTATTCAATTTCACGATGCAACGTAGGGAGGGGAGGGGGAAGATAAATTTCAAAATGATCAAAAATGACCGAAATTAGTGTTGAATCCATAGTTTTCGGGGTCGATGAGAGAAAGAGTGACACTTCTGATGCTGTTTCAATCCAAGTTCAGCCCTGATAGTTGGGGAGGGGGAGGGTACAACGAAGTGAAGGGGAACAAACATTTTGAAAAGATCGAAAATGACTAATATTAGTCTCGAATCCATAGTTTTACGAGTAGCTGAAATTAACAGTGACAATTCTGATGTCGTGTGTCGCAGCAAGCAGGAGGTGGAGGGGGAGTTATATATAATAATGATCGAAAATCATCAATATTAGTGTCTAATCCATAGTTTTCGAGATCATTCAGATAAAGAGTGACTTTTGCGATCCGGTTTGAGTCTAAAATCAGCCCCGCCACTTGGGGGAAAGGAAGAAAGAGATATATAAATATGATAGAAAATGGCCACTATCAGTGTCGAATTTATAGTTTTCTGGATCCCTTATATGAACAGTGGTACTTTCGATCCCGTTTAAATTCAAATTCAAATCTTCAAATTGGAGAGGAAGAGGTTTTAAAATGATCGAAAATGACCGATATTAGTGCTGAATCCACATTTGGGGTCACTGAGATGAACGGTGACACTTCCAATGACATGGGCTGCAACATGGCTGAGGAGAATATAATAGTCGAAAATGACCGATATTAGTGTTGAATCTATAGTTTTTGGAATCGCCAAGATGAACAGTGACACTTCTGATGCTGTTAAAATGCAAATTCAGCCCCACATCTTGAGAGAGGGGGAAGGGAAATAAATCAAACGGATAAAAAATAACCCTATTAGTATCGAATTCATAGTTTCCGGGGTCGCTGAGATGACCGGTGACACATCCGATGCCCTAAAGCGCAACATAGAAGACGAGGAGGGGGAGATATATATATAAAAATGGTCAAAATTTTCCGATATTAGTGTTTGATCCGTAGTTTTTAGGGCCGCTGAGATGAAGAATGACACTTCAGATCCCGTTTAAAACCAAACTCAGCCCCGTAACTTGGGAGTGGGGGAGATAATAAAATGATCGAAAACGATTAATATTAGTGTCGAATTCATGATTTTCGGGGTCGCCGAGATGATCAGTGATCTTTCCGATGCCGTTTAATTCGATGCCATTAAAAACGAAAACAGCATATTCCGTGGGTACTAAACACATGAGATACGGAATTCTGCATTTAAATTTTCATTTTATCCAGCGAAGCGGGTAAATATATGCTAGTAAAATTTCATAACTTTGGAACCACCGAACCCATCTCATTCAAATTTTCAACATGGATGAAGTTCAGACCTGGAATGACTTATCATTTTAGTTTGACGGTATATATATATATATATATATATATATATATATATATATATATATATCAGACCACCCGGTAAAGGCATTTTTCTGTTCGTAGTGCACGTAGACACTTCAAACAAAAAATGAATGACTGCAGACGACAAACAAGAAGAATTACACTTTTCCTCAACCCCTACCGAAGTTGAGCATTGTGGGTCTTTACAGGTAGGCCTAGTGTATCATCTTGCAACACGAATCAAGTTTGCGGACAGATATTCGGGTCTGTAAGTATCTGAGGGTGCAGTAAATATATTCCGGTGCACGCTAATCTATAATATATAGCAATATCATGCGACACACGTTTCAATATGCGTCTGAAACAGGTTGAAAGCCGTAAATTAGTGTGAAATAAATAATTGCTAGCTTATTCTCAGATCGGTGCTATGGTTGCAACGACAGTAGCAACACCATGCGGCTTAGCTGTAATGCTTCTGCCTCTACTGAGTCGATGGTGATAAGTAACTTAAGATTAAAAGGTAAAATCTTCTATCCCATAGCGGCCTAGGGTGGTGATTTAAAGGATATCTTGCTTATTCATCGTAGTTTCAGGAGATAGTATAGTTGTATCTCTTTGCTTATTGCAGCCTCCGGAGTAGGTAGTTATAGAAATACTCCTTTGCCTATTACGGCTTCAGAAGTTGGATTTAAGGAAATCTCCGTAACACAAAACGATCACAAGAATAGTTTAGGAAGGTTAGCGATCGGCACTGGAACTTATTTTTCTATCCACTTGAGGTCTTCTTTTATGGCTGTCCTCTGAAGGGAAAGTTCGTGAGGAGAGGGTTGGCCACCTTGGATTTCCTTCGGAACCAACTTCGCGTCTTTCTGGTATTCTCCTTCACCGTCTGTTGATTGTTTTGAACAAAAAACACGAGCTCGTAATGAAGCATACTTTATAGTAGTTGCTCACACCTGAGGCACGGAACCTTACAACCCCCACACCAGGAACAGAATCCAGAGGATTATTTGAAAAATACAAATATTGCTCTGGAAACATGTGTTAAAAAGGTTCTATTTTCATGGTAAAATCCTTGATATGTGCCAGTAAGTAGGAACATAAGCCCGTAAAACTTTGCAAAATTCTCTTTTGGTGGAATCTTGAAATCTGTAGTTTTGGCTATTCTTGCAGAGATTTTAATAGAATTGTCTGATATTAAATATGCGAGAACATTCAGCTCTGAATAAAAGAAATTTGTCTTAGGTGAAGCAAAAAAATTTCTTAATTTTAAAAATAAAATTTCGGTAGCTATTGTTGAAAAGTGTAGATTCCCAGGAAGATACAATCGGCAAAAGATCTTATTCATTAATCATTGTAAAATAATCATAGTTGCAATTAAGAGATCTTGCGTGCTAGTTTTATGACCCATAACGCATATGAGACTTGTAAGATTTTCTTGTGTGATTGACCTCGAAGGTCATGTATCAGTGGCTTTTCGGATAGAGCAAGATTTGGTGGTAGCTCGAAGAGAGATCTAAGGTCGTTATGTATTTTTTACCTTTCAAAGTGTACAAGAGAGATATATAAACTGTACAAAGATGAGCATTTCAACACCATCCTGACAGGTGATGAAAAGTTAGCTTGGGATGCCTTTGTTCAAGTATCAACAAACTTTTTAGGAAATAAGAGGACAGAAAAGTATAAGGATCTTGTGGCAAATATTCCGCCCTGCTACGATAGATTGGGGTGTAACATGTCCTTAAAGTTACATTCCTTAGATTCCCACTTGATTTCTTTCCTGATAACTGTGGTGCTGTAAGCGACGAGCACGGGGAACGCTTCCACCAGCAAATTTCGGACATGGAAATGAGATACCAGGGAAAGTGCAATGCATCAATGGTGGCCGATTATTGTTGGACACTAATCAGGGAATCACCAGCAGAAAACTACAAACGCCAGGCAAAGTGGTTGCGCCTTCAGTAACCTTCCTCCGAGGGATAACAACAAGGTAAATATATGGATAAGCTTATATAAGCAATAACGTAAAATTATCATAACTTCAAAACGATAGCTAATCTTGCATTTTCATTAACATTTTCGTTATCAGCACACCCGAAAACACAAAGATTAGCTGTTTTCATACTAGATACCGAAAAAAGTAAAATTTTGTTGGCTAGTGAAATCGAACACGGGATAATATGCATGAAAGACACAAATCTAGGAATTAGATCAGTGGTAAGACATTTTCTTCTTCGAGACTCGATCGACCCCTCCCTCTCCAGAATAGGATATTTTTTTATTTTAAAAATAAAACTTATTCCAAGAATTTTCACCTTTGTATTATAAATGTTAAATAAAATCTATTGACTTCGAAAGACCACCCCCAAACTTTCAGTCTGGATCCGTCTCTGCTACCACCAGACTTATATTTGTTCTTTATGAGTTTGTGAATAACTTCTTTCTTCCAAGCGTCTGTATCTCTCTCACTCTATCAATTCAGCCAAGTGCTGCTAAGCGGAGAAATTCCTATTACAGAAGCTGACCAGTTGCGGAAGAAGGTGCAACTGCAAGCCCGCAATACGGGAAGATAGGAGCGATGCAAGAATAAATCCACTTCCCCATGTTAAAAGATAGGAGCTCGCTGACATATGCTCAATGTTACTGCTTCCGGTGGCAACGTTCGCTGCAACTGGAAATGTAAATCTCTCTCTTTCTTTTAGTTTTTTAATTGATTTTTTTAGAAATGCATCAATACTGTTTTGCGCTCAAGAGCAAAGGTTTATTTTTTTACTGATACACTACTTTAATACTTAAAAATATTTTTAGTATTAAAAAAATATCCGGTTGCACAACCATGCAACATATAGTACTGCTGTTGTGCAGTAGCTCATTGCAATGACAGAGGAAGCAGGGGTGTAGCCAAAGGGGGCCCATTGGGGCCAGGCCCCCCCAAATGACCAGCTTTTAAAACATCATAGTAAAATTATCTCGCTTCATTCATTTAAAAGTAACGAAGTTTATTGACAATTAATAATTTATGGTAAAATAGTATGGAGAAATATTGTTTTTCTATACCGATCAAAAATAGTATAATATTTCTTCCTTATACCGATCAAAAAATGGATACTTTTTTGTGACAGCAAATTACACAATTTACTGCGATTTACATTTGACAGTTTGAAGACAAACGTTTTAACAAGGTACTACGAATACAGTCATAAAACAAAGGTACTAAACTAATTTGTAAGTACAGTATATTTTTATATACTTCAACAAGTGTTTTAATAGACATAGAGGATGGAAAATTTGGTGAAAAACAATGTTTTTATTCAATTTGGATTTCATTCGCTCTCTCTTTTATTTCTACTCACTGTAATAAAATAATTATGTTTTTTTAGTCTGAATAATAAATAAATATTTTTGTCAAGAAACCTTAAAGAAATTATGTGAAATTCCAAAAAAAATCAATTTTGTGTAGATAGGTTCTGTATACAAGGGCTTAAATTTAAATATAAAGGTAACCAAGAAAAGTTTTGTTGCTTTTTCACCCACCACCTTCGAAGATCGATATGTCACCTAACCTGTTAGATCAAAAATAGTCCCCATCAGCATCGACGACCTTCTGAAAACGTTCTAGAAGGCCATGGAATCCATCGTGGTAGAACTTGGTGGGCAGTGAAACGAAGAAGGTATCAGGTGCATTTTGGACTTTTACTAGGAATTTGAACTGGCGTCCTCTAAGGTGATTGTCCACAGAATGGAACAGGTGGTAATCGGACGGTGCAATACCTGGGGAATATAGTGGTTGCAATATTGTTTCCCATCCAAGGCGGAGAATGATGTCCTGAGTCACCCTAGCCACGTGAGACTTAACGTTGTCCCGTAAACGAGGACCCATTTGCAATTCAGAAGTGATGGCTCCAGAGTTTTGAGTTTTCCTTGAGCACAGCTCAACTGCTGACACTACACAGTTTCATTGATACTCTGACCAGCTGGTAGCAATTCCCGATGCACGATGCACCAAACACACAGAAGGACCTTCTTCTGATACAGTGCTGGTTTCGGCTGTTTTGAAATCGGTTCATGGGATGCTAACCAATGATGACGGCGCCGTGGAGCTTCGTATAGGACCCACTTTTTATCACATGTCAACGCCCTGTCCAGAAATGGCATCGAAACAGTGAATAAACACAGGCGACTGCCGCGTTGCCTTCTGGCCCGGAGTCAAAACATGTGAGACCCATCGACCCAACTTGTAGTGCTTCCTAAGTTGATGGAGGTGCTGCCGAATGGTTTCTTCACACACTGAATTGTAGTCCCAGTTCCTCTTTGTACACTTGTTGGTCTTCTGGCACGTGGTGATTTCGGGTGTTTCGTCATCGTCCTTAAACTTGTTAAACCATCGCTGGACTGTACGCGTCGTCACGACACCCTCCCAAAGGCCTGGCATATCTTCTGTCCCGCTACAGATGTTTGACCTCCAATTGAACTCGTTCAGCATACATGCTCTTATGACGCTCTGTGTATGTCCCATGTTCCCTCTGTCTTTACGCAAGTTCACGGTGTGTCTGAATCGCCACAACCAAGTGGTATGTTAGATATACCCACACCAACAACTGACGTTCATCTCCACTCGCATTCAACTTACGGTGTGAGGTCCAATTGAACACAGACCTCCACGAAAAGGGACAGGACTTTCTTGGTTACCTTTATAGTTATGCACAAAAGTATAGCGTTTGGCCCCGGGCAGTAGTTCTTGATTAAGCATAATAAAAACTATCTTGAATATAATTTATGGATAATAATAATAATAATAATAATAATAATAATAATAATAATAATAATAATAATAATAATAATAATAATAATAATAAGTTAAAATAGTGTTTTTAGCTTTCCAGAAGGAAACCAAAATTTTCCTTTCTTTCAGGCCTCAAAAACACTAGCAGCAACACATTTTTTGGCTTTGTATATTGTAGCTGCCCCCCCTCAAAAACGACGGGCTCCTACAGAACCCTGCTGGCTACACCCCTGAGAGGGAGTAACACAAGTGAAATAATGTTCCATCAATTCCCTAAAAATAATGAACTTCGAAGAAGATCAATGTCCTGCTGTAAGCGAAAGAACACTTTTAATGTGGATAACATACGAATATGTTCTGCTCACGTTTTACCATAGGATTATCAAAGGGATTTGAAAAATGAGCTTCCAGGTTTGCCGCAAAAGAAGTGTTTAAGATCTGACACTGTTCTCTCATTATTGATACCAAACTGGCATGGGGAAACATAAACTAGACACTAGCCAAGCTGAAAAACACATGTAACAACAGTAGTTTATTTTACTTTTATTGACATTTGTTTCTGAGGAGTTTGTATAAATAAAGTTAAGTGGAAGGGGGATACCAACGAGAATATAAATGTATACCCAGGGGTGCCCACAAGGGGGGGCTATGACGCAAACTGCGTCATTGAAATATTTGGGGAGGGGTAAAAATCTATATAAATATGTTTGAGGGTGTGTAAAATTTAATCGAAAAGTTTTTTTTTCATGGAAGAACACTTACGGATAGACAATTGAGGGGGGTGCGTCATGGACATGAGGGGGGGGGACCCTACTGGTATACCCATACATATTCTTTAGTTTAAATGATATTGTTAAGTTTCGTTGCGTATCTGAATCATTATTCTGGCAAAAGTGCACTTTGTGCAGAACATTCATAGAAACCTATTACGAACCGAACCGAACCGAACCGAATCTACCCTAACCTAATCTTGTGTAACCGAACCGAATCTAACCTAACCTAATCTTGTGTAACCGAACCGTACTTCTTACGTACAAATCAAATTGATTGCATTCCTTCTACAATGCCACACCCTGTGACACAATCACTTGTTCTGCTAAAAGTGTACTCTTACCATTATTCTTATAATTCAAGAGCTAACTGAGAGAGGAGGCTAAGCCTTAAAAACTAAATTCCGAGAAATCGAAAAGTGAAGTGTAGGACAAATAACTGCAAATTTTCCCCTGTGAAGCTGGTTCTTATGTATAGCACTATATAGATATCTGTGCAACTCGTAACCTGTAATATATAAAGCCCATTATACTTCGTCATAGTTTCCATCAAATATTGTATCAAACTTTTCTTTGATGGTAGTTTGGTCAAATAAGTTGGCTTAAAACGTTCGAACCCTTAATAGACGATCAAATATAAAGATGAATATCCTTGCTCATTTGTTTATATTTCTTGATTCAATTGTTAGGTTACTTAAACGGTGGCATCTGCTGAAGTAACCATAATGAATAAGGTTGTAGAAATGAATGGAACAGTGGCGGAGCCAAGGGTGGGCCTGGGGGGCCAGGCTCCCTTGGTCGAAATCTTGGCCCCCCCTAGCGGCCCCCTCACACAGAGTGATACTGCTATAGGTCGACAAACGGTGAGTTAATAGTGGCCACAAGTGAAACTACTACCGAAACATATCTCGACAACAAAGTTACCAACTGCAGAATATCGTATGTTGCAATAGTCTGCATTCCGAGCAAAAATCTTCAGGCTCCTTTTTGTTTGTAGTACAGCAAGATCTAATTTATCGAAATCTGTAAGGTGCATGCATTGACCTCAGCATCTGAACGTTCCTTTTAACCTCTGTCCCTTATCTGGTTGTCTTTGTTTTCGACAAAGAACAAAAAAAAAAAAAAAAAAAAGAAAAGCAAAATCAGTCTGCATTCTGATTTGCTTCAATGTTGAAAGTCAAACTAAAATAAGAGATGCTTACTTACAACTAGCATGCACTGAAGTAAAACTTTACACTTGTGTTGGACGAAAGAAGTCTTCGTACACTAAGTAATTAATTTCCATCGATTAGTCCATGCCCCTCCTTCAAATCTAATCTCAAAACTTACAATATTAATTTAGCATCGACTACAGGATAGTAGCGACATTTGAATTTATTGTAAGGCTTTGAAACATCCGAGACTCAGAGGATAGAAATAAGGGAAATTAGTCAATAGGGCCACTGAGGAAGAATCTTGGTAATCTCCTCAGTTGAAATATTTATCCACGAGGGATGATTAATCACACCATCTTCCAAATCTTAAGCTGATGTTCTATCGCTGAGCTTTCGCCATTCAGTGTGGGTGTGAAGTGTTTGTGTATTTGAATTCACGTCAAATTCTAAAAAGTAGTGAAGGTAAACAAACGATAGAAAGGAAAAGGACCACGTATACTTCTTTTGCTGTAAGGAGTCCCGATTTAAATGTCTGTTCTAACACTGTTTGATATTAGGGAAAGAAAAACATATTTCCTCTTTTTGCTTCAAAGAGTGCTCACTTCATCATTTTAATACGAGGGTCACTACGAAAGTTTTGAGATACGCATTGTTGTGGCACAGTATTTGAATTCCAACAATTGCGTTCGGTAGTGGTATCCAGAGCGAAGAAGCGAAGCAAGTTCCAACTCGCCTCGCTTATCGGCGTGGCCGTATCGCCTTCACTTGTTTGTTGATGTGAGCATTATTCGGCTGTCTAGAATGGAGCTCGAAAGAGAACATTTTCGGGCAATGATCCTTTACGATTTCAAAAGTGGTTTGAACGAGACACAAAGCCTTGACCGTTTGCAGGGGGCATTTGGGGACCTTGCTCCTTCGTGTGCTATAATTTTTCGGTAGTTTGGTGAATTCAGAAGAGGCCGGACATAACTTAAAGATGAAGAGAGAGCTGGACGTCCGGCAACAGCTGTCAGATGAAAACATTGCCGCTGTGGAACAAATGATTCGAGAAAATCCTCGAACAACTTTCAAGCACATTGAATCTACAGTGAACATTGGATCACCAGCAGTAAAAGAAATTCTTCATGATCATCTTCGGCTCAGGAAGGTTTCATCTCGTTGGGTGCCTCACACAGCAGAAGCGCATGCATGTGGAAGGGCGTGAAGAAATGCTTGTAAGATTTGATGGAGGCAATTCTCGACGCGTCTCTGACATTGTTACTGGTAATGAGACTTGGATCTATCAATTTGACCCTGAAAATAAACGCCAGTCTACAGTTTGGATCTTTTCAGACGAAAATCCACTCACGAAAGTGAAGCGACCGCGAAGTGTGGGGAAGAAGATGGTCACAACTTTCTTCTCCAAATCTGGCCATGTTGCAACTGTTCCACTAGAAGAACAAAGGACTGTTACTGCTCAGTGGTATCCACTGTTTGCCTAACAAAAGTGTTCCAGAAGCTTCGGGAACGGCGTCCAAGAACTGGATTGCGTGGGATCCTGCTTCATCATGACAACGCATCCGCACACACGGCCAACATCACAATTCAGTTTTTAGAATCTACGGAGATCAAACTTATGACTCATCCGACGTATAGCCCTGACTTGGCCCCGTGTTTTTTTTTCCAGGATCAAAGATCGCATGCGTGGGAAGAAATTTTGCAGCCCTGAAGAAGCTGTAGTGTCTTACGAGAATGAACTTTCAACACTTGGAGAAAAAGACTGGCAACACTGCTTCCAAAAGTGGTTTTCGAGGATGCAAAAGTGTGTAGTGTAATGGTGAATACTTTGAGAAAATGTAAGTGTTAAATTGATTTTAAATATGTAAGTTATTTCACATCTCAAAACTTTCGTAGTGATCCTCGCAATGTAAAGGCACATTCATTACTCAGTTTTAGAGCTCAAGGGTAAAAGTAACCAAAAGTAATTGAACTACGGCCAGATCAAAACAAGATTCTGGAACTGGGGCAGTTGCCCGGGCGCTAGCAAACTAATATATGTGTTTATTGGTGTAGATGTTAGAGACCTGCACGGGCCGAATTTTTTGGCCCGAGCCCAATTCAGCCCGAGCGTATCTAGGCCCGGCCCAGCCCGGGCCCGAAAAGTTTTGGAGATTTTCGGCCCGAGCCCGGCCCGGCCCGATAAGTTTTTCAAAATTCTTGGCCCAAGCCCGGCCCGGGCCCGATAAATTTTAAAAGTTTTTGGCCCGACCCCGGCCCGATATTTTTTTAAAAAAAATTAGCTCGAGAACGAATCTTTCTCAAAATTTAGTACTAAATTTGACCTAACCCTCAGAAACATTTTCTAAACTTTGGTTCACAACCTGACGCTTGCCTTGCGATGGTACCATTGCCTCCTAGAACTTTCCCTGTCATCAAGAGAACAAAAACTCCATTCCTTGTAACAAAAATCTAACTTAATTGATTTTTAGCATAAAGTGAAGATGGCAATATTGTTTAGCGACAGGCAAAACACTCCCACCCCTTCTTTTTATATTTTGAGTTCAGTGAAGGTCAAGGTCAGAGCCCAGTTTACCGCATAATGCCTGCAATACTCTATAGTGAAAGGGAGTCGCTAAGCAACACAACTGTAAATAGCCATTGCATTCTTTGTAACATTTTTCACGGACACACTTCTTCAACGTTTGGCTTTATTCCAATTATCGTTTAACGAAAGTCAATAATTATTAAAGAATTGCAATTGATCGGCCCCAGCCCGGCCCGACCTGAAGAGAAATCAGTGTCGGCAGGCCCGGCCCAAAGAAATAACAGAGTCGGCCCGCCCAAGCCCAGCCCGCGGGCCGGGCCGGGCTTCGGGCCTCGGGCTGGGCCCGGCCCGTGCAGGTCTCTAGTAGATGTGCATAGATGAAAGGGTTACTAATCGCAAAATTTGCCCTGGGCACCAAATGCCTAGTTTCGTCACTGATTAGGCTACCATTTTTTAGAGCGTGAAATTTTGACAGTTTTCTGAAATATTAAGAATACATGATAATTACTGGCAGTTTACTTTAAAGTGAAACTTAAGCTTCAAGAGCAAGGCTTATAATTTAAAGTGGGGTGGAACGGCAAATCACTGTCCTGTTAGAGTTCAGTTCCTGTTTCTGTGCGACGTTTGTCTCGTAAGCACTTTTGCCCTCGTACATCACATTTTACTTTATTATTATTATTATTATTATTATTATTATTATTATTATTATTATTATTATTATTATTATTATTATTATTATTATTAATAATAATAATAATAATAATAATAATAATAATAATAATAATAATACAGTTTATCTACCAAACAACTATTTATATTATTATGCGGTATTAAACCAAATCTGGAAGTTGTGATATTTATTTATTTCCATCATTCCATCCGGGAAATAAATGTCATCTATACGAGATGGAATGTTTTCGGGTAAAATTTAATATGACTGCTGCCATGCTGTAACTTTGAGCTTCGCCTTATTTTAAGTAGATGCAGACATGTCGGAAGGTTTGATTCTTGTAGATTCACTAGTTCAAACGCTGTCGAAAATGTGGTCTGGAGAATATGACTCTCAACGAACAACATTCGAACAAATTTATCAAGAATATTTGTGGATATGCAAAAAAAAAAAAAAAAAAAAAAAAATGGTCCTGAAATTCCAGTGCCGGAAACAGATAGAATATAGGGGTTCCTCGTGGAAATGAACTAGACATTTGCCATTCGGCCCGTGCAGGTCTCTAGTAGATGTGCATAGATGAAAGGGTTACTAATCGCAAAATTTGCCCTGGGCACCAAATGCCTAGTTTCGTCACTGATTAGGCTACCATTTTTTAGAGCGTGAAATTTTGACAGTTTTCTGAAATATTAAGAATACATGATAATTACTGGCAGTTTACTTTAAAGTGAAACTTAAGCTTCAAGAGCAAGGCTTATAATTTAAAGTGGGGTGGAACGGCAAATCACTGTCCTGTTAGAGTTCAGTTCCTGTTTCTGTGCGACGTTTGTCTCGTAAGCACTTTTGCCCTCGTACATCACATTTTACTTTATTATTATTATTATTATTATTATTATTATTATTATTATTATTATTATTATTATTAATAATAATAATAATAATAATAATAATAATAATAATAATAATAATAATAATAATAATAATAATAATACAGTTTATCTACCAAACAACTATTTATATTATTATGCGGTATTAAACCAAATCTGGAAGTTGTGATATTTATTTATTTCCATCATTCCATCCGGGAAATAAATGTCATCTATACGAGATGGAATGTTTTCGGGTAAAATTTAATATGACTGCTGCCATGCTGTAACTTTGAGCTTCGCCTTATTTTAAGTAGATGCAGACATGTCGGAAGGTTTGATTCTTGTAGATTCACTAGTTCAAACGCTGTCGAAAATGTGGTCTGGAGAATATGACTCTCAACGAACAACATTCGAACAAATTTATCAAGAATATTTGTGGATATGCAAAAAAAAAAAAAAAAAAAAAAAATGGTCCTGAAATTCCAGTGCCGGAAACAGATAGAATATAGGGGTTCCTCGTGGAAATGAACTAGACATTTGCCATCGAAATATCACAAATTCATTTTGGATGAATCTCTTCCTTCATTGGAGGCAGAAAACGAATTTTCTAAAGATAATATACTAAGAGATATTTTTCTGCCTACTATTGATAAAGCAATCACTGAGACGGAAAAACGCTTTGGATCATGTAGCAAAATCATTAGATCAATCACCACTCTACATCCAAAAGGTGAAAACTTTCTAAATTACTACATTGTGGAGCATATGGTCCAGTATTATGAAAGTGATCTGGAAATATTTAAATGTAAACTCAAAATCGTCCCAAACACAATTAAGTTGTATGAAGACGAGAGAAAACCAAAGTTGATTCCTTGGTGAATTTCGTTGATCTTTGCGTCTACAAAAACGCATTCCTTGAAACCTACAAAGTAGATATCATCTCTGTGACTTTATCAGTTTCTAGTGCTGCTTGTGAAAGGTCATTCTCATCTTTGAAAAGATTAAAGACATATAGGCAATTCAATGACTGATGATAGGTTGAAAAACTTAGGATTACTTTATATTGAACAAAATTGCTAAATCGTTAGATCTAGAAAAAGTTGTTGATAAGTTTGATGCTGCCCACAAGAATAGAAAGGTCCTCTTTTAAGTAGAGGCATGACTCTCTAAGTTATTTTCTTGACCTGTAAAAGTGTATTTCTCTGCTTCCACTTAAATCAACCAGCCACTCATATTTTAAATTCAGCGATTAAATTACTACTTACTTATATTAGAAATCAATTGTATTAATGTATCCTAGTTGCTTGAAGTAGTACATTCATACATTTTCACCGTAAAAGAGTAAAATTATGAACAACAAAGATGAAAACATTCACCTTGAACACACACACACACACACACACACACACACACACACACATATATATATATATATATATATATATATATATGTGTGTGTGTGTGTGTGTGTGTGTGAAAAATTTCATTCATTGGAGATGGCCCCCTCAAAATTTTCTTGGGCCCTTCATTGGCCCCCCCTGAGAAAAATTCTAGTTACGCTACTGGAATGGAATAACTATTCACAGTTACTTCTGTCTCTTTTCCCTCCTTTATTGCTATTCCCAAATACTTATTTTCATGCTTCCTTTCTTGTTCAGTAAATACGTATGAATCTATATTGTATTTATCAGACGAAATTTAAGCATCGGACCGATTCAGTTAATTTTCGAGTAACTTTTGTAACTTTGGGGCACTGATTAAGAATAAATAGTCCGTTATAAAAATATTAGGTTTTACAGTTAAAATGAGAGAGTACATATTAAAGAGGTTTCTGTAGGATATTAAATTCCGGAGGAATTTTTCAGTGTAGGAAACCAGTAATTTATATTTAGAAATGCGAAAATATTACACGTGCTCTAACCATGTGATTTTATGCAACATCAGGTGTTTTTTGAACTGTCCTCATTTACGCACCCAACCTTAGTCACTGACCATTGCCTCTTGCAAACCCACTCCTGTGCTAACTCGTGGGGCCCATGCTGTGCTCTTGCTTTGAATCGGTTAAGTATCATCCTCGCTTTTAATGGTCACCTAACGTAAGTTGCTTTTTCTGCAGTCTTTTTTAAAATAATATTCGTTCGACGCATATTTATACCTTAAACAAAGTCCGCGTAAAGTGAATCTGGACTCATGAATGTAACTCCTACTCTAAGAAACCATTTTTAAGACATTACGAATGAATTTCGTGAAGAAATAATTACATATAATAACATATAATCATTCCAGATACATCATATGCATGCATATTTTCAATCTATATGCAATTATCTGAGCATGTGCTAAAGTAATAACCAGAGTTAGGATTTTTAGGTGTGCACTTTTTCTTTGTAGGGTAAATTAGAGCTCTCTGAAAGAAACCAATGTGTGAGATGTTGATTGAAATTGAGAATGGGGGTAATATTCTAGCACCTTTTTTCCCCTTTTCGTAGCCTTTATCCCTTTTTTCTCCACTCTGTTTAAATCCCCTTTCCTCCTCCTTTTCTGGTCTTTCTCTTCTACTTCTTCATTTTTTTACAACACATTTTACCATTTTATTTACTTCCCAATCCATAAGAAAAAAATATATAGAGATTTAATTAACTTCTCGTCACCTTGCCGTGAACGTGAAATTATTGCGCCTGTTTTCTTTCAGTGTACGCCGGACTGTAAGAAATACAAATACAACACACCTGCAACAATAGAAAATATTAGTTCATTACGTTCTTTTAATTTATATTGAATCAGTAGCAGTGTACTTTTACATTCTAATTATTGACAATAGTCAGAGTTGAGTTTTAGCTAGCTTGAAATTTAAATCTAGTAATAGGGAATAAAAATTAACTTAAACCTTTTACCAGTATGTTTCTGTTGTTGAATCGAAGTTGTTTGTTGCTTAACAAGTTCAGTATAAGAATTCCCCATGCCGAAGGTGTCCAAATTCAGATATTTGACCCTGTCTCAGGAGTTCAAGCAGGATTTCATCGAGACTGATGGGAGCATTATTCGATGCACTGTTTGTGATTCAGGAATCACATTGGATGAAAAACATCAAGGAGACCGTATCCTGCAACACATTTCTAGTTCAAAGCATCAAAAGAATAAGTCTCTTCAAGCTAACAAATTCCGACAGCCGCTATTAAAAAACGGCTTTGAGCAGTGTTCTTCAAAGGTCCAAAATCTAAAGGAGTTTAGCTTGTAGTGCAGTTTTAACTCAAGCAGAAATTCCTCAATAAGGTGAACCATCAAGGATTTCTTGAAAAGTATACACGAACGTCAGTTCCCGATGAGAGTACTTTAAGAAAAAACTACATTGAACCTGTTTATCAAGAAACCATACGAAGAATCAAGGAGAAAGTGTCGGATTTCGATGTGGAAATCATGCTGGATGAAACTACAGATTCAATGGAACGATATATTTTGAGCATTCTGGTCTTTCCCCTCGCAGGTGAAAAAGTTAAGCCCATGTTGTTGAAGACGTATGAGTTGTAGAAAGCCAATGCCAGTACAGTCATGTAGTCATTCATGGACTTTTGTCAAAAGCTCTGGCCCAATGGTACCCAGTTCGAGAAAGTCGTCCTGGTCATTACGGACCAGGCTCCACACATGCTTTCAGCAGTTAACCAGTTGAAGACATTGTTTCCCAAGTTAAAGCATGTAACCTGTTTGGTCCATGACTTTCATAGGGTTTGTGAATCTTTTAGGAATGAATACAACATAGTGAATCAGTTCATCGCTGGCCTGAAGAAAATTCTCCTGAAAGCCCCGAGTCGCACTGTTGTCTACAGAGAAATCACAGACCTATCCCTCCCAAAATTTCCAGTCATTACTCGCTGGGGAACATGGATTGAGTGTGGTGTTTTCGTATGTGAGAATTTTGGCAAGATCAAGGAGTTTGTGCTTTCTTTGGATCCAACTGATGCAGATGCTATCTCCAAGACACAACAACTTCTGCTACCGGAGAAGATACAAGATTTACAGACAGAACTATTTTGTGTCCATGCTTACAAGTATGTTCCAGTAGCCATTAAAAGTTTGGAAGAAGAAGGAATCGAGAAGGAAAAACAGTGGAAAATATTTACATCGGTGAGGGAAAAGTTAGATGATTTTGCCAGAAACAAGCTTGAGGACAACAACGCTCTTTACACATACAAGGAATGAAATAGTAATTGCCGTCTCAAAATTCACTGTTTTCCCTCAGCGTTGGAGAAATATTAAGGTAGTAATCTGTGACATATATATATCGGTTGTTCTTATCATGACGACCACAGAGCACTACTTTGTAGGTCAAAATAAAGCAAAAATATATATATAATTATATGCTTTTCTGATGGTCGTCTGAAGTCGCGATTTCCACTTTGTGGCAACATCGCATTGCAGATAAAGGAACATACAGTTAATATACCATCAAATAGTTACATCAACTCTTTCTAAATGGCAGTTAAAGTTTATAGACCTTGATACTAGCGCCATCTATTAGCGTTGGTACAAAATAAAACAATTCACTTGGTAACAGAAGAGCAAATATTTACCAAATCAAGCCAAATAATTTCTACAAAAGTACGTTTTCTAGCTAAATCAATGTAATTTTATTCTCTAATGAATCCCAAATAAAGAATTGTTTCTTTTTTTTTAAAAAAAAAAAAGGGGGGGAATGACAGACCAAAAGACTTGCTAAATTCAAATAAATTTTGTTTCATTACATAGACGTTTTTATAATGCTTCATCGCAGTCTCAGTGAGATCTCAAAATAAATGATTATCCATAATTTTTTAACATTCCTTCTTTAGAAAGGCATAATTGTATGATATAGATATTAAAAATGAATACATTAATTATACAATTAGATCATAGGCGAAAAAAATAAACGTAGAAGACAGCGGGATTTGAACCAGGTAAAAGTTATGTCACAAATTTACAAAATAAGTGTTAAAGAAACGACTGAGCACGCTTGGCTACCAAGCCAACTGTTATATAATATCCTGTTACACTATTTTCTATGTAATCCATACAACTACCTTCAGGTTTCCTTATTCATTACTGATTTGGTAAATTATATTATTCTCCGTTAGCAAAGATTAAATAAAATGTTCGAAGGATAATTTATATAATAACAGAATATTTAACATTCCAAAACTTTAAGTGGTGGAGTGGTTGTTGGTGCAATTGAAAACATTTTAAAATTTAGAAAAACAAATTAATATGATTGTTATTTAGATAACTTTACGTTACCTTGTGTCTAAAATATAATTCACATAAATTATGAGCTCATGCATTACGAAAACAGAAAACATTTATTGTGGCGTACTTTTTGTGAAAGAATAACGTATAATTTGCATTCCTAAGTTAGGAAACTGACAGCAAATTTTCAAATTGTACTTATACTCCATTTATATATCTCTCTAGTATTTATATCTCTCTAGTATCACTTCCAGTTTCAATATTAATTGTAAAAATATATAATACCATATAAATAAATTCCTTCACTGGAAGTACACGTAATACTGTTGCTTGTTTTTATGAATAGTCTATTACATTATAGTCTTTTGTAGTTTGTTTTAGGAAAGCGTACTTCTAGCCTCGTTTCCCAGTACGAGTCACAAACTTTTTGGCGTTAACCCAGTACTTTCAGATAATTAGAGATCGACTGGAGTTAAACCTACAATACTTAGCTACAGTTTGGAAATTTAGAAATAACGGCACAAGGAATCATATCTTTGTATATATAATCCAGCTAAATGCTGTGCAATAGGATATTTGTTATAATGTATATTTTATGGATACGGTCTGATGGCTTTTTTTTTCTGTGCACCTCCTTGGTGAGAAAGGAAATTTACGTCTTTCTTTAATATGTATTACTATAATATCACCTCTTACTATATCCAATATATATTTCCCTCATATAAATAATGTCTTATTAACTGACGTGTACAAATGAATCTGTATTGAAGCTATGATCATTCAATTCTTTTCTAGATAATACATTTATTTTTAATTCTCATTTTATCATCCCACTTCTACTAGATAAGTTCATGTTGTCATATATTAGGTGTGCGAGATCCCTTGGTTTAATCCTAGCTGGCGCCAAGTGAACTTCATTATGGAAAAACACCTTGTACAGGGTTCTCCTGTTTCCTTCCACTTTCTTAATTCACATTTCGTTCGCTATCATCATCGTCATTGCCTCTCTTGACTTCGGGGCATAATCGTGGAAAACTAAACTTAAAAAAAAAAAGAAAAGAAAAAATGATATGCGCCGATATACATCATGTTTTATTCTTCGGTACATAGGATGCATAACAAGCAATTTCATGCTAACGGTTTATTACAAGTGTTTCTGAATGTTGTAAAAGAAAATATAATTTTAAAACCAGTTTACATGACTGAAAAAGCTATGTTACTGAACGAAACAGGATCTCAAACTCCGGAGGAGCAGTTAGCAGAATTTTTGTGAGGTTCACAGCATCTCACAAAAACAGACAAAAATAGCAAATGTGAAAACAAAAGAACTAAAACTAAATTCTAATCCAACGTGATTCGTAAATATGGCTTTCAGTGCACAATGGATTCAAATCCACTTTTTTTTTTTTTTTTTTTGTGATATTTTATATTTAAGATCTTTATATGAAGCTCCTTTCAGTGCTTGAAAGATTCATATCCAGGGTTAGTAAATACTTCTTATTGTAGAAAACAGTGCTCGTTTTTTCATGTATCCAAACTTTCTTATTTTTCCCCCACACCTTTGATAATTGAACTTAAATCCCTTGTACTCTGAATACCCCAAATGATAGTTGGAATCGACATTTTCATAGGGTGACAAATGATATATAAAATTTGTGCTGAGATTTAAGCAGGGATGGAAAAATCCCAAATTGTGATACTGATGATGAAAACACAGCAAATGTCATCTTCACTGTATTGTTTCTCAACGAAGTAGCGATTCCTTTAAATGACAGATTTAATGACTATTTGATATATTGAATGATTGAATTAAAAGACTATAATTTTTTTATGCTTCATATGTCACAAACGGCAGGCGTTAAAATGGCGTGGCAAGTACTAAGGTCGGGGGTTAGAATATTAGAATATATCTAGTTACATCGCAACACTCTCTTCCAAGAATACATATTTTTCCACTGTGGAAAAAAAGAAGAAATACGAAAAGAATATATTTTTCAATATACATAATATTGCATTTTTAGAAGAGCAAATTTCCAGAATTATTAGGAAAAGGGCCGTTCTATAAGTCTGAGTGGTTTCCGTACGACTAAATTTACAAAAAAAAAAAAAAAAAAAAAAAAAAGTGCTTTTGCATCGAAATATTTCTGAGGATTTATTTTTTGGTCCTGTTTCACAGAAAGTACTATCCTCGTAATACAAATTGTCTTCTTCAATTGGACTTTTTCTTCAATTTCTACAGTTAGACTCAACATGACAATTATTTCACTACTACTACAAGTATTTACAAATGAATTTTAATGCTATGACGTTAAACAAGTTAGTAATACGAGATTTGCTTTTGTATCAATCCGCTGCGTAAGTTGTGTAACACACACACACATACACATAAATTACTCTAGTTGTGACTTTTCTTGGACCATGACATAACGCTACCTATTCTAAGGGAAGGCATTAGTGTCAACACCTTTCAGACTAAAGGAAAATACGGAGACTAACAACCTATTTTGCAATCGAGAAAGGATTGGCCAATGAAGAACGCCGAAACAGACGATCAGTCAATCAGCATGTTCGTTATAATTCTCAGAAACCCTCAATATAGCAGCTATGAAATATACCAACCTTCCACGTTGCCTATGGCGTTTTCCTTTTTCATTTTTTGTTTTATCTTTTTCTACTCAGCCGTTTCTGATTTATAAGTACTGGAAATTTTATCTGATACAGGACTATTTCGGGAGACAATCTTGGAAACGGTGCCCCATATCAAAAATTGTTTCTTACAAAAATTGTTCAATTTTCCAAGCCCTTTCGAACGAGGTATCACTCGACCTATGTTCCCATTTGAAAATTGCACGTACACCCCCTCCCCTTAAAATGGAGGGCAGGAGGAACCTCGCATTTGACTCAGTTTTTAGGCCCCTCTGTATTGTACGTACATTGGCTCTTAATATCTATCTTATTTGATGTATAGCTCGGAGATATTGGCTTGTAACACTTATTTGGACCCACCTTATATATATATATATATATATATATATATATATATATATATATATATATATATATATATATATATATATATATATATATATATATAGGTGTGTGTGTGTGTGTGTGTGTGTGTGTACATACAGTAGATAGATAGATAGATATAGATATTGCCCTCCCATGATAATTCATTCTTTATATATTGGTGTTCCAGTGACCAGTTCCTTATTTCATTTACGTTCCTCCTTGCGCATATATAATAGTAAAATATAAATTTAAAGTAACATAGCGACTGAGTTAAACTTTAATGTCTAATACGTATAAAATATACAAAAGAACATATCATACTAACATATTTAAACCTGAAAAAATTTACTACAAATCATATTAAATAAAGACAATAGATATCACTATATACAATTAAATTACATAGTGTGTTTTCACTTTAAAATTTGACTTATTCTTTTATACATTCTTAGATAATGTTAAGAAACACTTCTTTGTCAGAAATGAAAAATTTCGATCACTCAGAATATTTATTGTGTTCTTTAAAACTATAATTCTTGATTAAATAACAGTGAATATGTGAAAGAAAAGGTAACAAAAACAGTATTCACATCAGTTTTTATAACACGAGAACGTCAGTTTCCTTTTCCTTTCTTTTCTTCTGAAAAAATGACTTTGCCCACTTTTTCAACTTTTCGAGCGTAGTTGTTCTATAAGATATATTAATCTCTCTTTGGTTCCGGGCAAACCACAGAAACAGCTGCTCTAGTGTTGTTTCACTTATTGTATAATCTACAATTATTGGATACCTAGATTTTATATCTTCCATTTGGGCGAACAATTGAGACCATGGGAATTCCAGGTTAAGTACATTAAAGTGCAACATGCCCTAAAAGTAGTATAGAAAAGAACTCATTCAGAAAAATTGCATTCAAATACATACTTCTAAATTGTCAAAGGTTTTAAAAAGAATTTTAGGAAGATTAAAAATGGATCAAAAAATTGCGATCCTAGCCTATAATTAATTTTTGGATCAAGGGCCACAAATTTTTTGAACGGCCCCTAAATCGAGTTTTCGTATCTTCTATGGAATAAGTACATCATGCTGAGTTAACTGATAGTGTGGGTTTGGCTACACCAGGGCGCAAAATTTCCGGTCGCCAGGTCGCCATTGGCGACTAAAAATTTAAAGCTGGCGACCAGTGTTCAGTAGGAATGGTTTTAAACTAAACTCGCAGGGCTGCGCAGTTTGTTTCGCATGAAAATAATTGTCATTGAGTGAGAGAACACGGAATGTGAAGTCTTCACAATTTTGTAATTCACCCCTCCTTTCCCGCTCTCAATCGAAATGGTTTGCCTCCTGGTGTATTTGTTTTTGAAATTTTATGCCCTAATGTAATCTCTTTCTTTGTCAAACCAAAGGCGGGTGAGAGGGAGACCTCTCATAATTTGTGCGTGAGAGATACTTACGACCATCATTTTTGAATTTGCGAGTATATGACTAAAATTTTGCGCCCTGGGCTACAGTATATGTAGTTCTCCAGATATAAGGCTTACAAGAAAATTCATTGAAATATATTAGATCTTTTGATCCAACTATAATGGAGAAAATGAAAACAAGACACCAGCCGTGACGTTTGCCGGATGGATCCTGACTATTTTAAATCTGTTTAATATCTTGAAAATAATTAGGTTGAGAACTGCCAATTTTTCACTATTTAAAACGATAACAGAGGAAGCATAGCTGGGCGCTTAATGTTCCTAAATAGTAATCGAAAGCGGATTTAACCTAGGGATGTCAACTGTCCCAGGGTGGGATTAACTAGGAATAATAGTCTTATTCTGGAAGAATTCTTTGTTCACCGAGACGGTTGAAATCCAGGAAATCAATCTTCCAGTTCGTGTATATTGAGTTTATCGTATTTAGTTACAAAAAGAAATAAGTAAATAAACTGTCCGTTTGCATCGCAATCCGAATGTTTATCGCAACAGCAACTCTCAGTAAAAATGAAACTTCAAAAATTAAGCTGAGGTGACGACGACAGATCTTACCAACAGCAGTAATTGTAAGTAATAATAATAATTAATGTTCGTGTGTCTTCCGTGTATGTTCATAAAGTTTATTTCTTCCTTTGCATTGAGAAAGCTATAAAAAAAACAAGACTTTCTTTTCTTTAAATACTTGATTCGGTAATTTTTTTTTTTTTTTTTTTTTAGTATCAAAATTTTGTTAATATTTTCAGTCGCAGTGAGTTGACCTTGAATCTGCCACAGCTATTTATTTTTCCTTTTGATCAAAAGATCCAATAAATGTCAATCAAAAAATTTCTTGTACGCCTTATATCTGGAGAATTACATACAGTGTAGCCAAACCCAAACTATCATTTAACTCAATATCATGTGCTTATTCCGTACAAAATACGAAAAAAAAAAAAACTCAATTTTTGGGGCCGTTCAAAAATGTTGTGGCCCCTGGATCAAAAGATCCAATATATTTCAATCAAAACTTTTCTTCTAGGCCTCATATCTAGAGAACTACCATCTAAACTTCCAAATTGTTTTTGAAACTTCGTAAGATTAGTTAATATTCAACTGGGTAATTATCAGAAGAATTTATCCGACTAATTATCAGAAAGCACCTTTTTGGTTGTAATAATTTTGAGAGGTATATAACTTTCGGAACTTTTGATGTAATGTAGTAGATGTTTCGGATGAGTGTATTTCATATGTTTTCGTTTTAGATATATTTCTAATACAGAACATTACAAGTAAAAGAAATACATACCACATGTTCGTCTCGTAGGACACATGGGTCAAATGTTTCCTCCATCGTTCTTGTAATATCTTCAATAATTTCTTCAGATGCGCTTTCATTACATTTCAACATAATTGCATATCCTTGAGCAAATTTACTTTTCAAATATGGTATATTACCAATGCACTTAAATTCTCCATTTACCATAATTGCCAATCTATCACAAAGCGATTCACATTCATCCATGCTAAAAGATGTGAATATATGTATGTTAATCACAGTAAACTTGTATGTTGTTAAATAAACCTAATTTTCATAGTTACAGCTCCAAATATCTTCTTCTTTTAATAACTTAAGATTAAAATTTTAAAAAATGTTCATATTATACGTTTTCTTATGAAATTTCCAAAAGATTTTACAACATTTCCTTATCACATTTTCTATTAATATACAGTGCAAATGTATAGTAGAGCTCCTCCGTGGCTAAGCGGTTAGCGTACGCGCCTTTGGCGTGGGAGACCCGGGTTCGATTCCCGGCGGGAGCTCATGTGGTTCGGATTCCACGTTAATCAGTAGGTCCACGTCTCATATAGCCTCGCTGCTGAAAGGGACGCTAAACTAAAATCAACAACAACAACAAATGTATAGTAGCGTACGCAGAATTTTGCCAAGGAGAAGGGGGTTCAACTTCTCAACTTCATATCATTTCAAATAGGGAATTAAATTTCGGAACCCCCCTTACGTACGCCACTGCACACACACACATGCACACACACTTATTTTATATATATATATATATAAAACACTGATACAGGTATCAGTGGAAAGCTTGAAAAGCTTATAATGTCTGCTACAAATGATACCATCATTTTTCAACATAGTCCCCATTACGGACAATACACTTGCGTCAACGCGAAACAAGGTTTTTCATGCCGTCGGCGAAGAATTGTGGTGGCTGCTGGCGACGTTTTATCGAACTTCTGCTTCTACTTCCGCAGCGTTCGCCCTTAAGGTGATCCTAAAGTTTGGTGAAGAGCCAAAAGTCGTATGGCGCAACATCCGGACTATAGGCAGGATGAGGCAGAATGTCAACAACACTGCCAACAGATGGGATAACTTTGAATTTTCTGGCGAAGGAGAGGACTTGTGGCGTCACTCCATCGACTAACGCTTCATTTCCGGGTGGTAATGGCGTATCCACGACTCGTCAACGGCGATGAATGTTCCCGGGCGCACAATCTTCCGCAGTCAGAAATTCAATGACAGTCCGCTGTTTCAACCGGACTTCACCACTGCATGCCATGGATTGCTCCATTGCTCCCATTACTCAGGAATGAGAAGAGATAGGAAGGTGAAACAAGTGACATTCTATAACTTAAATATCAGTGCATTAGCGATAAACAGTTCAGAATGTTTTCAGTACTATTGGCTAAGTAGTGGGCCCGGAGGCATTACTTTCTGAATCACCCACGTATATATAACGTGTATTACATGGAATTTATTTATAGTATAAATGCAATATTCTACACTTACAGTAATTCAAAATTTACTTTTAGGTTTGGAAATTAACGCGTAAAAAGAATATAAACATGCACTGCCTTTAAAGCACTTATTTTCAGCGTACTTTGTCTCAAGAATGCTATCAAAGAGATGGTCAAATGATAGAACAATGCTATCTTTGGAAGAACTTCGCACGATTCTTTCTTATATTTACCACGTTATCAATCTGCTAATATTGTCACTATTATTCACTTCTATAAGCCTGTAAATTAGTAGATTTTTTTTCATTGTCAGATTCCCGCACAACGTCTAAATACGATGTATGATGTAAAAACTTTAAGTTTTACGTCCTACGATTATGCCGGCTAGGCTAGAGGAGGGGGTGATGATGGGAAATGAGTGAAATGGTGCGATGAAGAAAGTGGAAGGAAACAAGAGAACCACGAGAAAACCCACGCACACGGTGTTTGTCCACCAGAGCCCACTTAGTGCGAGCTAAGATCGAACCAAAGACCCCATGCATCAGAGGTGAACGCTCTACCACTGATCTACCGCGGCCCCGATGTATGATGTAGTATGTATATGATAATATTATTCTACGATTTTACTCAGAATAATAATAATAATAATAATAATAATAATAATAATAATAATAATAATAATAATAATAATAATAATAATAATAATAATAATAAAAGAATGTTCGACCATAATATCCACTGTCAGAGTTTGGTTCATAAGTAATGAAAAATAATAGTTATAGTAGTATAGTAACCACTATGGTCATCATGTTATGTCTGCAAAAGAAAGTAATTAAATGTTTTCGTTAGTCCTATATTACCACAAAATTATGTGTTAGCAATTATTTGAAAACTAATGTATTCAGAGACAATTTAGAGAGAGTTCGTGCTGATACCTAAAAAATACACAAACTAAACAACGAAAACAATCTGTATAGTTATAAGTCTTTCCTACGAAACCAAGAAAAAAAAAGGATGTAATGAAAACAGTACTCGATAATATCTAGTATACCCCTGTTCCCATATCATGTTTCTCTTATCCGTTTTTATCCTTGTTACTTTACCAGTGAAGATGTAACTAGTTTGTTGTTCCGATACGCCTGGAGAGTATTTAGTTTTCCCACGGAAGAATGTATTGGCAAGTAACCAATTTCCGTTAATTTTAGTACTCTTAGTTCGCACATTTTTTTCTTTTAAGATAGGAATGATATCATATCCTGATCCGTGGCAGGCACGTAGCTAGAATTTCGTAATAGGGGGGTCCGTGACATAAAATACTATGGTTATTACACCAGGGGCTCTATCAATCTACATTATTTTACTGCCAACACATATTAGTTCGTTTAGCCAGGATTTCTTAATTGTGGGGGAAAGCGGGTGCGTGAAATGAAATACTGTGGTTATCATACCTGAATGTCGATCAATCTAAACTATTTTACTGGTAACATATATTGGTTTGTTAGGACGATAAAATGAAAATATTTTAATAATATAAAAAAGTATTGAAAAAGATTCTACAATATCTACGTTCCTTCCTCTGTTCATTCAAATGTAACAATTTTCTTTTTATTATGACCTCAACTATTATAAAAAGTACATATCCAGTAATATCTTGTAAAATATTTTCTAATATCTGCGTTGCTTTCTCTGTTGAATCAAATGTTAACAGAACTATCTGTCCACATAACATTTTGTTTTTATTATTACATCAATTACTGTCTCTTCCAAGTGAGAAGTTATCGGAGCAGTAGAAAACTGTTTCTGAAACATGTTTGATACTGCAGGGAAGTGATGAAAAGTTATGATAAAAATTGGCCACACTGTTACAGAACGACTGCTGTAGTATTTTATTTTTAACGCTGATTTTTCTTTTCTCGTTTTTTTTCATCCTCTCCTATTTTTTTTCATTTCTGGTTTCGGCGGGGGGTCCGGACCTCCCGGATCGCCTCTCCTTTGGCTACGTGCCTGTCTATGATGTGGTGATTGCGATTTCTGTTTCTGATTAAAGAAATCTGTTATGTAACGTGTGGCCATTTTCAGTACTTCTCAGCTGGGAATAAGAGCAGCAATGGATTATTATTATTATTATTATTATTATTATTATTATTATTATTATTATTATTATTATTATTATTATTATTATTATTATTATTATTATTATTATTATTATTCAATACTTATTTATTATTACTTTAGCAACATGTACTTGAAAAATGAAGCCACCACAATGTGATTTTTGACTCAAGACAATTAGGATGACATAATGGTTAACATACCGGTATCGAATTCAATATGGTTCAACAGAGTATCGACTTCAATATGCGTTAGTCACACGGTTTCAACATTTGATAGCTGATCCCATTTACGTAAATATACCAAACACAACCCGAAGCAGAAAATATTAGAAAATAATACCTGGAATGCTAATAAAATATCTAATTCAGAATATGTGTGCAATATTGAATAAAGCATTATGGATACTGATCAATTATTGCACGACGCATTATTGGATATTCAGTACTTTTGGGAAATACTTTATGCAGGGTTCACAAAATCAATTATCGATACTATGATGGGAACTTCAAAAACTGTTTTCATTGAACCTTTCTTTATCGATTTCTTAAGAGAGAACAATATATCGGAAATAGTTGGAAAGAAAAACAGATTTTAACATAGAATGGAACTACTTTTATTGATAATACAATGCAAATAATACTCTTTTTTAAAAAAAGAAGAAATTACAACAGAGACTTACATATCCATCATGTCTTTCAAGTAATAAAATAATTAAACTATAGACACACATTGTTTTACTAATAACAATAAAAGAAATATTTTCTAGAAAATGCTACCACAGAAACATACATATGCAACGTATCTATCATAGATAATAACATAATTAATTAATACCCACAAGTTATTTTTTGATAACAATAAAACAAAAGTTATTTGCTACAAATTGTTGCAATACAGACCTACATATTCAATATATCTACCAGATGATAATATAATTAATCCATAGACTAAATGTTTACTAATAACAATAAAACAAAAATATTTTCTAGAGATTGCTAAAATTGGGACTCATATATTCAATATGTCTATCAGATAATAACGTAATTAATCTATAGAGACTCATTGTTTATTGATATCTACAAAACGAGCAATATTTTGTACAAAATATTACAGTAGGGTGTTACATATTTAACTTATCCATCAGATGATAACATAATTAAACGATAGAGAGATATTGTTTACTGATAACAATAAAACAAAGAATATTTCCTACAAAATATTACAACAGAGACATAGATAGTCAATATATCTATTAGACGATAACATAATTAACCTACAGATCCATAGAAAGTTCTATTATTTACCTATAACTATAAAACAAAGAATATGTTATGCAAAATGATACAATAGGATCTTATATATTCAACATGTTCATCAAATGATAATCTAATTAAAAGATAGAAGTACAATGTTTACTGATAACAACAAAACAAAGAATATTTACTACAAAATATTTCAACAGAGATCATATATATATATATATATATTCAACAAATCTACCAGATGATAATATAATTAGTCCATAGACATACATTGCTTCTGATGTTCACCTTCAAAATATTTCAATACATACATACACTTCTAAAATACGATAATATAATTAACCTATAGAGATACGTTGTTTACTGATGACAATAAGGCAAATAACCTTTTCTACAAGATTCTACAATAGAAATATACATATGCCAAGTGTCTATTAATGATAACATAATTAATCTAGATGTACATTGTGTGAATGTATTCGATTGCCTGTGCAATCTACTTCAATTGGACATTTAATTCTCAAGAATTTTGAAAAGATTTGATAATACAATTTAAAACTTTCGATTCATTCTTGAAACTTTTTATCAATGCTATACTTTCAGGCAGTCAAGTGTTTGTACAATTCATTTTCGTTTCATCAACTTGTAAAATATTAAAAATAAAATAACAGATTCGTCTTTTTCTCTTTCATAGTCTCATTCCATTGAAGCATAATGTCTACTCTCCCCGTACACAGACTTTTGAAAGATAATTGACCATCTATATCAATCGATGGCCCACACAAAACAATCGACCAGAGTGGCTATTGTGGTTGGATTTCCAATGAGGTTCATAGGTTCACGCTTCAACCCTTTAAGATAGCAGGTTGTCCTTACGGCCGATTCACCGTTGCAAATCATCGTTCAAGTTCAGTATCGCAGAACCAATCATATCCGATGTGAGTCCAAACCAGACCAAGTTCACACAATTGATATTCTATAGAACACCATTATGTCCTGGTTGTACATACGACGAATTAATCTTATACTATCAGTTATGTCTGTCGTTGCATCCCCAGTGACCGTCGTATTCTAATTAATACGAGAGTTCACTTGCCTCAGCAGTAAGCATAGGTAATTGCGTCAATAGGCATTGTCAGACACATTTAGGGCAAAAGAAACAAATATTTGCATGAGAGGAAGTTTATACGAACAAAACCTTTTGTTATTAAGATTACAAGATTACATAATACTTGTGTCCAACAATTCCTGGTGATAAGACATCTTCGTGGTTTCCGTCCGCCTTGAGTCTTCTGCCTGCCGCCGGTTGCTGTCTTGTAGAGCTGCAGTCAGAAGAAAGAGAGAGTCCTTGGTGGATTGGAAGAAGACCGCACTGGTCCTTCGTGCTGCCGCCAGGTGGCCGCTTCGTCAATTGTCCCAAATGACGATCGGCACGCAAAGAAGCAGTTTGCCGTCCATAACGCCTGTATTTCAAAGTCATTTGTCAAGCTGTAACTACCTCGCCATCTTCCGTATTAAGAAGAAAGAATCGAAGATCGACGCACACTGAAGAAGTATTGGGCTTGTTATCCTTTTCCTATAGTAAATCCCTTCTACCTATTTTTATTCCGTTTCACCCTCAATTGCCCAAGCATAATTTAATATATTTAAGATGCAAGAGAAGTTCGACAGCCTTTATCCCCGATCATCCTCTTTGTTATACAAGCGCTAACATCCCCAGTTGCACAATTGTTTACTGATAAACATAAAACAAGATGCTATGATAGAGACCTATATTAATATTAAATATATCTATCAGATGATAACATAATTAATGTATAAAGACATATTATTTACTGATAACAATAAGACAATATTACAATAGACACACACATATTTAACATGTTTATCACATGATAACAAAATTAATCTATAGAGCCATATTGTTTACTGATAAACATAAAATAAGGAATGTCTTTTTTTTAAAAAAAAAAGTTACAAAATATTGACATACACATTTAACATGTCTATTAAATGATAAAATAATTAACCTATATTACTTCTTTTCATTAATTTATTCAAATTTTGCGATAAATTTTAAGCCCCTTTAAGAAATTAATTCAAAAATTATAGGAGTTTAAAGCAAACGATGCATGTGTATGTCTTTAGATAACTGTTATCATTTGATAGACAAGTTGGATATTTGTAACATTATACAGAAAAGTTTTTGATTTATTTGTTATGATAAGAAATAGCTCTGTGTTATAAATTATTTCTTTTCTGCATTAGTTTTTCCCAAACTATTGCTGTCCGTTTAAAACCTCTACAGAGGTAAAAGCCATTAGTGTTGTGACGTATCTCAAAATTTATTTCTTCGTACGCAACGAAGCTTATAACTCAAAGCCAAATCTAATTTCAGAATTTGTTCAACTGAACGTTCATGTATACTTAGTTTTCTCTAGTTCATATTCAGTTCATAAATTACAAGTTTTGTTTTTCGTTCATTTCTCTCTCTCTCTCTCTCTCTCTCTTTTTTTTTTTTTTTTTTTTTATTTGAGTGATAGGTTTGTTAGTTGTCTAACACATAATGATTTAACTTTCATTTAATATTAGCTGTTGACAGATAAATATGTGCGTTTGATGAATTAATCGATTTTCCTTAATAAAGTGACAGAGGAAGGGAGCAGCAACAGCTCGAGAAATTATTTCGCTGGGATAAACACATTGGCGCTGTAAGTTGGTTAGTTAACCTCTTCACGTCCACTCCCAGAAGATTTTTATGCTTTTATGACGAATCTTCTGTATGTAGTTAACTATTATCATTTAGTACTAAAAATTCACTAAAGTTGAAATTTTGAAAATTGAGAACTCGAGAACGTAGGATCTGAACAACATGAAATCTCACTGGGAATCAAACCCGAATCTTCCGCGCCAAAGGCACGTGCCCTAACAATATAACCACGAGAGAACTCTTAGCGCTGTAAGATTAGTCATATTATTTAGTTAAGAAAAATGTATCTGATAATTTCTAGATTTCATTGTTTAACGATTACTTTTTCTAAAAGGCACATTTATGAAAATGAAGTGCTCGTAAAGTTTAATTGTTATTGTTCTCCTAAGCCAAATAGCGATGAAGATGAATAACAGAATCGGTTTTCTAATACTTTTCTTCCAACATTTGATTAACATATTTACCTTCAACTCCTTCAATTTAAACTATTTGCTTTGCTATAAATTATCAACTGGAAAAGATGAGTTGATATTGGTAGCATTGATAATACAGTGAAAACACCATTAACGAACAAATTCATAATGACACAATTTTTTGTCCCCGTAATTAAATAAATACTGTATATATTATTACAGGAAAAAACCCTCCTTTTTAAGGATAACTCTCATTTAAGGGCAAATAATTGTTCCATCCGTGTCCACTATACAGCTATACAGAAGTTTCACTACACTACTCTTAAAAAATACCTTGCAAGAGAAAACTAATTTTTTTGTGAAAACATTTCATTGATAATTCTTAAAGTCCAAAGTACACCCTGTTTCAAAAAGAATATACGTATTACGAAGAATTATTTTGTCCAAACTATCGATTGCTGCGCCTCGGCTCGGCTATTGGAGAAACGAATACATAGTCTAGTTTATATTAATAGCCGCTAGATGTCAGTTGTCTTCTCTTTTGCTTGGTAACCGTCATATGTTTAAATGGCTACTCCGCAGCAGAAATCATTTTGTGTTCTCGAGTTTGCGAAGTGCAATTCCGTGATTACAGTGCAAAGACGTTTCAGGCTGAGGTACCAAATTGATCCTCCGAATGGGTGGAACATTCGCAGATGGGATCGACAGTTTGTAGATACAGGGTGTGTATGTAAAGGAAAGAGTCCTGGCCGCCCTCGTGTTCTTGAAGAAAATGTTGCACGAATTCAAACTGCTTTCCAACGTAGTCCTTCAAAATCAACTCGTGGTGCCAGTCGGGAGTTACAAGTGCCGACAACAACAATTTGGCGTGTTTTGAGACGTCGGTTGGTTATGAAGCCGTACAAATTACAGCTGTTACAAACTCTGCGTCCTGATGACAAACGCAAACGTGTGGTATTTTGTAACGGGATTCTGGATGCTATTGATAATGATAACACTTTTGCACAACGCATCGTGTTCAGTGATGAAGTGACTTTTTGTGTTAGTGGTCAGGTAAACAAACAAAATGTTCAAATTTGGGGCCTACAAAACCCACATGCAGTCATTGAACATGTACGAGATTCGCCCAAAGTCAATGTGTTTTGTGCGATATCCCGATCATCTGTTTACGACCCATTCTTCTTTAATGGAAATACGGTTAACAGTTAGCAGTATCTCGCTATGTTACAAACTGATTGTTTCCGAGCCTGCATGAAGACAACTTCATTTTTCATCAAGACGGGGCACCCCTCAGTGTAGTCGCCAAGTGCGTGAATATCTGAATGAAACTCTACCGAACCGTTGGATTGGTCGTCAAGGAGCTGGCGACTTAGCATATCTCAGCTGGCCTTCACGATCACCGGAATTGTCACCCTGTGACTTTTTCCTGTGGGGTTTCGTTAAAGACAACGTTTATGTACCACCACTCCTACAGAACCTGGAAGAGTTCAAGAACCAGATCCTTACTGTCATAACATCAGAGACGCAGGACATGCTTGCCCGAGTATGGGAGGAATTTGAGTATCGATGTGATAATGTTCGTGTCGCTGATGGAGGACATATTGAACATCTGTAATTTGAACTTTGAACTGTAATTTAAACTTGAGAGGTTCGTAAATATGTGTGTAAAATATCATATTCGTATGTCTTAAAGTTTAATAAATATATGCATTCGAAATATGTATTTTTTTTAAACAAGGTGTGTATTTTTATATTATTATTATTATTATTATTATTATTATTATTATTATTATTATTATTATTATTATTATTATTATTATTATTATTATTATTATTAAATTTATTTGAAATTTGCTGCTTTTTTACTGTATTTTGTATAAAAAGATATTGTATCCCACAGTTCCAAAGGAATATTATATGGTGTGTTCGAGTTTTCACTCTTTACGAACAGATCTCAATAGCACCTTAGAAGTAACTTATCTAATTACATTGAAAAAACTTCAACTTGTAACTATATGTATTTATGCGATATTTAGAAGAACCTTACCCCTAGGTTTCTTCCCTTGTCTCAACATGTATACTCAGATACAATATATACATGTATACGCAGATAAGTAAACTTTCGTCAAAATACTTCATCAGGCAGGGGTCAAGAAAAGAAAGAAAAGTAGAAAGAAATGAAATATAGAAAAGTTCTCGCCAGTAAGAACAATCGTATGAAGCGACCACATGATAATATCAAAAGTCACGGGATAACGTTGCCTGGCTGTAAATAAAGAGTTAGTGAAAGAAAGACTGGACGAATAAATCGGGAAAGGTGAAAGGAAAAATGGAATAATTAATGAAAACAAAACATATCTATTTTGTCTATATAATCTATTTAAACCTTATCCCTTTCTCTAAATGTCCCTCTCTTCAGTATTCTAATAATGTAATTTAATTTCTTGCACTCCGTTGTAGTCTATGAATACATTATTACTATTTTCAACGATTGTCACTTTCTTCTTAGTACAAACAAATCTAACGTTCTTAATTTAGCGACACAACCTCTAATGAGGTTACAACCTTCCATTGAATCTACAGAAATCCAAATTGATGGTAATCTCAATTAAGAAGCATATAAAACTGTAAATAATTAAACAAATAATCGAACTATATACCTATGTGAAGTAAGAAGAATTGGTTTTTTACTTTGTTTCCTTTTCTTTAGCACTTTAAAAAGCTTTTTCCTAGTTATAATGTCTACTCCAGCCGTTGGCTCATCGAGCAACAGAAAATCAGGATCACCTATCATGCTAATTGCAGTAATTAGTTTTCTCTTGCAGCCACCACTATAGTTCACACACAGCCCGTCTGCAATTCCTTGCATATCTAGAAATAAAGAGAAATAACTGTAATTTATAATCTTAAAGTATGTATTTTAATATTAGTTGAATAAACTTCTACAATAAGAAAGATTGGAAACGTAATTTCATTCAATGATTCATATAAAAAGAACAACGAAAACATTAAGTTTTTAATGTGGACATTGTGACAAGCAATATGTATTTAGTTGAGTGCCACTTGTATACATATATATAAGTAGATACATAGAATACATAGATAGATATACGGATAGATATATATCTAGTGTTTTAAAAATGGCACCCACAGATCACAGAGCACTATTCTAATAGTCAAAATAAACCAATATATATATATATATATATATATATAGATAGATAGATAGATAGATAGATAGATAGATAGATAGATAGATAGGGCGGCCCAAAAGTAGGTATACAGTCCCCACACTGACCGGTTCATGACATTTTATATAGTTTTCTTATTGTTGTCCATTCAGGTAGTGACTTAATTTCTTTATTATTTGTTCTTAATCTCTTTTAACTCATACCTTAAGCTTGGAACAGACAGAAACAAATAAACTAATTATCTTAATAAACTAAAATGTCATACTTTGTAGGACTGTATACCTACTTTGGGGCACCTAATATATATACACCTTTCAGGTCCTCGTCTGGAGACGCGAATTGCACTATGTGGCAACGTCGCAGATCAAAGACAATACATTAGATCTACCAATCCATCAAATAATTACATCGATTCTTGTCAGATGACAGTGAAAGTCAATAGATGTTGACACTAGCACCAGTTATTACCTTAACAATCGATGTAACTGTTTGATGGATCTGTAGAGCAATGCTAATCATTCCAAGTTAAATGCGATGTTGCCACATAGTGAAATCCTGATTCTCTATAGCGGCTGAAGGAGGCTCCGGAGGGCATTCTATCATATAAGGTTTTCGCTTTAATTTGTCCTGTAGAATAGTGCTCTGTGGTCTGTCAGTACTATTTTTAGAACACCCAATATGGTGACCCAAAAGTAGGTATACAGTCCCATACTGTTCAACTCATTGCTTTTTATATTATTTTTTTTATTGTTATCCATCAGGTAGACTTAGTTTCTTTATTATTTGTTCTTAATATCTTTTTACTTATATCTTAAGCTCGGAAAAGTCGAAACAAATAAACCTATAAGCTAGAATGTTATACTTGATAAATGCAGGGACGTATACCTACTTTTTGGCAACCCTGATCAAAGTAACCAAGAAATTTATGTCGATTTTTGTGTAAGTCTGTGTTCAATTGGCCCTCACACCGTGAGTTGAATGCGAATAGAGATAAGGTGAAGGTCAATCGTTGGTGTGGATATATCCAACATAATACCGGTTGTGGCAGTTCAGTCACACCGTGAACTTGCATAAGGACAGAGTGAACATGGGACCTCGACGGAGCGTCATAAGGGCGCATATGCTGTACGATTTCAAACTGGGGTCAAATGCCGCTGCAGCGGGGCGGAAGATATGCCAGACCTTTGGCGAGGGTGTCGTGGCTGCGCAGACAGTGCCACGACAAGTTTAAGGACTGTGAAGAAACACTCGAAGACGCACCACGTGCTTGAAGAACAACACATGTACAGAATGAAGATCTTCGGGCAGCAATTGAGGCGAACAGTGGACACACATGTGAGGAACTGGGATTACAGTTCAGTGTGAATGCAAAAACCATTCGGCAGCATCTCCATCAACTTGGGAAGTACTACAAGTTGGGCCGATGGGTTCCACACCATTTGACTCCAGGCCAGAAGGCAACGCGAGCAGACACCTATGTTTCTTTGCAGTCACGTCTGCGGAAGGAGCCATTTCTGGACTGGGTGTTGACATGTGATGACAAGTGGGTCCTTTACGAAGCTCCACGGCGCCATTATCATTGGTTAACATCCCGTGAAACGGTGCCGAAACGGCCAAAACCAGCACTGCACCAGAAGAAGGTTCTCCTGTGTGTTTGGTGAACTGTTCGCGGCATCATGCATCGGGAACTGCTACCAGCTGATGAGGGCATCAATGCAACTGTGTACTGTCAATAGTTGAGCCGTGTTCAAGAAAAACTCAAAACTCTGGAGCCAGCACTTCTGAATCGCAAAGGGGTCCTTCTGTTACAGGACAACGCAAAGTCCCACGTGGCTAGAATGACCCGGGACACCATTCTACGCCTTGGATGGTAAACAGTGTTGCATCCACTATAATTCTTGGACATTGCACTGTCCGATATTATCACCTGTCCCATTCTTTGGACAATCACATTAGAGGACAACAGTTCAAATCCCTAGTAGAGGTGCAAAATGCACTTGATAACTTCTTCGCTTCACAACTCACTAAATTCTATTACGATGGAATCCATGGCCTTCCAGAACGTTGGCAAGAGGTCGTCAGACTGATGGGTACTATTTTTGATCTTCCAGGTACGTCTTAGGTGACACATCGATGTTCGAATGTGGTGGGTGAAAAAGCGACAGAACTTTCTTGGTTGCTTTTATATAAGACATTCTCCAGTTTTTTATTTTTTTATTTCTTTCTTTCACCCTTTATAAAACTGCTGGTTCCTAGGTTTTTAAGTTTTATAACGAAATAGAACAGTTATATTTAAATATAATGTCACGCTACGTCACTGTTCCTGCGCAAAATTTTCGTTCTAATCATTATGGACTTAGTTTGGAGCAATCAAGCAGAGAGCGAAAGTGTGTAATATGATTTCTTATATTGTTTCCTACGCCTCCTTCTATCTATTTTTAGAATTTACTTCATCATTTAGCCACGAATCGAGAGGGAAGAGTTCTTCTAACTTCTCCGTCCTTCGTAACATTACAATAAGTTGGACTCATCTGGTTCTCCCGAAGAGCCTCTATGTCCTCAAGGACAATTGAATTTTATGAATTTATATATATATATATATATATATATATATATATATATATATATATATATATATATATATATATATATATATATATATATGGGTATATAAACATTTCTAATCGTAGGGACACAACGATGTGGTTGTGAATGTGACAAACAACGACCAATACATTACTTTTGTGCCGTATACCAGTTTTCAAACTGTTTATCTTGTTTTCGTCCATGCAAAGCACCGTGCACACACACATATATACACATTAAAAGCGTGTGGTTGAGTCAAGTGGAGAGAATGCCGAGAGTTGCAACGCAGGTAAAGCCAAGCACAGTTTTCGCAGTTATTTCTGAACTTTTACATAGTTTTCAAAGAAACATTTGAAGAATCTTAACCAAAAAAACATAAAGAACAAACTGATAAGTATAATAGCTATAATGATCGAAATGACACAACATTAATCTGCATTTTTACTTGTGTATTCGGTCCGCGAAAATAGAACTTTTCGAATACATTATTTACATACGCGCCGATCCAATCTCGAGGGCAATAAAAATGCAAATATAATTGACAAATTTTGTGATATTGTATTAATAGAGAAGTGCATATTACATATCTATGAAATTACGAAATGATAAACAAAAATTGTAAGGTTTCCGAACAAGTGATTCCTAATTAGAAAGAAAATAGGAAAAAAAAGAAAGAAAGACAGTTCGATTCCACAGTTTGTAGAAACCTTTATTAGGTATAGGTTGGGATTCTGTATGAAAACTTAGACAAAATATGCTTATCATTATTGAATAACTATAATTTTCGCAACAAAATTCAGTACGATTGTTTTAGAAACACTAAGTATCTAAGCACTAATTTCATCGAACAGTACTAATCTAAATTACAATTTTTACAGTACAGTTTTAAAAATTATTTCTCCCTTTCCCAGACATTTAAAATAAGTTCATCCTATCTTTGTGAACAAGGTTGGTGACATTCGGTATAGTGGAGTAAAACTGTTGTCATTGTTGTAATTTTATTCATATACATAACTCCCGAAATAATTTAAAACAATTTACCTAAAATGAGTTAGCAAAATTTTATACCAAATATAAATTAATAAATAAAAATAAATGTTGATTATTTTTAATGGATTTTAATTGATATTGTGAGAAGTAGTGAATATTTTACTACACGAATTTAGTAACAATTGTTATAAATACTACATAATTAAAAGGTGGGGTACAGTGGCTTAGTGGTAGAGCGTTCACCTCTGGTGCGTGGGGTTCCTGGTTCGATCTCAGTTCGCGCCAAGCGAACTTTGTGGTGGACAAACACTGTGCTCTTGGGTTTTCTCGGGGTTCTCGCGTTGCCTTCTACTTAATTCATTCCACCATTGCATTCATTTCTCATCACCACCGCTTCCTTTAGCCTACACTTCATATCTGTAGAACGTAAAACTGAAAGATTTCATTTTTACATAATTAAACGGAAAATGAACATTTTCTCTTGAGTGAGTTCATATATGTGTTTATTGAAACTAATTTAAAATATTTCACTCGACAGCTTGATATAAATATTCAACTTTTTCTCATTAAGAACATAATATGCTTACCCATCGCATCCAACCATTTGTTAACAAGTTCCTTTCTTTTGTTATTAGGAATTCCTCGTAAGCGAGCAAACAAGGATAACATATTTCTTCCGCTTAAGTCTTCCATAAGGACGTCTCCTTGTGGAACGTAACCCATCCGAGGCAAAATCTGAAACAAACATAAAGAGATTACGAAAGAAAACACACAAAACCTATACTTTGAAAATAAAATAAGAAAAATTGTAGTTATTCAGTTATTCAGAACGTACATCATTCCTCTGTATTTACAATTTTGTTTCATGCCATTCTTTATAATAAAAATGTACTGATTACTCAAAAAAGTGTGTCACTACTTCAGGTACACCCAGGACAATACAGTACAGTACAGTACAGTACACTACAGTACAGTATATATATATATAATAAACTTTTATTCAGCAGCCGTTTGTACGTCGCACAATTTAACGATTAACTCTTAACTTACCCATAAAACAAAGTATGACAGAGCTAGTGAAGGGAGATAACGATATGTTAATTCAAAATTTTATATTAATACTATATATAACTTTAGAACAGGAACTTTCTTGAGCCTAAGGAACTCATATGTAGGAAGCAATAGACACAAAATTCATTAATAAATCATACCCTGTGCTAGAAACAGAAACCATATAATCCTATACTTCTAAAATAAAAACTAAAAGATATTTTGAACACTTACTTTTGATTGATTGTCCTTGAAACTTAAAAGATCAAAATAAGAATCCCCTACAGTTGGCAAAATGTCCCCTGTAAGCATTCGGAACGTAGTTGTTTTCCCAGCTCCATTTACTCCTAAAAGACCGAAACATTCCTCAGCCTTCACTCCAAAGCTTATGCTTCGAACAGCTACGAAATCCCCAAATTCTTTTCTCAGATTCTTCACAATAATTCTATCTTGTACACCTACATATTTTTCATCTGTAAGTACAATATACTATCAAAAAAAAAAAAAATTACTCGAAATTAAAAGTAGATGCTAACACATATCTCTGAATTCACTCAACAAACTTAATATTTAAATGGTAACTAGTACCCTATTAAAGCATTAAAATAATACTCCACCATTATGTGAATTAAACTAAACACACACACACACACACACATATATATATATATATATATATATATATATATATATATATATATATATATATATATATATATCGGAAACAGAGAAGGTATATTCGCTCGAAATTATTCATTCTATAAGAAAGGACAGCACAAACTTAAACGAAGTGAAACTTATAAGGAGGGAAACTGCATGATTGTTAATAGAAGTTATAGGGCACATATTGTATAAGGATCAATTGGCGCGTTCAGTGCACAAGGCTATCAAGTCCACTTTCGGTAGTTTCAGACATATTTCGTCTTTAAAACCTCTATGTGAACCTCCTTTTGAAGCTTAAAGATTCACCTTCAGATATTGTAAATAATGAAAAGAAAAGTGTTACAAAAAAAAAAAAAAAAAAAAAAAAACTTGTTACCCTTGTGCTTTGAACACCCCAATTGATTCACCTTTATACTGCTGGTTTTTAATGTCTATGTATTAAACATTTAGCGGTCAACTATTATGCAGAAAAATGTTCCGATAAAGCTATATTTTATTTTAATTTCATATTTTAAATTTATCATAAATGTATCGTTTCATGACCAACACTCTCACCTGATGATAAATCAACAAACTAGAGGGTAATATATTTTAATCCAGTCCGAAGACTCGCTCTGTGCCACGATTTATATCACGAGGGTATATTGCGAGTTAGTTCAAATCAGAACGTAAAAAAAACAATACCCAAAGTAATGTTGCATCATTCATTTTTACACATTATCTGTAAATGTAGGTAATTCGGGTTTATCCGAGAAGTGGATAATTACCCTGAATATTTCAATCCACACTGAAAGCTTTCTCAAGGTCAATTGCTCTGTTTTACTGGAATTTCATTATTTATCCATTCCATTATATGTTTATTGTACTGTCTTAAGAAAGAAAAATTGAGATCTTAACGCATTATGAAAAAAGACTTGATAATATTACTGTTTACTACTATCCACTAACAATTTGTAGAAAACTGCAGTTCATAGGTAACGGTTTACGTATGTTAACTTGTAAATTTTTGGTGTTGATGTTGTGATATAATGTGTGTAAAACACTGTTTCCACATAAATTTCCTCGTATATGATTGGAAGAGATTGGTTTACTTCCTTTACTATTTTTTTTCTAGAAACTCAGCATCAAAAGAACAGAAAACTATTAATATTAAGTGTGTGGATAACGGTAGACAGATCAAAGTTATGAAAATTCTTATATGAAATTGAATATTTTCCGAAATTAATTGAATAACGAATCTGTGACAAAAATATACTGTGTAAAAAATGAAACAAATCTCTTAATTTTATATATATATATATATATATATATATATTTTCTTTATGTTGAAGGATATGTTGTCCCACTTATGATTGAGATTTCCCTGTCTAAATTAAGATTGAAGTCTTCAGTTCTCTTTAAAAAAAAAAAAAAAAACCTAGAAAAAGTTTCTTTCAATGTTGCTGAAACACTAATGTAACACATCAATTCGTTCTATTTGGTGCCCTGTTTCCTGTTTCTTGTCTTGATCTATGAGATAAGTCCTAGGAATATCTTAGTATTCATCTGAGGAAAAATGTTACGACACATCTCGTAGGAAACCCTACGCTTTTGTGCCATACACATAACTACATTGCACATTCAACTGATATTGATACCAGGCGCTATATTGTTAAATTGCACATATCAAAAAAAAAAAAAAAAAAAAAGCAAAAGATAGAAAACAAATTTGTTTTCACTTTTTCTCACATCTAAATTTTACGAATTTTCGTTTTGAAATAGAGCGTGCTCTAAACACGAAACACCTCATTCAGAGCATAGGAAATGACATGCAATCTGATGCCATACACGTTGAGATTTTGACTCTAGAAAAAAATCGTAAGAGATTTCCTAGGATCTTCCCTATAGTGTATAGCTGGCCTAATAAATACTGACAGTATTAAGTATTTTTTGTCAGAATACTTTGTGGTCTCAATTTCTTTTTTCATAGGTAGTACAATAAATCACATAATTCAATGGACAAATAATCGAATTTCAGTAAAGCAAAGCAATTGAGATCAAGAAAGACCGGAGTATGGATTGAAATATTGTGGTTAATTATTACATATGCATTAAAAACCAGTGGTACAAATGTGAATTAGTTTTTCCTATGTAAACATAATTTTATATTTATATTGATCATTGAATCTAAAACAGTAGTTATCTAATTTACTCGTAAAATCTTCTCATACTGAAAAGATAGTCAGATAACGCTTCCACTTTAGTTGAATCAAATCAAAATATTCTATACTTTAGGAAATACAAAGTGCTTTCTGCGCAGAAAAAAATGCACACAAAACGATTGTGAAACCTTATAAATCAATCGACTATTCTAAGTAACTTGCACTAAGGCATCTAGGGAAGATCATAAGACATGTACCGAATTAAATCTGCCATTTTTAAATTGATGTAGTACCTTTATTACACACTGTACAAGTTTATGTTTTACATTTATTGATAGCACGTACATTAACTTAGAAATTGATATACTTTTCATTGTTGCATGTTGCTGGGTACAGATACAGCAATGAATGAAAGAGATCGCCGTCGACGAGTCGTCGACAAATGACTCCCAAATCCTTGTCGCCCGTGAAGTTTGATTGCGAAGGACCTGAAAATGCCGCGCAGAACTGTCCAAACCATACTGACACAGTACATTACGACTCAGTCGATCGAACGACAACCACACAATCAAAATCCTTACGGCCCACGTAACCCTCGACTTCACAAAAGGATCGTGAGTGCCATAAAGAAGAATCCTAGTGCTTCGGTCAGGGATGTTTCCAGGAAATGCAACACAAGCGTCAGCATGGTGCAGAGATCGAAGCAACGCGAAGGTATGAGAACATACAAAAACAGAAGGTGCCAAGAGTTTCAGAAAATCAGCGCACCGTCATTACATCACGTGCTCGCAAACTATGACTACCTCGGACGCGAAAATCGCCACATCATTATGGACGACGAAACTTACGTCAAGGCCGAATTTTCAGCGCTTCCTGGCCAACAATTCTATACTGTCTCACCTGGACGGCATCTCCCACGATCCGAAACAACGGTCGCAGTGGGGAAATTCGACGAGAAATATCTTGTATGGCAGGCGATCTGTGAGTGCGGAGAAAGAAGTTCATTTTTTGTCACGAAGGGTACGGTGAACGCACAGGTTTATGTCCAAGAGTGCTTACAGAAGCGACTGCTGCCACTAATTCGAAAGCACAATGTCCCTATTATATTCTGGCTTGATCTCGCTCCAGCCCACTACGCCAAAACGACGATAGAGTTCATGAAGAACAACGGGATCGAATTTGTCAAAAAAGACATGAACAATCCTAACATCCCGCAGTGCTGGCCTATCAAGCGTTATTGGGCGCGAGTGAAAGGCGTTTTGAGAAAGACAGGTGAGGCTACGAAAACCATTCAGGAGTATAGCGAAAGTGAATTGCTGCTGCCAGGACGATCAAGAAAGTGTGTCGAAATCCTCATGAAGGGAATCCACAAGAAGCTGCGCCATGAATGCAATCCATGAACTCTTTGCATTGTTTCTTTGAGCATACTTTAAGTCAATGTACTTGCTCTCAATAAATGTAAAAAACGCGGCTATTTTCTTGAAAAATATCGCCTTTATGAGAAATTCTTCTAAGCAAGTTCTTTTACGGCTTTCTCAAGTCTGAGAATATTTAGTGAACAGAATCCTCGAAAGTCTCCATTTCTTCTGTACTTTTTGTCTAATGAAGGAAACGTGGTTTACGTAATATTGATCCATTGTGTTTAAAGCCAAGTAGATCATATCCAGTTTCTTCATTTTCATAGAGTTAAAAATGTTATAATAATTTTAGAAACATCTTGCAGTTGAGATTTCTCGATAATTTGTCTTGTCTCCTTTCTGAAGTATAGGTAAGATTATAGACTCTTTCAGTTTCCTAGAAATTCTCTATTTCTGCTACACTAAGCCAGTTACTATCAAAACTATTTGCCCAAATATGGTCCAAACACCTATGATGAAACAAAATAGCCTCTGGAGATTTAAGATTTCTCAGGCTTCTGATATCTGTTTCAATCTCAATAGCTGTTTTAAATAAATGATTTATTCTTTATGCTTCACTGCGTTTAGCAGTTGATCAAAATACTGATTGAAACCTGTAGAGGAAATCAGTGTTGCGTCAGTGTTTCCAGTACACATTCAGGAATTCTAACAATCATTTTACTTATTTGATATTTTGATTCCTGAAGATATCTTGCGTTTGCAAGCTTTCCGTCTCTCCTAAGGCGCTGTTCACGGATAATAAAATTAAGAGAAAATAATAATCAAAAGATTAATAAAACAATAAGAAGGATTGGACTCACTGGGATCAAGAAGTGCAATTGTTGCCAGTCCCATGTCTAATGGCAATGTAGCAAACCGTGAAATGTCAGGTTTATGTTGTATATTCTTTTGTTCCCTATTTCCCTATTAAACAAAAGAACATAAAATTTGAACCGGCTATGTGAACAGCGTGCTTCACTACCATTTAACATGTGACAGCAATCGAGAAGGTGTTTTGCACTACTCTAGTGCGATCAGTTCAGTGTGTTCCATTCTACTTCCTACACGATTTTATTTCTTTTCTCTTATTTTCTTCCGTGACCAGCAAGGGCGCCGATTTTTCTGTAACTTTGGGGGGACCATTCAGAAGTGTGTTTGGTTGCAGACAAGGGTCTAAGAAGGCATATATGAGGAGTTTTAAGAAAAACTGAATTCAAATTATGCCAAATATTGTATATTCATAAAACACATATAACAATAAAAATACATATTCATAAAAATACATTAGGGCTCACATGAGAATTGGGGGCGGGGCTCCCAGGATCGACGCCCTTAATAACCAGAGGTTGAGGGAAGATACGGAAGTTTGAACATGTAAGAAATTTTCAGGAATCAAAATTCCAAGAAAAATGTTCTACATGCCATATAGTGTCTTGACAATCTAAACATGTCTGCCTTGACATTGAGATTCTTTAGTATTTCCAGATCATACTTTTGGCTTTTCAAGATTCTCCGATTCATCCTCTCTCTCTTTTTTAAACCAAAAGAGATAAATCATCTATAATTTGAGTTAATCTGTGATCTATCAAACCATGAATAATGAGATATTTTTGGTTTTATATTGTTGTAATATAAATCCTGACCAATGTTGGAATAGTCAGTATGTACATTTCAACTTCTAAATTTAATTTAAAATCACTTCGTCCTCAAAGCAAAACGAAATATAGGAGTAATTGAAATCCTATTTATCAATTCCATAATCGTATTTAATAGATGACGTTAACAGATAATATCTTTAGTGTAATATTTCAAACAAAGATTTCGAAACACTTAAGATCTTATGTTCTAGCTTTACGTTTAGAAATACGTACATTTGAATAATAATAATAATAATAATAAAGAAACTATATTTTCAATTACATAGAGAAAAATGTTGAACTAATTACTAACACTGCTCTCATTCAATGAACACTTATACTTACCACTTAATTGCTCCAGAACTCTTTCCCTTTCATTAATAACGTCCATATCCATTTCCGTTATGGACATCCGCTTCTTCATTTCTACAGGCCGTTTGGACAAGAGTCTTACTAACTTTTTAAAACATTTACATTCTAAACCGAAGAGAAGTGTTATAGAGAGGAGAGTGTCTACGATAAACATGATAATTTCAACTTGGGCTTCCTCATACAGATTAGAAGAGGGACCAGAGTAGCAAGTATAATTTAATCCACAAATGTTCTCTGAAAATGAAGAAATAAATTATTAACCAATAGAACGGAAATATCCGTATATGTTATTAAGACACTGTTTTTGAAAACAAGAAAACTTTTTTAGCCAACCAACCCCATGCCGTAAGCGTCGGTGACCACCGATGGGGAGCTACCGACATCTCGCCAAACATTAATGGCTTCGCAACGGCGATCCGCTATGGTCCCACTTCCGTTTTGAAAATTATATCACCAGCGGCAGAGATGCGACGAAACGCCAATGAACCACAAAATTACTCCCCCAAAATATGTTAAATCGCCTATGTGCATGATTTGTTTACATTAAGGTGAGCCTAAAAACACTAAGAAAAAGTACCCCAGGGTGGATGCGAACCACCAACCTTATGATTACTAGTCGCGTGTTCTTACCGACCTCGCCAAGGAGACGATGAAGAAAACGCCGCTTGTAGAGGGGTAAATTAATGAGTGTTTTTAATTTGGCCAATCAGAGTGCTCCTTTAACCGCGTATATTCGACAATAACCGTTTGGGATAAGATAAAATGCGTTCGCCACGTAATTTTATAACAAGATGACGCGCGTCTATTTATTTTATTTCTAGTTCTCCCATATTCACTTTCTAATTATGTTATCTTGAACATTTTCTAGGATTGGATTGAAATATTAAATTTTATACTGTTACACAGAGATAAACTTCACTTTTTTGTTTCTCTTTTCTCATTAAAATGAAGATGATCCAGTCTGTGTCACAGCTTCTTTTACAATTCATTAGTGGACCCGCCATGCCGTAAACGTCACCAACACCTAGTGGCCCACTTGCTGATAAATGTCGATCGTCGATATAGCAACGCGTCGAAGGATTGTCGCTAGTGTGCCAACGGCGGCAAGATTTCGTCGTGTCTGGTTATCGAATCGAAACAGATATCTAGAGTCGGGGTATTGAAGTTACTATCGTGTAGCAGCGAGGACTTTATTTTGGTCCGCGTTCATACAATTATACGCATCATATCGAAATTGTTCACTTTATAATATAGAGGTAGGGGTTACTCTTGGCCCTCGAAGCTCACTTTAGCAACAATTCGTCAGGGAAAAATAATATATAATAATAACCGCATACACATGACTGGCGATAGTTCGTGCTGATCCCTTCGCCGATTCTCCGCAACGCATCGAAGGAGCACGGACTAAAATAAAGTCCTCGCTGCTACGCGATAGTAACTTCAATACCCCGACTCTAGATATCTGCTTCCACTCGACAACCAGACAGAACGAAAGACAGTGACACAGTAGCGACAATCCTTCGACGCGTTGCTACATCGACGATTGACATTTACAGGCAAGTGGACCACTAGGTGTTGGTGACATTTACGGCCTGGCGGATCCACTAATGAATTGTAAAAGAAGCAGTGAGACAGACTGGATCATCTTCGTTTTAATGAGAAAGTAGAAACGAAAAAGTGAAGTTTATCTTTATGTAATAGTATAAAATTTAATATTTCAATACAATACTAGGAAATGTCTAAGATGACATAATTTTATAGGTGATAGACAGGCATCATACTATAGTAGCTAGGGTCTGTATGTTAGCTTAATTTTGATCAAAATAAAGATGGTTTACTCAAGTTTTCTACACTTCAAATACATTTCACAAAGAGAAGTTTAATATTTTTCTTTTTCCCGAAAATGCTTAATATATAGATACATGATAATTATAGCGACTAATTACTGTATTATGAATGCTGGGTTCGATTTTCTTGCTACACGATTTTCCCCATTCCCTCTGCTTACCAGCTAGGAACAAAGGAAGTCAAAAGCGAAGTTTGCACTTGATGGCTAAACGCTAAGATTTAGCATTATTTTGCAAAGGTCAGATCGCTGGGTTCAAAAGGACTGGTATTACGATCGCGCAAGCGTCTGTACTAGTCGAGTTCTCAAGAACAACGTAATGAAAGACTATGAGGATTGGTGTCCTCATCGCAGAAATGTCTGCACTATTTAGGTGTTTAAGAGAACCAGTAAGTAGTAATGATTTATGTTAAGGACAATCATCTCTGATTGGTTGAGTCAGATAACTTGATCACATGGTATAATGTCATAAGGGTCAATGATCTCTTGACTTTTGGCAGTGATGATATGTATCCCTACCCCCAAAATTTTGGAGCAGTGCATTGGCCCACTCCTTAAATTTGAAATATTCTGAGAACTATAAAATTTTAGAGTACTGCATGGGTCCTAAATACACCTTGTATGTCTTTCTGAAAATTTGCGAATATTAGCACGTTTCCATGGATGGGTAAAAAAAATGTTTAACAAGGTTATTGGCGTTATATGTCCTCTATGATCGATGATTATGGACCTATAGAGGAGTTCATCCCTCTCTTTTATAGGTGTTTAGGACCATATATGTAACCCTGTGGACTCTTTGCTCATTTTGATGGATGGGGTGGGCCATATATGCACCCCTTATGCATTTAAGATGGGTAATTATGGTCCTCTGCTTGTGTATGAGTCTTTTGTGATCTTATGAAAGGTGACCTTGTTCTATTTCATGGATATCTAAGAATAGCTTCGAAATCTTGTGTTTCTTTTGAGTCGTGTGAGACGTTCGCATCGATGGGTAAAAACTACCTAAAATTCAAATTTTCATGTTTTTACTTTATTTATCCTTTAAGATCTGCAATCCTGTGCATGAGCATTTTACCCTCTTTGATGGGTAACTAGAACTAGATACGTACTTCTGTGGTTCCTTTCGAGACGTAAAAGTGGGCTAACCTTGCGCCCTTTATGCTCTTAAGATCGGTACATACAGTCAAATGCCTCTGAGACTCTATGGACGAGCACTTACTCTCCGTGAAGGGTGCTGTACGTATTTTTGTGGTTACCTTGGATAAGTGTAAGGGTGGACCAACCCTGTACCCTTATCTTTTAAAATTGTCTGTCTTATATGAACATTTATAACCAATTCCGCTGCAGAAATAGACACACAGCTTTGATTGGTTATTTAGAGTCGCATGACACGAATCACGTGAATAAATACAAAGACAGGCAAATCGCTGTAATTGGCTATTAGTTGTTACATGACTCAGGTCACATGTTTTTGAATATTGTAAAGTATTTTTGAATAAGTACGAATTAGCAAACGCGGATATTTTGGAAATTATTCTACCTTTTTATCTTAATAAATAATTTTGCCAAAGAATTGCTATTGTAGAATTTAAAATTGTTGTTTTGTGTATATCTATATAACTGAAATTTTATATTATACATATATAGTGTTATTCGGTGTAAACTCACTATAATCGTTTCCTTTTCGGAATGTATCTTTTATGTGTGATGTTTGATGAAAGAAAGACAACTATTATCCTGACAAGGAACCATTCCGATTTTGTGAATTGAATTGCTGAAAATGATTGCTAGCACTGGATTCAACACCAAAAGAAACAGAGAAAAAAGGGTGTTTAGTGACAGACCATATACAAGATGGGAGATAAATGAGAGTAAAATACGAAGATAGAACATAGAAAATATCTATAAATGCCATGTTAATTTTGAAACGAGTAGAGGGGTTGAGGCGATACGATTCTTACAGTGGAACTACTTCTTGTTCTGTTACCGTTACAAACATTGTTCTTCATGTTCCAGGATTCGATTCTATCTCTTTATACTTCTCGTGCATACAACGTGCTCATGGAACGTACTACAGGGTTTCTAGTTCGTCACTTCATCTTTACGATAGTATTGATGCATTGTGATAGCGTGGAATGCCTTCTGCTACAGAGGTCTCAAACTGTATTGGCCACTATTGATTTTAATAGACGGTGTGTGTCAAGAGCCATATGTCACATGATCCCTTTCTCGTATATTCTTCTTGCGCTAATTCCGCAATTTGGCTACGGACTCACCTCTGTAAAAATTGTTGCGGAAGTACTGCAGGATTATGAAACACGGATGTCTGGATAGGACACATATTAGTTCCTAAGTGAAGTCTTGACCCGACTATGGAAGGTTCCATAGTATTGGAGCTATGGACCTTTAAATTTAATTCTTTCATGTTTTCGGCAGCCTATAATCCGAAAGGAAGCATTCGTGCACCCAGGGCGGTATATACTTTTTTGTCTTATTTTGGTGCCAGGATCACTTTCCAGACGTTGTCAGTGGTTTTTTTTTCTTTGAAATATCCTGTGTATATCTCCACCACTCGTATCGAGAAGCTGCCCGCACTCTAGTTACGCATACCCAGACTGCCACTTTTCGCTCTTCTTGTGATATAAGTACATTTTTATAAATAATAAACGTAGAGACAAGTACAATTCACAAAAATGGGGCCGTATCGTATCTTTCGTATTTATCAAATTCGTATTTCGTATTTCTTTTAGCTATTCTCTGGTAGATTAAGTACATTCCCTAATTTGTCCTGTCTTTTTAATACACGAATGTTGCGACTCTGCGCACGTTTCACTGTGACCCTTTATAAGAACGGGGGCAGAGAATGCCAACCCGGGAAGTTACTCTGGCCACATCCGGCACTAATGCCAATTTTACTGTACTAATCACTACAAATCCAATACCATGCCTATTAGAAGGAATGTTGTCTCCTTTCATAACACTTTTCATATGGTTACTGCACCTACACTCATTCAGTAGATTCTCTTTATCTACTATATATATATATATATATAAGTTAATATAGCAAAATTTCTCATAGATGAAGAAGCGGACGATTTGAATTTGTAAGAAGAAAATAATAAATAAACTTCTATGTTGTCTGTCAGCCCCAGCTACAAAGGAATATCTCACACACTTTTCAGTCAATATATTCATCTACTTCTGAAGAATTCTTTACTTCCGTCAACGACTTTCCCACAGTATTAGCTTATACGGTAACCATTTTTTTTTTTTTTTTTTTTTTTTTAAATCTTGATATGTCTTTGTTTGAACAGAAGCTGAAAGTTCTTCGAGAAAGAATTCTTAATCTTCGGTCAGCCTTCATGTTCAGTACACATGTCGATTTGTTATATCCGTATTCGAGATGGAAGTTTATTAACATCTCAGTAGTGGTTCCCCTTCGCACTCTTTTAAACTTATATTATGGTTTAATGTTTTATGTTTTGTATGTATTTTGTTTTACTTTCCCGCACTCTATTTTTAATACTTTAAAAAGTTCACAGACTGTGAACTTCAATTTGTAAATGAAAATTGAGAGTGAGACGTTATAAATCTGTTCAGTAATAGTTTATTAACTTTCTAATACACACAAACGATTGTAACTTATGTTTTGAAATAAAAACTTAAGTAATATTTATTATTAAAGGGGTAGTAAAATAGCTCACACCTTTCAATGCAAATATATGAGAATTGTTATGGTAACACCATTAAGTTCACTTTGACAAGTTTTAGAAGAGAGTGGAAAAAAAATTCAATATTGCTCAGAGACAAAATAAGTTTTAAAAAAGTTATTAAGTTTTACGTCTTGCGGTTACGCCGGCTAGGTTAAAGGAGACGGTGATGATGAGAAATGAGTGAAATGGTTGAATGAAGAAAGTAGGAGGAAATGGGAGAATCTCGAGAACACACACACACATGGTGTTTGTCGGCCACAAAGTTCATTTGGCGCAAACTGAGGACCCCATGCACCAGAGGTGAACGCTCTACTACTGAGCTATCACGGCTCCAATAATAATTTTAAACAACAATGATATGAGCTAACATGTTGTGAAAGAATATGAGTTAAATATAACTTTAGCATTGCGTTTGCACTTGGGTGGCCTGAGAAAATTGATATATTGTGTTGGACTTAAAGATTTTAGCATAACAATAACTTAAAACGAGTATAAAATTTCGTGAAAAAAATATTTCTCTCTTCTTGTTTCGTTTTTTAACTTGTAAATTTGGTTTATAAACATACTTCACTTTTAAACATCATGCTTTTTATTAGTAAAATCGTAGAATGAATTCAATCTAAGTATTTTCCTGATGATACTTGGAATCAGATTGTTGATCTAAAGAAGTACATGGTGTTAAAACAGCTTCATTAAAAACGACTGACATATAATACTCCAATGATCAGTCGGAGGCCCAGCAAGATCGAAAATGTTCGTTAAGAAGAGGATCAACTGACTTCACGGGGTTTATCACAACAGGCCAACTTTGGCGCCATCTTTCACCTAGTTAGATGATACCGTTTTAGCCATAGATAGCAAGCATCTCAGAGTTCATTTTAACAAAAAAATAAATAAAGTAAAATAAAAAATAAGTAAATAAATAAATAAAAATAAAAAATAAAATAAAAACTTTTCCGGGAAAAGTGGGCTTAAAGATTTTTAGCATAGTAGTACTCATATGTTAAGCAGCATGATATGACTTCTACTTCAATAACATTATGACTAAATAGATACACAAGTTTCAATATAATCCTATCGTGAGCTATTACTATATTTACACCTAACAACATAAATCAAGTATCTGCTGTAAAATATTGAATACATTTATAAATTTTCAAAATGTTTCCATATTAATCGGCCACTAATATAATTTATTAGAAACTCTACTGTATTTGAAACAAATATAATATTTTAAAGTATTGATTACGCTCCACTTAAGCTCTTTCAAAAACTAAAAAATCTTGTTTCAATATCTCAACAAAGTTTTTAGTAATATCATAATTTAATCAAAACTTTTTAAATAAAATATTCCGTTACATTCCTAGCAATCAGTTTCTGAGACCACCAGATTATATCTCTTTGTATATGTTCCACCATTAAAATTAATGCCACTCAGCACAGTTGTATTGCCGTTAATTTCAATTCTTCGATAATGACTTGGTTCAATGTATCTGAAAAGTTCGAAGTGGAAAAAAAAGCAGAGGCGGTATGTTTTATTATGATTTTGACTCAACATACCGGCTATTTAAATACTGTCTTGATCACTGAAAAACCAGAGACGGTATGTCCTCATTACTGAAAAACCAGAGGCGGTATGGCATACCACTTCACACCGTCTCACTTCGACCACTGAGTATAACATATATACTCAAAATATGTTCTAGCAATGGGCAAATCCATTCTTCTCTTCTGGAAAATAATGTTCTGTATTACATTGAGACAGACAATTTAAGTACATGCGAGTATCCTTATATCAAACACTGAAGTAAGGGGATCCAATTCCCTCTTTATATAAACATTATAATAGCTGTTATCATCATTCAGAACTAACTCAGAAGGATTTATCCAAATATTAATAAGAAAAAAGAACCACGGCATTCTGATTTGCTGGATTTTACAATAGGTTAACGAATTCCAAGTTGTCGAGATCCGGTACTCCTACTTCTCTAACTTGCTGCAGAAACATAGATGGAGTTAAAGCTAATAAATCTGAACTATCATCAGAAACATAAGTTAACGGTCGACCATTCATGACAGCTTCACAGTCACACAACACTGTAATGAATTCTTCATAATTTAGCTAAGCCTTCCCAATTATTCTCCTTAACAGTCCTTTCATTAATCGAATTAAACGCTCCCACCATCCACCTCACCAAGCAGCACTGGGTGGATTGAATTTCCACTTGATGCGTTTCACAGTTGCAAAAGGCGTTATACATTCCCAATCCAGTCTGCTCAATAAATTTTCTGTGCCAACAAAATTCGTGCCATTGTCACTGTAAATGACCGAAGGACGGCCTCGACGCGCTATAAATCTTCTAAGGGCTTGAAGAAAGTCACTAGTTGATAATCCGGAAACAAGCTCCAAATGCACTGCTCTATATACTGCACAGGTAAATATACAAATCCAAGCTTTTCCTCCATCTCGTAGTCTAACTGGTCCGGTAAAGTCCACTCCCGTTACTTCAAACACTGCTGCATCTCTGATTCTATCTTTGGGTAGGGCTACAGGGATTGGTTCCAACTTCTTGGCAGTATATCGTTTACATATGACACATTGCTTTATTATAGATCGAATGGTTTTTCTATCTTTGAGTATCCAAAACTGTTCCCTAAGACGACTCAACAAACCTTGAACACCAACGTGACAAGCTTCCACATGTTTATCGCAAACTAACCTTTTTACTACTGGATGTGTGCTTGGCAACATAACCGGATAACGAAAGGTTTCAACATCTGAAAGTTCTGTAATTTTGTTTTTTATTCTGATGATTTTGTCATTGTCTTCGAACGGACACAAAGATTTCAAATTCTTGTCGCCAACACCCTCAAAGGAATCTGTTTGGACAAGTCTAATAACAGTCTTCTCTGCTGATATCAATTCTTCAACAGACAATTCGTTGTTTCTTCTTTGCTTAGAACGACAATTATGAATAAATCTTTTCATCCAACCTATTATGCGAACTTATTGTTCGTACTTCGAAGGATACCGATAATACCAGTCACTGTCTCCTTTCCAACATTAATCACAGCTGATGAGACCGTCTTTTTCTTTTCCTGTGTAATAATTTATCCTTTGTACTCATATTTTTGTTCTGGCCATTCCTTCTTGGGTCGTCGCAGCCACGAAGGACCTTCCCACCATTTTGACTCAAGCAGTTGTTCTGAAGTACATCCTCTCGATGGTAAATCCGCCGGATTCATGGTTCCTGGTACGTAATGCCAACTTTCTTTTTCACTTAATTTTCGGATTTCTTGCACTCGATTCCAAACAAAAGTATTCCATTGCTCATCTCGTTTAGTCCATGCAAGAACTGCTGCAGAATCTGTCCAATAATAAATCTGTATACCTTCAAGATTCAAGGCCTCAATCACAGAAGTAGCTAGTCCCCCACCAATAGTAGCTGCCAATAATTCTAATCTTGCTATGGTTGATTTGTTTATAGGAGCAACTCTTGTCTTGGCTTGTACTAACTGCACATTAATGTTTTGTCTGGTAACAGTTCTAAGAAAAACTGCCGTAGCATAGTCTCTTTCACTTGCATCACAGAACACATGTAGGCTACAATTTTCTGAATCTCCTTGTATACATCTAGGAAATGAAAGTTCTTTCAACAAAGGCAATTCACCTACCCACTGTAAAAATTTCTTCCTTACTGCCCGTGGTACTTCTTCGTCCCAACTTAATTCCAATAGCCAATTTTTTTGCAAAAGGATCTTTGGATACAACGTCACTGGAGAAGTAACCCCTAATGGTGTCAAATATCCGGTTTGCAAACGACAAAATAACCCTCTTTGTAAGAACTTCTGGTATCAACCCGTCGCAGCATTCTGGTCTTATTGCCAGTGTCAGATTTCGTTTCCCACTGTAGACCTAAGACCTTCAACTACTAACGTCACATTGTATCTTGGTTCAGCGCTTCAAAATTGCATGCATAATCTCCTTTCACACTATACAACCTAACTTGATAACAACTATGTTCATAAGGTGCAGAACAAATACCTCCGAAGAGTGCATACATAACACTTTCTTTTTTAACAATTCAATGTATTCATTGTGTGCTTCATCAACCACCCTGTATTTATCCTCCAATAATTCAAAGTTCACTTTAATTTCGTCAATGTTCACATTCGCGCCATTACAACACTGTTCCACATTTTTTGCTATTTTTGTAAATACAGCTCTCGCCACTGTTCTAACTCTTTTTACTTTCTCCATTATTTAAGTTGTTTTTCAGTCGTGTCACGGTCGCCAGATGTTACAATAAAACGTTAATGTTATATTATAGAAGGCAAAAAAAAATACTATTTTTATTCTAACATTAGCACTTGCACTACAGCTGATAGAAAACGAGCGAAGGAACAAAAGAAACAAAAGAAGAACAAACTCGGCATAAATGTTGCCATAACAAATCCAACAATCCTACTTTGTACGAGAGTGCTATCAAAGTAACAAAATTGATGTAAAGCATATTGCGGGTCAAAATCAGGTAGCTGATATATTTACCAAATCATTAGAAAAGGTAAGGTTTCAAAGTTTGCGTAAAAATATGGGAGTTTGCTCCAATGATATGGCAGAACAGTGTGCTTAGGAGGAAGTGTTAAAAAAAAAAATAAGCAAACTGTCTCAGTGCGAATTTTCCCTGTTATTTGTTAGCTTTTTTTGTTCTTTTTTTTTATATGAATTGAGGGTGAAGGTGTCAACGAACCGTAATGTACTCTGGATACGTGAACTGGCGATAGTGCTAGAAAGGAGAAGTTGTCTCTGCTCTTATGTATGTGTATGTATGTATGTATGTATGTATGTATGTATGTATGTGTGTGTGTATGTATATGTGTGTGTGTATGTATATGTGTGTGTGTATGTATATATGTGTGTGTGTGTGTGTGTGTGTGTGTTATTAACTCTGAAGTATTTAGTAATAGAAAAGACTGTTATGTTCAAAATCATGTTAAAGTAATCTTCAGATGCCTGCAAATTATATTTACATACAGTTCAGATATTAGTTTACTTTCAAATCCTGCATTTGCTTCGTATAGAAAAATGTGCACTGCCATCAGAAGCTTTGTTTCTTAAATATCGCCATGATACTTGTAAGATATATTTGTGGTGTACCAATGCTTATTTTAAGATAGTTTGCATCTGTTTGGTAGCAGTGTTGCCAGCTACAAAATTTTCCCGATTTTATTGGAAAATTTCCTAAAAAAATCCCTTTTTGTCTCTATTATTTCATTGCTACATTCGAACAAACGAACCACTGTCTGAAGCCTCGTTTTTAGCCTATACAACGCACCATAAAATGTTTCAGTAGGATAATTAGGGAAAGTACAGTTGAGGTTTATAGCAAACCATGTTCTGTAAATGATAAGAAAATGATGAATTTCTGAGGTAGAATACTTTTTTAATTTCATGCTTACTTTGTTAGATATCACCATGATACTTGTAGGATATATTAGTGGGGTACCAAGGTTTATTTTCAGATATTTTGCATCTGTCTGGTGGCAGTATTTCCAGCCAGCCAAGAAAACTAATTCCCGATTTTAGGTGAAAAATTCGGAAAACTTCCCTTTCGCCCCCTCTATTATTCCCCTCTTACTGGCTACATTGGAACAAGCGTACCACTATCTGAGAGCATCCTTTTTGGCCTACAGAATGCACTATAAAAGTTTCAATAGGATAATTAGGGAAGATGTAGCCCCGGCATATATGTTGATTTTTGCTTCTTGGGCGTAAAAGTGTCAAAATTTCAGGTGTATGATGACAGAGATTTTTTCTTTCTCTCTTTGTGTGGCAGCCATCGACTTCAGGTTTTCACTGTACTTTGTCAACACACCAAAGAATTTGTTTAGGTGACTTGGACCAATATAGTACAGTAGTGCCAGCTGGGAAAAATCTTGAAATTTGGTTAGGGAATATTTTGGAAATTTTCACCCCTACATTTACCTTAATTATTTTCTCTCCCATCGGCAATACTGCAATGTAACTTACACCAAAAAATAGCCGCATCTCTCTTCTAAAAAATAAGGTCTTAACCATATTAATTGGATAAAGCCACTAACTGAAAATGTAGGAAAATGCCAAAAAATTACCTGGGTCCGAAAGGGTTAAGTTACAAGAACTGACTAACAATGTCACATTAGCTGCACATATTAAATAAATTTCCTCCTATAAATTAAAATAAGATTCCTTCACATCTTCAGCTCAAAATTAGAGATTCTTAACAATGTTCTATAATGTAATTTATCATATTAAATTAATTAAATGCCAAAGTCAATAATTTCTTGTTAATAATATTATCATCATGCTATATAAAACTTACCGCAACATTCTACGTATCTCTCATCCGGTGCTTTACACAACTGGTCTCTTGAACCGGAAAGAAAAAGTCTACACTTATTAGCTTTCATACTAAATATTTCAAACTTAAGAAGTGCCGAGTAAGCTGGCCATACCGGTACAAAACAAGCCATTACGTCTGGGAAACGCAACCCTAGTGTCAAGGCAACTGTAAGAGAAATATATGTTACAAAATTCAAAGGTAATTTTCAATTTTGGAGTAAAAAACGTTTATAATAAAAATTATGGCAGCAGAAATGGTGATATCATCTTTGCAAGTAAAAGTATACAATGTGAGTTCAAATTAACATTTATACATAATGTTACAAAACAACACCGACAACGTTTGGGAGGTGATTCCTGACACCAAGATAAGACGAAAGGTATAGACCAACCTGGGTGCACAAATGCTTCATTCCAGAGTTATAGGCTGCCAAAAACATTTTATTTATTTATTTATTTAGAAAATGAAATAAAATCTTTGAGTTTTACGTCCCACGGTTATGCCGGTTAGGCTAAAGGAGACGGTTGATGATGAGAGATGAATGAAATGGTGGAATGAAGAAAGTGGGAGGAAACGGGAGTACCCCGAGAAAACCCACGCACACGGTGTTTGTCCACCACAAAGTTCACTTGGCGGGAGCATTTATTTATTTAGAAAACAACACAACAGGCTTAATGCCTAATTATAGTGTCGTATAATACATACATAGACATATATACATTTATCCGTACAATTAATCAATTCACTTCGAGTGTCAGGTACCCGGTAATAATCCTGTTTCTAAATACATATTCTGGCATACTGAATATATCTAAAACATTAGTTTTATGACTTAATTCATTGTAGGAGTCACACGTTCTCCACAGCGGAGATTTACTGAGAATATTTGTTCGTGCCCTTTCGCATAAAAATATACCAGTATTCCCTGGTCTTGTTCTGCCTGTTGGAACGCTCGGATATACTTTCGTGAGTAGCTCTGAACAGTCAATTTTATTATTTAATACTTTATATTAAAAAAAATAGTAAATGAACCATCTTTCGTCGATTTGTCAACGTTAGGAAATTCAAACTCCTTACTAAGTCCTCGTAGGGAATCTGTTTCGGATAGAAAGCTGTTTTCTTGTACGTAACCATTTTTAAAAATTTAAATTGTTGTTTTCTGTGCTTGTAAGTAATTATTTACATTCGGGGTCCAAATAACGCACACATATTCTAATCGGAACCTTACGTACAATTTATAAAGTTTAATGAATGTTGACTCGTTTCTAAACTCTTTTCCCATTCTATAGATAAAGCCGAGGTTTCTGATTCAGCGTTAGAGATTGCATCGATGTGATGAGAGAAGGTCAATTTTGAATAAAAATTACTCCTAAATCTTTAATTGAATTTGGTTTACACAGAGATATGCCATTAATTATATACGGATAATTGATGGAATTTTCTTTCCTTGAGAACGATAAAGACTTGCATTTAGAGATATTCAATGAAAGTTTGTTTTTATCACACCATTGCCCAACACCCTGTAAATCCTGCTCGAGTTGTGTGCAGTCATCCATTGTGCTTATTTTAGAATATAATTTGAGATCATCGGCAAACAACAGGAAGTGAAAGTTTTTAACATAGGTTGAAATATCCTTTTTGGCAATTCCAATTACAAGAAGAAATAATAGCGGACCTAAATGGGATCCTTGAGGAACACTCGTCCACTTGACCGCCTTTGTCTAATTTTCTTGCTATGTAATCCGTTACTATTGCTAGATTGGTTGTTGTGGATTTATTCCCTGAAAATCCGTATTGATGTTCAGATATGACAGGCTTTACATGGTTTAAAATTCTGTTGTATAATATGGTTTCAAGAACTTTGCCAAAGGGAGATAGGATGGCTACGGGTCTGAAGTTCTCTATCTCATTTCTGTTTCCGGATTTAGGAATAGGGCAAATGAGACCTTCTTTCCATTTATTTGGAAATATATTGGTTTTAATGGATATATTAAAGATAATATGGAGTGGGTGCTTGAATATTTCTAAACAGCCCTTCATCACATACGGTGGAATGCCATCTATACTACAAGATATTTTAGGTTTCAGCGCTTTAATAGCCTGCTCAATCTCCTCTAATTCTATTTCCTTTATATGAAAAGAGAAGAAATGAACATTAAAGGTCCAAAGTTTCAAAACTGTGGGACGTACCGTAGTTGGGTCAAGACCACTTAGGAACTAATATGTATGCTATCCAAAAATCCATGTTTCAGAATCCTAAGATACTTACGCAACAATTATAAAGATAGTTGGTGAGAACTTCAAATTATATGCCCGTAGCCAAACAGCCTCTACAAAATTTGCTGTGTGAGTAGGTAGGACTCTGAAACTGTATTTTTGGATAACTCGACTACGATAGGTCCCCGAGTTTTGGAGTTATGGACCTTTAAAGTTATATATATATATATATATATATATATATATATATATATATATATATATATATATATATATAATGTTTTCGGCAGTCTGTAACTCCGAAAAGATTCATTTCCCAGGTTGGTCTATGTTTTTCGTCTTATCTTGGTGTCAGGAATCACCTCCCCCCCCCCCGTTGTCAGTGTTGTTTTGAAACACTCTGTATATAAGTATAATATCAAAATAAAGTCTTAAAATAAACATTTCAAAGGTGTAATTAACATATACAAAGTTTGGAGAATAATATTGTAACTTTTGAACGTAGTACAAGAAACTTTTCACGTCTTAAACTAGTACATGACACATTTATTAAACGTTTTATTTCTCCAGGTTACATATATTATTTGTCGGCACTTCCTCATAGAAATGACGATGCACCATCTTCTTATAATATAACCTTTTATTATCAAAGAAAAGGCTGTAATATTCATTCTTTACAAGGATCTGAAGGTCAAATAATGTACAGTACTGAGAATTATTGAGAGGGACCTCAGTCTCGTTCAAGATTACACTTATCACTGTTCTCTTTTCTATCTTGTAATATTAGTATTGATTAACGTCGGGTTCTCTCGTAAAAATTGACAAGGGTACAGCTTGAGTACTCCTATAAAGATTGGATAGGGATATTATTCTTTGCATTTTATGTTAAACAACTTACGAACATTAATCTTGTGTGCTTGGTCAAGGCTACACTGTGTTTAAAATTAGTATTCGATGAAGGACCGAGTTGTCACTGAAATATTCAAAAGGCTCCCAACACCATATGCTTTTTTCAAAATCATATATCACTTCTAAAATTTATAGGGAAATCACATTGACATCTCTTGACAGAGGACCTGGTCCTTTTCAGTTTCACCTTCTTTCTTAAAATTTGGAGATCTTTTTTTTTTTGGGGGGGGGGTAGAGAAACAGTTATAGCATCATCTTCTTCCTGAAATGGAAGAGAATCATAACGCCAACACCTTATATATATGCTTTTGAAACTGTGTTGTTTAGCCGCAGGAGAAGAACAAGGTTATTCTTAAACATTTTTGATCAAGAGAGCCACTACCATGCCTTGGAGGGGGAAGTCGAGCGGGGCCATGGCCCAGGGCGCCGAAGTAAGGGGGCTCAAAATTCGGGAGGAAAAAAGAAAAGAAGGAATAAAAGAGAGAAAGAATTACTTGGAATATTTTAGATTAACAGCAGTATTTTTTCAATCTAATATTTAATTTGATCAGAGTCAGAATTATACATTTTGTGTCCCTATTAGACACTTGCTAAAAGAACCACCTGCATATAAAATGAATAAAGTGAAGGAAAAAAGTAATAAAAAGTGCTCAAAATCAAGGAGAATCAGGGTTTACTTTTGAAAATTTCTTACGGGGCGCCCCAACCACGGTGGCGCTTCGCAGCTGGTCTGTCGACTTCACTCACACGTACCGGGGCGCAGTCGTATACTGTCGCCCCGGGCGCTGATTTTTCAGGGCACGGCACTGAAGAGGGCTAGTTTTTCATCTCTCTGTCTCTGGGATGCTTCACCTTAATTTTCATCTGATCTTGGACATTGGATCTAGAATCGAATGTATAGCATCATTACTTTTTAAAATGTGAAAGCATATTCTGGACACTTGATCTACGTTTAAGGCAAAATTGACATGGTATCTGGTATTCTGTGTTGTAATGGGTTGATTGATCTGTCAATTAAAATATGACTTTCTTGGTTAATTGTTTGTTTTCTCATGATCTTTTCAATGATATATCAAATGAGATACCTTTCTATTTAAAGTTTTCAAGTGACCTCCAGTGCTCCATGCTAGGTAGCCTTGAGGAAAAACAATACTCTCCATTGAATAGGCCCTAGGACATTTTTCTATCTCGTCTTTGTTTCATCTTTTTATCTTAAGCCGTTTGATTTATAAGCATCGGTCATTTTATATGAAACACAATGTATAAAAGACGTGCTTACTACCTGATCAAAAAATCCAGGCCAAACCGCGTAATCGTGAAACTGGAAATTTTGACAGTGCGTAGGATTTATGATGTAAGGTAATACTAGGGAAGAATTTTTGGAAATTCAATGGAGAAGGGACGGAAATGGGGGTGACAGTTGTTATAGTAAAATGTATATATCTCCGAATCTTTACAGGGTAGAGACATGAAATTTGATATATGGACGTCCCATTTAAAACAATTAGACAAGGATTTCATCGTTTTTTGATATAGCCCCTACAAGTGAAGAAAAAGAGTTTGGTTACAGTTGTTATAACTAGATGACCATATTTCGAAATCCTTTAAGATTGGAGATATGAAATTTGGTATTTAGACATTTCATTTAAAATAATTAAAGCGTTTTTTGATATTTCCCCTAGAAGAGACATAAAAAGGCTGGGATGGAAAAAGATGGGAGTTGCAATAGTTGTAATAAGATGGCCATATCTCGAAACCCATGAGGGTTAGATATGAAAGCTAGCATTTAGGCTTTCAATTTAAAATGTTGCTGCTTGGAGTTCCAAAGAATAATGAGAAATGCCTTATTGATGGCGCGAAATCACACTTGGTTACAGTTAAAGAGTGTACTCAACTTCAAGTTCTTAAGGAAAAGAAAATATGGATCCCTCCAAAATGTGTAGTTTGCGAGTGTCACTTCCGGGAAGGGTTGTTCACTGCCGATGCTATGCAAAACATCAGAGCAGAACGTAGTGGTCTGTTTTCATTGCAAGACATGATTGGTATGGTGACGCTTCTAACGGCTAACTTGAAGCCATTTAAAGAAACCGGTCCAGACTAATGTCAAGCCCCGTTTGAAAACATGAGCGATGCGGAACTTCATACACTAACAGGGATTAAAAGAGCAAAATTCAATCAGCTTATCGAAATTCTACCGAAATTGTCATGGGGCTACCAAATCTTAAATTCTTGGTGTTTATTTGAATTGGTTGAGAGGGGGTATTTCGTTGACCAGAATTGGAACATATTTCAAAATACCTAAAACGTCGGTTCGTCGTTATTTGACTCTTGCCAGAGACCTATTGACTGTATATTTTGTGCCAAATCATCTAGGCCTATCATGCTATGACAGAATGTTTTTACGGTCAACTATGACACTAATAACCCAGGAGCTGTTGTTAGAAGGAAGCTTATTGGCATGGTAATAGTAGTCGATACCGCTACATATATACGCAAAAAACCGGCAACTTTCTTTCCAGCATCATTCATTCAATGCTCAAAAGAAACGGAACTTGGAAAAGCTGGCAATGATCGTAGGTAGAATGGGTTGATCCTCAATGTTCTCGAAAAGCCATTTGAGGGGAAATCCAATGATGCAGAAAATATTAGGAATTGATAACGACCCACCCAGATTTCCATAATATTTTCAAGCCGGATGACATTTTGGTGGTTAATCGGGATTTCGATAGAGTCGTTTCCACAAAGACTGAGCGAGGGTTTGACGTCAAGATGCCTCCGATGGAAGGAAAAAGGAAGCAATTGACCACAAGAGAAGCTAACGAGAGCAGACATATGACCAAAGTGAGATACGTCGTTGAGGTGATGAATGGACGACTGAAAAATAGCTACAAATTTTTCATCTAAGTTTGGGACATCAAAGCCTTCCACCACATGATGGCTGACCTTCGAGTAGGTGCTGCACTTTTAAATGCATATTTAAAAAGGGACCAATCAGACGCAAGTGATCCAATAATTGTTACCAAAATGAAATCAATATTGTGCAAACAATTGTTGACGAACTTGGTTTAATTCAGAAAGACGCGACTGTGTTAGAGACCTCGATGACAATACATTGGATGTGAACTTTCCTGCACTTTCCACTGAACTTTCCACTGAAAAATGGGCACTTTTTTTCGACACACCTTTTTTTCGATAATTGTGGAAAATAAGAAATTCCTATTCAGGTGTTTTCTCCTTTGGTGATAGCTTTTTCTAAGAACCTGTACCGACCTATGTATTTGATTAACCATTTTTGTGATACACAACTTATAACCATTCTCTTGCCCTATTTGAAAAAAAGCTGTATTTCACCATTGAGATCACTTAGAGGATCACAAATTAGTACTGTCCTATGAAAAAAATTCTTTCAAATATTGGTCTTGCACAGTGGGATGGGCTGACTGTTGATGTATGTAAGTAGTCCCTACAGTGGGTTTTCGATATACATTTCTTACATATTTATTATGTGATCGGGTAATCAGTAAATCTGAAAAAGGAAGACAGTTATCAGATTCACGCTCGAGAGCGAGTTTCAACCTAAGATTCTGATTATTGAACTGTTCAAGTATTTGTGAAAGAGTATTTTCATCACGTAGGAGGCCTGATTTAGGCTCATGCCTACGGTGCCTAGGCTCAGGGTCTTAGATTCAGAAACAACTTGAACTACGTTCGTATGAATTTTAAAGCGAAAAATGTAAGAAGGGGCCTCATCCAGCAAATTATGCTCCGGGCCTCAGAAAAGGAAAATCAAGCCTTGATCACTTATAAATAGTAAAACGTCATCGGCATAACGATAATATCCAATATACTTAAATATATTCTGTTGTAAAATCAACGTTCCAAGTGAAAACCAGAAATAAATAGGAATGACAGAAGAGGAATTTGAGAAGAAGATTTTTTTTTTCTTTTTGTCATTGAATGAAGATTGGTGAAATGTGTCTCCTGTGGAGAATTGTACTCTACGGTCAGAAATACGTAAGTACGCAGAAACAATTAAAAGTCATTCGACGATTTTGAAGCGTAAATGTAGGGAGGAATGCAGAAAATTGACTGGGAATAGTAAGAGAAATATTTATATTGGATGTAAATAGAAACAGGAAAACAGTGTGTTTAGGATTGTTTGGGAATAAATTGTATTTTGACAATTGTGAAAGGCATGATAGTTGTGGTAAGAAAGACTAAAATTGACGTAGTGTATTGAACAGATAACTGTTATCTCAATTCAAAGGCATTAGTGGTACTGCATTCAAATGTACTACTTGTGGTAAGTGATCTGTTGGTATTAGAATAATAATAATAATAATAATAGTAATAACTATTATTGTTATTATTTATGAAACACAAAATCATCTCAGTCTGTGACTAATTCTACTTGCTAACAGTACACAGTTAAGCCAATATATTTCGCTAGCAGCACTCAGCAGCGGATATAGCCCTGGCCTGGGGCGCCTAGCCTCTAGCCAGGGTGTTATCAGTGATAAAAGCAATTGAAACTATTATTCATATATTTTTGAAAGTTTATAATAAACTCATGATATACCTATCAGTGTCTGCGTTCTGACTGCCCTCCCCAGTTTTTATCTTCTAGATCCGCCACTGACTGCGCTACCTGCCGCTTGCAGGGAATCTTCAAAATTTAAACCAAATTGTGACGATTTAATTGCAGTTTAAAAACTGCATTGTTCCAATTTAATTATTTCTGAACAGGACAATTCCCGTAATCATACTTAATTCTGAACATTAATATTTGTGTATTTCTACAGTAACATATTGTGACGATTTAATTGCAACCAAAAAAACTTCATTGTTCCAATTTAATTATTCTATTTTCTATTCCGTTTCTATTTTCTTCGTAAAACAATTCCTTCCATTTTTCTTAATATTAAAAAGAAATTATAGTCCTCGATACTTTGAAAATGCTTTTAAAGGTTAGTGCGATTTTTTTCTTTTTCTTTTTTTTTTTAATTAGAGGAACTGATTTCTTACACTTTGGTAATAACACAACCCGATCATATTAACTTACTATTCAGAGACGAAATGCAACAGGTCGCATTTTTATGTTCTATCTAACCAGCGTCCTAACTTTATCTTAAGAATAATTTGGTTTCAGCATTTTAGCCTTTATCTGTCAATATCATCTCGATCATATCGGATTTTTGACTAAGTGTGGTATATTGATTCTAGAAAGAAGAACGTGCTGTAAACTGATAAAAGCAGAACTGCAAGTGCTTGTGAATTGAAAAATGTCCTACAAGGATTTTTTTGAACGTATAACAAGGGTGTGAGACTCTTAACCTTTAAACGCCAAAATACTCAATTTGGACAATTTTTTGAGTTTGTTTTTTGACGTAAATTACGTTTATTTTCTAGACGGTTCTATATAAGACAAGATATCTTTTCACTGGATTGGTCTAGAAGCATAATTCTTGTTTCTGTATGTTCTACAGACAATAATGAAAACGTGTTGTGCATATAACGTGGTACTATGGTAAGGGGGGATGGGAGAGAACATCAGATTTAATGAATTCGTCACGAAGGTCTGCAACAGCCCTTCGAAAATGTTTTTATAGAAATTTTGTTCTAAAATTTTATCTCGCTTTCTATTGAAGCAATGGCTACCATTTTTAAATATTACTGTCACAAGTCTATTGCATACACATTAGCTTAATTTTGTTTGCGTAGGGTAACTGTAAGGATCCCCAGAGCCCCCCAAATTCTAGTTTTTTCATATTATTTCATGGTATTTTGTTTCTTCTTCTTCATGGTATTTCAATGTTTCATAAGCTTTCCAACGAAGTATCAATTATTACCCTATAATAATTAGGGGAGTTACTAGGGCCCCCAACGTGAGAGTCTATGATTTCGTTCAAATACCTGGCCAGTGTATAAAGGTTACAAATGCAAAGCCTTCGTTAAAATACAATGAAAAGATCACAAACATTCTGAAATATATATTTGATTGGGATTTAAGTTTAGCGACCCGTTTAGGTCCGAGACTATATGAGACGAGGTTCTACAGCTTAACGAGAGATCTGAGCCATGTGCGCAGTCAGCAGGAATTGTCACACACATTTTTGTGTTTTATATGTTGCAATTATTTTAAAGAAATTCCTCCAGTTTCTAATTAATATTATTCTATATTTCTAATTCATATCTAATTAAATTCTATGTTTCTAATTAAAACTGTTTGTTATATGTAAATTCTAAATATTACATATTTTCCTTTCCTCCTCTTAAAAAAAGTAAATTCTTCCCTTTTTTTTTTTTTTTTTTTTTTTTTTTTTGAAAAATATAAATAATCTGGCAACTTTAAATAGAAATCACTTCATTTTTAACTTACCCCAGATAATATTAATAAAAAAGAAGATATACATTGTCGTTCCAGGGGTTGAACAGAAAAAACTTACAACATACGTCAAAGGGCACATACTAATTCCACATAGAATCAATATAAATGTGAAGAAGCCTACAATTAAAAAAAAAAAAGTTAAACAGCAAATTGGTATTTAATTATGAAACGTATCATTATGTATCTTAATTTTACATAAGTACTAATTCTAGCTTTGGAAGTACGTGGGCCTTAACGAATAATAAAATCTGACCAAACCAGACAATTATTAGCTGTGTATCAGTTTCGGCAATACATCGCGTTATATTGTCTGATGAAAACAATGATGTATTGCCGAAATTGTAAAGTAACTTATTAATTCGGCAATATATCATTGTTTTTATCAGACAGCATAATGTGATGTATTTCCATAATTGTCGCATAGATTAGTAATAAAAAGTTTTTGAATCAAACATTTAATATTACTTATCTCTGTAACACTTTCGGCAATATATCGCATTATGCTGTCTGATGAAAACAATACTATATTGCCGAAATTGTACCTAGGTAAAGTAACTTATTAATTCGACAATATATCATTGTTTTTATCAGACAGCATAATGTGATGTATTACTGTAACTGTGACATAGATTAGTAATAATAAGTTGAAATGAATTGAAAAGGTTGGGGTGGGTGCGCCAACGACGGAGGTCTTTTAGCACCCATCACTAGGTGAGAGGACACGCAGTAAACGCGAAGAGACGCAAACACACACAGCTAAAAGCCAGACTGTCCGTAGGGGAGAAGGTCGTAAGGAACACACTAAAACAGTCACTCAAGGTACCAGGCTGAGTGCAGAAAAAGAAAAATTCAAGATAAAATAATAAATAATGCAAGAAATGTTAAAAACGGTGCACGCACAAAACAAAACACTGGATAGTTACAGAAGCACACAGAAAAGTCAAATGGCTGATAAGCAGGGCCCGGATTTTGTTGACAAGTCAACTTTCTTCTGTTACGCATAGGACAAGGCAAGTTTAAATAAAACCGTTATCCATCAATTCTAGGTTCAAAAAATATGTTTTTTTAGGGTCAACTTTTGGTCACTTTTTGCTGTTTTGAAATTTCAGGTCATTTTTTAATATTTTAAGGTAACTTTTAGGTCACTTATGGTCTTTTTATTCTTTTTTTCTACATAAGGACATCTTTAAATGAACAAAGTTTACGGATGTGGAAATGACGAAGTTGAATAATCTCTTTTCTTACATCCTGACTGTTGGAGTGGAAAAACTGCATTCTTAACAAGCTAATGAAAACTAAACTGTAGCTGGTTAACGAAAGGCGGAGGTTGGTAGGTGCCCAAACAGATAGTTTTGGGCTATTGACCACAAAGAATGTGATCACGTGAATAACTAAAAATGCATTAGAAGGTTTTTATCTATTATTTTCATGTAGTCTAAACTTGCTAAGTTTTATTGTTTAAGAGAGCTTCCTAGTTTCAACTCGGGGGGTGAATTGACGCTTTCAATACTTACAATGCCGTACAATGGAATGATCAATAGAAATAAATGATCAATGGTCTGCAACTAAGTGAAACAATACTTTTTGAATATGAGTGAGAAATGTTAATTAAAAATCCAATGGATATTAAAAAATGTCAATGTTTAATGAAATAAAAGTTTGAGAAAACGTAAGTTTTAAGGTCAATTTTTGTGATTTTTAGGGTCATTTTACAGGAATTTTAGTGTCATTTTATAGGTCACTTTTTAAAATTTTTTAGGTCAACAAGATCCGGGCCCTGCTGATAAGACTTGCTGATGTCGCAGAAAGCGGAACACCTTCAAGACAATGCCAGGATCATCGCTGAACAGAGTTCGGAGGTCAGCGGGCAGGTCAAACTGAACACGCACAGGCGCACCAGGCACGCAGTCTACAACGAATAGTCAAGCGTTGACCACAGAAGCGACAGTTAGAACGAGAAGTTCTCTGCAGAAGGTATCCGTGTGTCAAATGACTATGACCAATCCGAAGACGAACCAAAGTCCTCTCTTCCAATCAGGAAGGGCGGGAGCTCGACGATCAGACTCCAAGACGGGACTTCATAGCACGGAGTTTGTTGATCTGCTGATCCCATGATGACTGCCAGCGTTGATGCAGAAGACGAGCAAAGACGTGACGAACATCAGTGCTGGGGACAGGGAGGCGGCAACGACGACCATGAAGAGCAGCCTCCTTTGCAGCAGTGTTGGCAAGTTCATTTCCAGGAATGCCAAAATGGCCTGGCAGCCAACAGAACCGAAGATCATAGCCCTCAGCAAGTAGTTCATGGCACTGAAATAGTATTTGCTGGACAAGTGGATATGGAGACGTGACGTCGGCAAAGCTATGAAGGACACTGCTGGAATCGGAGCAGATTACAATAGTGCGAAGCTGGCGGCGACGAACATGCTGAAGAGCTTCCAAAAATGGCTACCAATTCTGCGCTGTAGACGGCATGAAGCATGAAGCTGAACTCGGGAACGGTGGTCTTCCAGAACAAAAGCACAGCCAAAAGAGTCATCGTGCTTGGAGCCATCGGTGAAGATGAATTGGTAGCCCGGATAGGCCATGAGAGAGAGAAATTCCTGGCGATATTCCTGGTCATTGGTAATTGCCTTCTTGAACTGCGCCAAAGAGAAGTTGATCGCCGGTTGAAGCAGTTGCCAGGGTGAAAGTGGCAGGAAACCCAAAACAGCAAGTGGAGGTAGCTCGACAGCAAGATCTGCCAGAAGTTCCAAGGCACGGATTCCAAAAGATCTAGTGACTGCAGGCTGTGTCCGATAACGTTAAAGGCGAGGACCAGCTTCCAACGTAAAACCAGAGGGATGATCAGGAATAGCCTTCAGAAGGAGACATCTTAGCTGCAGGACTTAGCGACGGTGCAACAGAGACAGCTCGTGAGTTTCGACATACAAGCTAAGGATTGGGCTCGTACGAAATGCCCCAGTGGCAATTCGCAGACCCAGATGATGGAAGATGTCCACGTGGCGTAGTACGCTGCGACGAGCAGAATTATAAGCCACACAGACGTAGTCAATCTTCGATCGAATGAGACTTGTGTAAAGGCGACGCAGCACAACACGGTCAGCACTCCAGGTGGTATGAGAAAGTAGGCGCAACAAGTTCATGGAGCGGAGACAGCTGTACTTCAAGGCGCGAACATGCTGATTCCAAGTAAGACGGCGATCAAACTGGAGGCCCAGGAACGAATGCACTCAACATACTGGAGGCGATCAGGTCCCAAGGAAAGATCTGGTTCAAAAGCATAGTTTCGGAGACAACAGAAGCGTACACAGTTGGTCTTGGCAGAGAACTTGAAGCCAGAGCGAAGAGACCACTGATGCAGGCGGTTGAGCGTCAGTTGTAACTGGCGTGCAATGGTGCGAAGATCATGGGACCGACAGTAGATCGTGAAGTCATCCACGTAGAACAAACCACGAACGAAAGGTATAAGTTCGTGCAGCACGCTGTTGACAGCTACAGCAAACAACTTTACACTGAGCACACTGCCTTGGGGAACTCCATTCTCCTGTAGAAACGACGCAGAAAGGATGGATCCAATCTTTACTCGGAAGTAACGCTCGCGAAGAAAGTTCTGGAGAAAAGCAGCCAAATAGCCACGGAGGACACAAGTATGCAGTTGGCGCAGGATCCCATAGCGCCAAGTAGTGTCATAAGCCTTCTCCAAATCAAAGAAAATGGCCACAAGATGTTCACGGTGGCAAAAGGCGTCCTGGATCCCAGTCTCCAGATGAACAAGGTGATCTGTCGTGGAGCGATAGCGCTGGAAGCCACGCTGGAAATTGGAAATAAAGCTATTATGCTCAAAGAACCAAACGAGACGGTTGTTGATCATCTTCTCCAGAACTTTGCAGAGACAGCTAGTAAGGGCGATGGGTCGGTAGTGTGCAAAAGACGTAGCGAATTTGCCAGGTTTTAGAATCGGGATAATATAAGCCTCACGCCAAGCAACAGGAAAACTGTCCTCCAGCCAGAGCTGGTTGAAGAGATCAAGAAGATGGCGGTGACCTTCAGGCGGGAGATGCCGAAACATGGCATAAGGTACATGATCCGGACCTGGCGCAGTGTCCTTCGTGGAGCGTAAAACAGCAGATAACTCTGCAACAGTAAAGGGGTATTGTAGTTCTTGATGTTAGCATAACGGAAGACAAGAGGCGTACGCTCGTCACGATGCTTGATGGGCAGGAAGGCCGCTGGATAATGCTCAGAGCTGGAAATATAAGCAAAATGCTGTCTCAATTCAGACATCATAAGATCTTGGTCGGTGACCAGGAGTCCATTAATAACCAAAGCAGGATCCTCACTAGAAGGAGAATGCCCTTGTAGACGACGAACCTTAGCCATACTTTGGAGACTGAACGCTGGGCAGAAAGTGAAGACACATACACGCGCCAGTTACGACGTTTGGAATGTTTGACGACATACTTTGCTCGGGCACGGAAGCGGCGAAACTGCTCCAACTTAGCATCACTAGGAGCACTACGAAAAGCACGCAAGGCTCGTCGACGTGCACGGATAGCCTGGCCAATCTCTGCAGACCACGAAGAAACGACGCGCTTGCGACGAAGGCCATGGTGGACGGAAATGGACGCATTAGTTGCCAATAAGATACTCCGCTGAAAATCCGCACACTGTTCCTCGACAGACTGCTGCAGGTCTTGGGTGAAGTCAAAGCTGGCAGAGAACCGTGCCCAATCAGCTAGGCACAGATTGAATCTTGTCGACGGTGCAGCTGGAGAGAGCTGAAGCCCAGTATGTACCAGTGGAAAATGATCGCTGCTACAGAGATCTGGATGGACAAGCCATTGAAGTTGAGCTCCCAGGGCTGGGCTGCAGAAATACAAATCCAGATGAGAAAAGGTCCCAGTAGAAGTAGTGAAGTGCGTGTGACTGCCATCGTTCAACAGAATCAGGTTCGTCTGCGCAAGAAAAGCTACAATCTCGTGACCACGAGGTTCAGTCCGACAAGATCCCCAGACGGTATGGTAAGAGTTGAAGTCACCCACGAAGACAATAGGGGCAGGAAGCTGGTGAAAGACGTGTTCCAGATCGGCTGCAGTAAAGGCATCGGTGCGGGGGTGTACGCACAGCAGATGGTCATAGGCTAGTGCAGAAAGATATGGACAGGAACGATCTGAAGAAAACTCGTAACATGCAGCATAGAGGAATGGTAGCAGTCAGACACTCTAAGAGAGACATCGCCGGCCACACGACCAGCCGTGATCTTGTCGTGACGATATAGCGTGTATCCGGCGACTAGACAAATGCTGGTAGACGTGAAGTGAGTCTTGGAGACAGAAGATCACGGGGTCCAACATTGACAGGAGCTGACGAAGTTCCGCATGGTGATTGGCATATCCGTCGAGATTCCACTGGAGTAAGGCCATAAGTTAAGCAGAATCGACAACAAACAGTTTCGATCCATGCTTTCCTTTACGACCAGACCCAAGTTGAAATGCATCTAAGTCGTCATCCTCCACCTCCTCCATAGACGAGACACCGCTTGCAGAGGAACTGCGTGGTTTCTGCTTAATCTTCTCTTCGTCGGGAGGGCTCGGAGAGGGCTTACGGGATGACTTTGACTTGCCAGTGTGGTCAGAGGATGCTGACTGAGAAGTTGGTATCACCATCTTTTTCTTTCGCTCTTTCTTCGGAGGCTTGCTAGGTGTGCCAGGAGTAGAGGACAAAAAACTGGTCGCGGAGAGAGTGAACAGAAGTACCTTTACTAGAGGACTGCGAGGCTGTAGCCCTGGCGGACGACCGAGGCGCAGAAACAGTAGAGGCAGCAGCAGTCGATGGAGTCGCACAAGACATTAAGACGGCACCAGAAGTGCAACAGCCAGCAGAAGCCGGAACAGAGCCGGTCTGCGTGGATGCATCTGTTGTCTGAGTTCCCACAGAGGTCATAGATTTCACCAAGGAAGAGAAACTGGTACTAAAATGTGACTTCGGCTCAGCTCTACGGCGGGCCTCCGCTGCAGAGATCTTCTCGGTTACGATATGTTCTTTGATCACTTTCTCCTCCCTGAATTTGGAACAATCTTTAGACTAAACAGCATGGGCACCAGTACAGTTGACACATTTCGGATCCATCGTGCATGGAGCAGGATCATGTGGAGGACCACCACAGTTCCCACAAGTGGCCGTCCCATTACAAGAAGGCGCAGAATGGTCAAACCGTTGACAGTTAAAGCAAAGAAGCGGAAAAGGAATGTACGGTCTGACCTTCAACTGGAGGTAGCCAACCTTCAAAGCAGTAGGTAAGGTGGACAGGTCGAAAATGACGATATATGAATGTGTCGCCTCTAATTGCCCATTCTTCTTCACGTGAATCCGTTGGACTCCTGTAACATGGAAGTCACGGAGCTCTGCACAGATTTTATCAACTGACATCCTGCAAATTGCGGCAGGTAATCACGCCCTTGCTAGAATTGAGCTGATTATGGGCTTCAACCAGGACAGGAACGGTGTCGATGGACCCACATTTCACCAGCAGCCGCGACTGTTTGTTATTGACGGTATAGACAAGTATATATATATCAAGTCCCGACTTCGTACGATGGTTTTGAAGTAATAGTGTAGAATGTGGGGATTTGGCGTCATTGCTCGTTGGGAATGTTTACACCACAAGTACTATAACTCAAGAGCGGTTCGAGATATCGCAAAAATAAACCCAAAACCCACCATAAAGGACATATACACACAAAATCTCAACTTACCACCCCCACTCTCTTCCCTGTGAAATTTTGACACTAAGACCGTATCCATTACCCGGTGAGGATTTCTCTAAAAATACTTGTACCTTAAAAACGGTGCCAGACACTTCAATAGCAATGTCACAAACTTGTTTTTTACTCGATTGTTTACGCTGCATCAAATCTCAACTCGTACGATTTTGCTACCCCGTACAGTACGTGTACCCAGTACTCAATACTAAGTACCACTCATCAAGAACAGTCTCAGATATAGGTTTACGATTCTCTCTAGCGATTTACGGGTGATTTAAACCTCAAACGTGATTCTTACAGGGACCATGCACATGCAGGGGTTATGCAAGGGTATGCAGACGCTATGCCAGGGCTACGAAGAAGCCATCAGGTCTTGTAGGGTTGAAATCTACTTTTTAAGCATGAAACATAGCACCGTTGTTTACAGTATATTAAGTTATTTACTTGTTCAGCGCTGTAAACCACTCTCGCACTTTCCGCCTTCTCTCCTTCAAAAGGGCCATGCACAGTCACACACGCATATTCAAAATATGTGCATGCTTAGATATGTACTTGATTTTAAGACTAAAGACTAGCAAGTCACTTCCACATACTGTACCGAGTATCATAGCTTTCATCTGTGTTACAAATTCGTTTTGCTATATGTTCATTTTTGATGTCATGTTCAAAAGAGGTAGAGACAATAAACACAACACTACATATGATGTCATCTGTAACTGCTTCAGTGAAGTCTACAACGATTCATGTAATGTCCGATTATTAAATGCCATTTGTTTCCGCTTGCTTGTTCATGACATACATAAGATCGTTCAACATTGACATTCAAACACCGTTCATTCACAATGAACAACCTAAGAAACAACTAGAGAGGGACATCACTGATGTATCAGTAATTAAAGAACAACTTGTGAACTTTCAACTGTTTTGTGATATCAATAATGATTTGAGAGTGATATTAACAAAAAATGTTATTCCGGAAGATACTTCAAATGACATTCTCAATGCTTTTGAAAATGGCAAACGAATTATTGACACTATCATTAAGACACGTCTACTTCCTGAATCCCAAGTTAATCTGTTTGAGACTATACCAAAATCAAACCAAAAAACATTCAAAGACAACGTCGTAACGAAGTAAGACAAAAGTAAGACATTTGGAGTCTGTCACACAAGTTAATCAGCGACTAATTACATGCATAGCCCGATGTCCAAGTGTTGATTTTCGATTTCTCCTACAACATGAGCTGTTTGAATATCCTCCATCTCTGTTCACGTCGGATTTTTCACCTATCATAAGTCTGCTTTATTTTAGCTTCTAACACAGGATACAGTAGCCACTGCAAACAAAAAGAATCTTCAGTGCTCAGTAGAACTGATTATTGATGGTATGGCTTGTGTGCACAAGGTTGATAAACCAAAGAGTGGTAAAACTTTTGGATACCTTGCAAATTCTTTCACTGAACTTATTTTTTCCAATTATTCAGCAACATGCAATAGAATTGATGTTGTTTTTGATAGACATGTCTCTCCGTCTATTAAATCAAGTACAAGAAACTTTAGATCTGGAAACGCTTTACCCATCAGAAGGATTATTCAACACAGAGGAACGCCAATTCCAGCATCATGGAGGCATTTTATGGCGCTGCCGCAGAACAAAGAGAACCTTGTTCATTTTCTCAGTGAGGAACTTCTTAAACATTCAAAAAGATTACCTGACAACAAAGTACTAACTGGAGCCCTTTCATCTGGTAAAGCAGTGTATTCTGCAGCCAAAGAAATCCCGGACCTACATTCAGACCAGAAAGAAGCAGACACAAGGATATTGTTGCATGGAAAACAATCTTTAGATGAAGGATTTACATCGCTGCTCTTTTCTAGCGACAATACAGATGTATTCGTCCTTCTTGTGTGGCATAATTTAGGCTCTCGCGTATGGATGAAGAGAAGCAACCCAACTAGATTAATATCAATCTATAAGATTGCATCTGACATGTCATGTTGTGGTATACGGTCCTCTTTGCTTTCAATTCACAGCACTACAGGCTGTGATACAACCAGTCAAATAAGTAGGCATGGGAAGAAGTCAACTTGGAAAGTATATAAAGACAACTATGAATTACTGACATCTGTGGGACTGGAAAACGAAGTGGCTTCTGATGTGTTCAAAGAATTGAATATTTCCTTGTCCTCCTTTTCCACTCCAAACCTACTGTATCCGAAATAAATTATCTTAGATTGAAGCTATATCATCAGGGAAAGATTATTCAACAACTGCCCCAACAGAGGATGCTTTATGACAGCATGTCAATCGTGCAAACTATCAAACGATCGTTTGGAAGAGGACACTTCAGCAACATCAAAAGTTTCCAACACGTACAGATTGCAGCTGGCAAACGAAAGAGACATCGTGCGTACCAATTATAACAACGCATCCATCAGTTCCTACAAAGTATTTGCGTATCACAAGCTGTAAGTGCAAAAAAGAATGTAAATCATAATCTTGTTCGTGTAAATATGCAAGACGTTCATGCTTTCCAGCATGTGGCTGTTATAATCAAGTTCCTGTAATGAGTATGCATCTCAAGACAACTTATCAAACTCAGAAACTGAAGTGAGTGATGAAGAATACTGACTATAGATGGCACTGTGAGAATCCACAAATGAAACTTTCTTTTCGTTTTACAACTACAGTTATAGAGTTAACTTTCAGTCCGCTCTCATGTAATGTATTCGATTGAAATTGTTTTCAATTTAAAGTATTAATAAAACACAGTAAGATGACCTAACAACCTTGACCTTAAACACAAAAAATGGCTTAAACAATGTATACAAGTATTTTCATTTATATGTATGCATCATAAGCTTTCATTTGATACCCCACATGACTATATTCTAACTAAATTGTATTACGTAATTTGTCAATACTTACTCCATCTTTGAACCAATATGGCGGCCACCCTACCAATTGCCGAGGTTGGCAACATTACTTTTCTAGCTCTTCGTATCAATGTTTATCAAGATAAAATAGTTGCCGCTTTTGGCAATGAGAATCCTACGGGGTGACATATTTCTATATTTTGTTACCCTACTATCTAATCCAATTGACCTTTCTACGAAGGATGGTGGCCAGAAGAGTCCTCTTTTCTCCTTATCCGTTTTAAAACATCTTCGTTTGTTACTCTTTCTGTCCATTTTATCTTCTCCGTCTTCCTCCAACACCACATTTCGAAGCTCTCTAAATATTTCTTCTCTAACTTCCGTAATGTCCTAGTCTCTGAACCATAAAGTCCAATGCTCCATATATAGCACCTGACCAATTTCTTCCTAAGTCCAATATTAAGGCTGCTAGTTAAGAGTGATCTTTTCTTGTTGAATGCTTCTTTTGACTGTGGCGATTCTCGACCTGGTCTCTTAGGCCCAGTACGCGTCTCAAAATACTTCCCGGATATTTGAAATAGTCCACCTCTTCAATTTCTCTTTGTTCTATTCTGACCCGTAAGGGCGCATTTCCACGGGATATTCTCATGACTTTCGATTTTTCAATGTTGACTTCCATCATTCTATATACTAGTTTCCTAGTGTCAACTGTTTTGTCAATCATCTCCTGTAATCTTTCTTCAATTCTAGCTATAATAACCGTATCATCTGCATATCAGATCTTGTTAATGACATACAGGAAAACAAATCATTTAATATACAAAATCACTTTGTTTCTTAGTGTAAGAGCTAAGAAACTTATGACCATCAAGATATAAAAAGATAATGAATATGTCTAAATTTCTCTTTCGTTTATTCCCTCGTCAAATAATGAGATGGGATAGGAACATACCATAAGAAGAAACATTTATATACCAGCTATGATAAATTTTGTAATACTAATCCGTGTTGATTAATTAACTCATAACTTCTTTCATATTTCTTAGAATATGTTACTGTTCTTATAAGATACATAAGCTTAAACTGTAGTCTTTATTCCTAACAAACAAATAGGTAGCTTATGGAACAATAATTATGTTTCTCAATATACGTGCGTATAAACAATGAGTATATTTTTCAATCTATAACGAAATTGGTTTTAGGATATTTTCTTGTATACACTCTTGCCTCTATTTGCTACAATGTATGGGAATATTACAGTATTCTAATTTCTGGAATTCCTCTTGTGCTTATGGACATTTCTTCTTACTTGGGCAGCTATTTATTATACAATACTACTTATAAAAACACTTTATCGCCTAATTAATACAGAGTATACAGGGTGGACAATTTATCTTGAAACGTCCTTGTAAATTTGAAACTAGTTAGTAAAATTGAACGAAAGTTTGTAAAACGCAAACATCGATAAGGGAACATTATTTGACGTATTCCTTAATACCATTCGATTAACAATGTTGCCAATCCAATTTAAAGTTACATGTATACATTATAAGTGGCACTACGTCATGTTTTTACATATTTAAAATCTACATGTTAAAAAATAAACATACAACACCAGTTTTATTGTTCGATGTTACAAAGTGCGGACGCTATAGTGTCATAAACAATTATATTTTGGAGGCCTTTACATAGTATTGTAGCGTTATTTTAATATCTTATTGGAAAAAGTTTTTAAAAAGTCTTCTAATATTTCACTTCTGTATTTTATTTATTCAGTATAAAACGGGACTGTGGTGGCTCAGTGGCAGAGCGTTCACCTCTGGTGCATGGGGTCCTTGGCTAGAACCCAGCTCGCTCCAAGTGAACTTTGTGGTAGACAGACACCGTGTGCTTGGGTTTTTTCGGGGTTCCCCCGTTTCATCTCACTTTCTTCATTCTACCATTTCATTCATTTCTCATCATCACCGTCTCCTTTAGCCTAGCCAGCATATCCGTGGGACGTAAAACTTAAAGATTTCATTTCTTTCCCTTCTTAGTATTGAAGGACTACTTTTAGAAAAGCAATCTGTGCGCATGTTCCTCATATTTCCAGAACGGGTTGACATATCAAATTGCTGTGAACGGTATAATAATCCTTACGTCTATTGAAAATCTATGAAGATATTGCATGTGATGCTTGTTTAATTTAAGCACTTTTTGAAGAAAATAAAGAAGTAAGTATTCGATACCAGCATATTTTAAATATGTATTGACAATTCTACCAGCATATTTTAAATATGTATTGACAATTCTGTCTTATTTGCGTTATTACTGTTATAGAGGACTCCATAGATATGCATTGACAGGTCCGTCTTATACTTGCGTTATTACTATTGTAGAGGACTCCATAGACATTCATTGACACGCCCGTCTTACTAGCTTTGTTACTGTGTAGAAGACTTTAAAATTTAATGTTTATGGATGATTTTCATATCGTGGCATCCTTAGTCAGTAACTCTGAATAATCAATATGACACTAGTTTTTGTTTAACATGTGTATTTGAAATAGGTAGTAACCTAACCTAGTGCCATTTAAAACAATATATATATTTTATGTTGGCTTGGCATTGTTAATCGGGTGGTATTGCTTACTATATCAAACAGCGTTTCTCTGTATATATATTTGTACGCAACAAAAGTCCATCGAATTATGTTTATTAGTTTAAAATTTACAACAGCGTTTTAAGGTGAATAGTCCACCCTGTACAGGGAACGATGATCAAGGACTAAATACTTTTGAAAGCAAAATTTGAGGAAAATGTCTCTAGAATATTAAGAAAAACAGATGAATAGAGAAACTTGAATTATGCGCAATTTTACAATGAGTATTTACCAACAAATCTAATGATTTGATAAAGCTAATCAGAGGTACATAAAGTATTTATCGGAGAGCATCTTGACAAAGGCTTTTGAATAGTACTAGCAGAATAGATAGGGCATTATGAATGCATGCTTCTATATAAGTAATGTATGATCTGTAAACCAAATTGCATTTATAGGTATATTCTAAGGATATTTTCACTACATTAACGTACAGAACTGTATACAGACATGTTAGTACGTATGAAGAGATCTCTTTCAACATTGTTCAAATTGTTCAAATTGTTTAAAAATGGCATTACTTTCAAACATTTTGGATATCTTGTATTAGATGGATTCTATTGCGTAAGATAATATCCAGGGACGAGAATTTGCTTGTGTAACATTAACCCCTTGCGTACCAGTGACATCCATGTGAATGTCATAAAATACTCCGTTGCAAAATACCAGTGACATCCATATGGATGTCATAAAATACTCCGTTGCAAAATACCAGTGACATCCATATGGATGTCATAAAATACTCAGTTGCAAAATACCAGTACATCCATGAGGATGTCATGAAAACGTAATCCTTATTAAGGGTCGTATTAATCCTGGAGATGATGAAAATTTTTAGTGGTTGCAAATCAAGAGTTAGTTCTACTATTTCTCCTTAGGTGGCAACACCTTACTGACAGAAAAGAAAAAGTTTTGTCTTAGTAGATGGCAGGCCTAAGCATGTGTTTGTTTTAATGATAAACAAATAGCAACTTCCAGATCATATTTCGAGATCGGAAAAAGAAAAATTTTGTTTTCGATCTTCGGTCAGTGTTGTCAACCTGTAGCAGCATAAAATCACTCCAGAACTTCAAAATTTCAATTTTTCAGTTCAAATGTTCCACAATGCAAATATATTTTTTTTTTTTTTTTATCAGTAATGAGAATGATCTCACACGTATACAATAACTATGACCTATATAACGGTCTAACCTGATATTACAGCAAGCATATAGGAAAATGACACCCCGAACGCAAGGGGTAAGCCTATACTTGAGTTACTCCATAAAGATGGCTGAGTTTTAAATATTGTGAGAAAGAAAAAGTTTCATTTCATATGCACAGCAGTATTCTATAACCACTTGTTTATTGTAATTTGTGAGCATTTACTTCTAACCAAGAAACATAGAAACCATATGGCACTTACCCATATATCCCTTGTGTACATATTGTTTAGTTAGGAATGTCGTCATAAGTACAACAGGCACTACTATTCCTATTACGTAAATAATCATGTCCCGCATAAAGAGTGTGAGCCAATAGAACAACGGACTTACTCCTGTCATCAATTGCAATTGCTTTAGCTTCTGAGATCTTTCCTGTTGTGGTAATATCCCAAATAAGCTAATAACATGTGTTAATGGTATTACCAATAAACCAAGGACGAGAAGAACTGTGAACTGTTCTATTTTTGATATGAAAAGATCATCCTGAAATTAATAAAACAAATTAAAGCAAAATGTTTCCTTAACATAAGTTCTCCGCAAAACTTACATTTAATATCTAACACTAAATATACACTGGTGTGCATAGTTAAAGGGCAAAATATACGAAGTAACATAAAATATTCCGTAGTCATTACAAATAAGTGAAATTTTTTCTGGCTAAATTGTTAAACAAAAACCCAAAAATGACAAGTAAAAATGGTAAAATAGAACAAACATGAGCTTTTGAAAAAATAGGTACTAAAATATTTTAGAAATGTAATAGCCTATAATTGGTTTAGTAATCGATTAAAAAAAATATGGATCATAAGAAATAATATGTTTTATTGTGCAGTTAGTAATTACAATTTAAAATCTTCGGAAGCTTGCAAGTTGCGCAATCCGTAAGGGATGACATCAAATGATCTATTTATCATTCTTCAGTAGTAACAATGAACAAAACAGTAAACGCAAAAGCTCTATCACACTTTATTCACACAAGCTCAGCTAGCAGTGTAGAAAACTTTCAAAACATAAGAATACTAAAATGAAATACTAGCAGCCTATTCTCGCTTAAGAAAGTTATTTCATAAATTTGTTCTCTGAAATTATCAACAACTTCTTAAGATTTTTAAACGAAACACTTTGTTTCCTATCAGGCAAAATTCGCTTTAGATATGAAAATGATCTTTCCACATCCTCAGATGTAGCTGGAATATACTGCAAATAAATAACTTGGGAAGGATTCATGTCATTGTCATCAGTTACATCAGCATCACTTTCCATAATAATACGTAGTAATGTTCTTCAATTTTGCTAAATCTGGAGAACCAGTTATAACACAGTCACACTTTCTCCGAATATGAGCTCTTGTCACGAGCTACACAACACTCATATGACTTACACCAACTTTGAAGATTTTTCAGGGAACTAGATAAAATATTATTTTATATATATATATATTATAGCTTGGTAATAGCGTCTGACAACTTTGCAAAATGTGTTGCAAGGAAAGATAGTTTTTTTTTTTTTTCCAAGGAATTCTTCAAGTAAACTTTGAGAAATCTTAATTGAAGACGCATCAATCTCATTAAAAGTATCAATGATACTTTTGACGGATTCAAAGCTATTAGCGTGATAGAGAACAGTTATAATCCATGTACCCCGTCTCGTTCAGACGGACTGGGGTGAGAACAGAAGTTCTGGAGCTAATTCACAAAAGGCACTGGTTCGCGAGGGAGTTCTCAAAAATACCTTTTTTCACATTTGGTACAAGAAGATTAAGGGAAAATGACAATGTACTTCTGCAATTCTATGTAGTGTGTGTGTCAGACAGGTACTTGGGGATAGAACCTTAAGGAATTTTGTTGCGCTTTTTATGTATCCAGCTCCGATTCTGAAAAAAAAAAAAAAAAAAAAAAACTCCTCTATCGTGTTTCATGCATTCTAACCACAGAATAGCCAGCGATTTTGTAAAAAGTTGTACAATTGCCGTGCCATTTATTTTTTTCAGAACTTCTATGTAATAAAATATGTTTATGCATTTTCTTCTTCTTCCAAAGTTTCAATCACAACACAAGCAATGGATCGCCCTAGAATATCGCATGTTTCATCAATTGAAATTCATGTATTTTTGTCACCAGCACTTTACTTACGGACATCGTCAATAATTCTGCTGTACGCTCTATCAATAGAAATCTTTCTCAAAGATGACTCACTTGGACTTTTTGTTTTGTGAATTTCTGGAAATTCAATCGGAAAACGTCCATTGGGAAGACCTAGGCGCAGATGGGATGACAATATTAAGATGGATGTCGCAGAAATAGGAATACAAAGTAGAAACTGGATCCAGTCGGATAGGGACAGAAGTCAGTGGAGAGCTTCGGGTTGCATAGGCCATAGAGTTAGTTAGTATTTCTCGAGAAAATTTCTAAAGGAAACATTTTCAAACTTCCATACAGGAATGGTCATGTTAATTAGAGCTTTATACAGATCATTCGCAAAACTGTTAGTAATGAAACGGGATTCGTGAATGTACCAAGAAAATTCTGAACCTTTTCATCAGCTGGTTTGCGTGTCCTTGCAGATCTGTGTTTTCAAAATGATGTATGACAAAATAACGCTTCTTAACGAAACTCACAGTTTGACATAATTTTTAAAACAGTAGAGAACCATCTGTTGAGAACACACTACAAAATTTTCGATCTTCTCTTGCCTAGGAAGGCATTCTTTCGGTATCTTGAACCACTGAAATGCACATCAACAGCAGATATGTGTCACACACGTCAGCGACTGACAATAACTGCTTATACCTGACTTTCTCTTTAAAATAAGCATGTTTGTTTATCTTTGTCATTCAGAATTTCAAGAACTGGAGATGCACTATCACCTCCTTTTCACTTGTCACACTCCAACGGCAATAAACTGCAGTTATTAGACACTGCGATCTCTTGACCAAATAAGAGTCAGCCAAATTTTTGGTATGCTGCCATTCGTGCATAGATAAAAAGCAGTGGAAAAGAAAATAGAAAACTGGTAACAAATTGCGTCTAAATTGTGAAATTGCACTCTACTGAAATAATCATGAAAATTGTAATATATGGCATTTATTGTATTTAGCCATTAATTTCGGGATTAAGTAATAACTAATAATTTATATAATTCAGCTCACATATAATTTACACTTTCAAGATATAAGTAAGAATTATATCCATGCAAATGATAAAAGAAGAAATTTTCAATATTATTTTGTACTTACAACTTTCCTTCCTTTCAAAAATGTATGAGATGTTCTTTCCCAAATGCTCACTTTATCAAAGCAATAAAGTTTCTGCTTTTCATCTACAACGTGTTTTATTAATTCCTGGCGTAACAAAATCAACTTAACTGCTATTATCTACAAATTTAACTAATATAAACATTGCAATATAATGATTATCTTTGTTACTGTCATATGAGGGTCTACACAGGTGCAGTGCAAAATGACTTAGTCGCCTATATCATTTATAATTTTTATGTGTAAGAATAAATTGTATATTATGAGAATGGAGTTGAAAGATTCACAATAATTATATAGTAGGGATGGCCACATTTTCCGGAAAAACGGAAAACGGAAAATTTTCCGGAAAAACGGAAACGGAAAATTAAACGGAAAATTTTCCGGGAAACGGAAGACGGAAAATTTTCCGGAAAATCGGAAGACGGAAAATTTTCCGGAAAATCGGAAGACGGAAAATTTTCCGGAAAAACGGAAACGGGAAATTTTCGGGAAAAACGGAAGACGGAAAATTTTCCGGAAAAACGGAAAATGTGATTTCCGGAAACCGGAAAACTCTTTTTCCGGAAATGACCATCCCTATTATATAGTCTTTTAGTATTCATGCTAAGTTTAATTGTTTTAATGTATCGTTCTATATTAAGTTATAAATTAACATATTCGATCGTCAGTTCAAATGTTGTAATAATATAATTGCTATATTATTTGATAGCAAATGTTTGTACGCAATAGTTAAAGTATGAACATTAGCGCAACCAGCTATAAGCTCGGAGGGCCCAGGCCTCTCCCGAAACTAACCTGGCCTATTTATACAGCAACAGTGAAAGACAAATTTTGGTGAAATTTTCAAAAAAATCATGATTGCTTGTCATTTGTCCAGTATCTTAAAAAATATGCGAACTCTCTCTCTCTCTCACACACACGCGCGCACGCACCGTACGCGAAGAGTGCTCTTACTCTGCATTGAGGCATGAGACATCACATGCGAAATTTTGTTTTGTGAAAGTTTACTGATGTACTTTTCGAATAACTGGACTTGCAAAGAAGCCAAGAAGATTTGGTATCAAACTGTAAATATGGAAAACTTCTCAAATTGTGAATTAATTGTAGAATATTGTACTGAATAGCTTTAGTGATCATTTAATAGGATATAATTCATTGATTAGCAAAAATGTGCTATGTATGAAATTGGTAATGCATCGAGCTTTATGTATCAAATGATACTACATTTTTAACCTTTCTTACACAATTTTGTGAAGTTATATGCATGAACAATAACTAAAATTGACAGCCGATAAGTTGCTTATAATATTGTAGCATTTAACTGTATTTTCATAGCTATTAAAGTGTTTGATCTTGGAAAGCACCTGCATCTGTACCACAGGATTGGAAAATTTCGATTAGTTCACGACTACATTTAAAATTCCATTGTTATAAATTGTAAAGAGTATTTTTTGTACATTTTATTGAGTAGTATTGCAAAGTTCGTAATGTATTAATAAACCTAAAATAGGTTAATCAATAAATGAATATTGAATTAAGCCAAAGCACTGTGCAAAACGAAAAACCCACTGAAAACCCTAAATTAATTTCTTAGAGTAATAAATGTTAATAAAGAATGCATAATCACATGCAAAAAATAAATATGTACAAAATAATAATTAGAGTGCAAGTTTAAAAAATTAAAACCGTTAATAATAGGGGAATTTGTGAATTTGAACTTCTATTTTAAGACCTTTTAGCATGTTAATAATAGAGATAACTAAATTACGTGTACTAGAGAGAACTTAAACTTTCAATTTTGTCCATATCAGATGATGTAGCACGTCGTTTTCAGACTACTGTGTCTTGGCCCCTCCCGAAATAAAATCTTGGTTGCGTCACTGAGTATGAATATAATGATTGTAATAAATTGTTTCGTAATTCGCTTAGAATCGAATATCTTCTGTAATCGTATTGTGGTTGATTGGAGAATGTTGTAGAAGTCGATTGTAAGCATACAATTTTATATATTAAATCATAGTTCACATTATACTGTTGTACTTTTGTTACATTATTTTACAGATATTAAAACAACTATAAATAATAAGCCAAGTTCCACTATAAACAATTAAATTTAATTATTTTTATTTTTCATTTAATGTGCCAGTTCCCAATGTACTAGTAATTTTCTAGTTCTTTTAAAATTACATTGGCCTTAATCCTGATGATGAGCACATAGAATTTAGAGCTTGAAATATAGTGCTAATTATGATTGATTGTTATTAGAAAACAACGGGAGTTACCTGCTTGTTTACCTTGTTTATTTGTTTCATAAGGAACAATGTCAAAGCCATAAGTAATATGAAATGTCATGAAAAGTCATGAAAATATATGTTATCAGACCTGAAAGTTCTAAATTAGATACGTACTTAACTAACTAATTCTATGGTCTATGGAACTTGGAGATTCAATGTTGCATCCATAAAAGCTCTCCATTGACTTCTCTGTCCCTAGGTCTTCCTAATGATAATTTTCCGATTACGTTTCTAGTTAAAATTTTGAGTGTTCCTATTTTCTTCCATTCTGGCTACATGACCTGCTCACTTGAGCCCTCTAAATTTAATGACCCTAACAGTGTTTGGTAAACGATATAAATTATGCAGTTCCTCGTTATGAAGTTTTCGCCATTACCCACTTCCATCCCTCTTGGATTCGAATATTCGCCTCAGGATTTTATTCTCAACTACTTTCAGTCTGCGTTCTTCCCTCAAAGCAAGCGAACGTGTGTCGCAACCATACAACACTACAGACATAATCATTGCTTTAAATATTTTAAGCTTCAAATTCTTCGACAGGGTACGCGAAGATAAAAAGAGTTGAGACTGAATAATAACACGAATCTCTCCCTTCAGTCGACAATTAATTTCTTCGTACTTATAGTTTTGGTCTGTTAACATTGATCCTAGATATTTGAAAGTATTCACTTTGTCGAAAGTATTGTTTAACAAGTTAATATATTCATAGATTGTAGTATGATCGCGAGGTATTTTCCATGCATTTAGTTTTGTCGGCATTTACTTTTAAATGTGTGTTCCTGTAGGCGTTGTAATATAATGTATGCATTTGTTTCTATTATTCTTCTATCATCCTATTTCAGATTTACATCATTAACACACCCAATATCTCGGTAGCTATCTTTGATTTACCGTATAGCGTATCCCAGAACAAAATTAAATAATAATACTGACTTAAGAAATGTAAATAAAACATGTATCTTAGGAATTAACGGTCGGTATGAAACATTTTAGGTAGATGCCGGGCACGGCCACGGGAGACCAACCCCCCTAAGGTTTCACTGGCCTCCCTAAAATTTTCACGGTAGACTTGCAATGAACTATAATATGTTTGGATCGGGTTCCCCTAATTTTTACCGGGCTCCCCTACATTTTTGGGTTGGCTACGTGCCAAATTTTAAGTAACGTGACATCTCAACTTTACAGAATCTCCAAAATTAATTTTTTACAGTGGAATTTTGTTATACTGAAAGAAGTCAGTTCTTATTTGTTGTTTCATCTATTCCCTGATCTACATATATTACTACAACATAAATTGTTGTAGTAATATACAACATTACTACAAAGACGAAAAATATGAAATCTACAATTAAACAATGAAAGCGCATCACTGTAATAGCATGAAGTGTAGTGTCATTCCTCAGTTATTCATATATCCATTGTTATGTTATACATGTTAAACACTTCTTAAGGGAAAATTTAATATTAAAATGAACATATATGTATAATTCAAAGAAAACTTATATAATTACAGGTAATTTTTAATATTTTACAATAAAAAAGAATCCATTTTGGCTACTTATTTAATCCAACAACGCTAATTGGTTATTTTAAATTACTATTCTGCTCGACCGATCATGTACATGTATGAGAATGGCTACCATATCATCTGAATAACAAAATTATGTCACATATATATTTATATCTGTATCTAGATAGAGAGATAGATATTCTAAAGAACGATAAATTTTAAGTAAAATTATGAAAAAAAAAGTTAAATACAGGCCAAAAAAGGAACAAGAAACGCATTTTTCATTTTTTATAATAAAAGTTGAAATTCGTTAAAATGAAGTACTTTAACATACCTCAAAAATGAAGTGAAAAAGGACCGAAAAATAATTTTTACTGGCATACATTGGATCAATATTTTATTGTATGACGTATCCGTTCTCGTTTCGAAAAACATTTTAATCTATGTTCTCTCGTTCCTTTCCTTTATTTTTATATTTTAAAAAGGACCCTTCGAAATATTTATTCTCGCCAAAGCGAACAACTTCTTTGTTTGAAATAAATTAACGATATTATAATATGACTTTCATTTAAGTATCTTAACAATTTGTTTTTACTAATGGATTCAATAATTATATCATGTGTATATACATAAAAAAAATAACCTCATCATGTGTGAAATCAACTAGAACTCGCGCTTTCACCGCAGCAGGCAGCCAATACATATACAAGAATTACTAAATTTTTTTAAAGAAAAACAGCTAAAATCAACACATACATGTTTTTAAAATTTAGTTTCAGAAAGTATCAGGGTATGAAATATCAAGATGTTAACTTTTATCAGATGAATCTAGGAAACAAGGGATAATAAGACATTCAAAAACATCTTGAAGTCATGTCTGAACAGCAGTATTAATTGAAACCAAGTTCTTAGCTAGTTTTCTAAGTACTTTACATTTCTGATGTCTAGCTGGGTATATGACTCTCTCTCTCTTTTTACATTTCTGATGTCTATCCTAAAATACAACAAATACTATCCTATAAGTACTTTGCATTTATCCTAAGATACAACATGAGCAACACGATAGGATAAATCTTTTCATAATTTCATTACTATCTGCTATGTTGTTTGACAATGGATCATCATCATTTTACATTATTGCGGAAGTATAAACGGTTTACATTGTATTCAAGTTATTCATTTCGCAGTATTCTATTTCGTTATACTCTAACACAGCGTTTCTCAGTGTTCCGCGAAATCCAGGGGTTGCGCAAAGAGTTCCTAGGGGTTCCATACAAACCGACCTGAAGGAGCCAAATAAAAAATTTGAAAGTCCCTATCTCATCTAAAAGTTGGTTTGGAAATTTGGGTCCTTCGAAATTTGTTTCTGGAAGACTGCAGCTCTTCAACCATAAAACCTGATATTAAAGAACTCTGCAGGTGTAATAAATCAAGCCCACTCCTCCCACTGAAGTCTCAGCACATTTGGCATGTTTTGTATGAGAAATGATTCTCATGTCATATTAAGTTTCATGTCACATTTTAGAAATCAGGTTTTCATAACCACTTCAAAATATTAAATTACTGTAAATATGATCATTTTTACACTTTTATATAAAATAATTGACCTCATATGTATATAAAAGTGTAAAAGTGATCATATTCACACTAATTTAATATTTTGAACTATTTATGGAAAACTAGGTTTTCGTCTGTATATAAAACAATTTAAAAGTGATCCTATTTACAGTAATTTAATATTTTGAAGTGTTTATGAAAACCTAATTTCTAAAATGTGGTTTACACAATAGATTACCTTAAACGGAACATTACTAGAGAAATTAACATCACGCCTGCACAATTACAGCGTGTTGCTGGTAACGTCTTACCACTTTCAATTTTTTAAAATAACTGTAATATTTTTTTATTTCTTTCTCCTTCTTTTTATTTCTCTTTTATACCTTGCCGTTTATTGTCAGATTTTCACAATGATTCGCTTTTTTTCTTCTTCACGAATTCTGCCGAAGAATTCAATGCTTAAAATATATTAAACGATAATATTGCCTATTGTATTGTATGGTTGCGAGAGATGGTCATTTGCTTTGATGAAAGAACGCAGTAAAATCATTAGAAAATAAAATCCTGTGACGAATATTCGGGCTCAAAATGAAGGAAATGGGAAATGGAGGAAATTTCATAAAGAGAAACTGCATAATTTTTACTGTTTACCGATCATTATTAGGGTCATTAAGTCTAGGAGACTCAGGCAAGCAGGTCATTTACCCATAATAGAAGACAGTAGGAAATTTAACAGGAAACCCAATAATAATAATAATAATAAAGATAATTCATTAGGAAGAACGAGGCGGACAATCTTAAGATAGATCTTGCAAAAATAGGAATATACAATAGAAAAAAATTGAGTTGATTAAAAACAGAAAATGGAAAACGTTTGTGACTGCGTCATTGAACTTCTTGGTTAAATAAACCATAGAGTTAATTAATTAGTTGTATACTCATTTATATATATATATGATAATATTCGTTTAAAAGTTCAAAGTGAAAGATGTTCCTTTTTCCTAATATGGGAATATTTTATGTAATTCTTAAGGATTTATTTGATTTAAATTTACAGTTCCTTTTCAGCCTTGAGAATCTACATATATATCTCATACACAGATTTATTTAAAGAATAGGGTAATTTGTGTTGTAACGACGGTATGATATTAAATACATGTGAATATTAAGCATTTTAATGTAATTTATTTTTTTATTAATTTACTTATTTGTTTTAGGAAGTTCTAATCACCTATAATGTTATTTTAGATTGGAAACTAGATAAATGAACATAAGGGTGAAGCAGTAAGGGCTTATATTTATTTATATCATTCCAGCATTTGACATGTAAATCCTGAAAAAAATACTTCAAGATGGTCTGCCACTGGGTTCGAAATCAGGTACACAAACTAACAGGCAAAAATGTTAAGAATCTATCTATGATCTTTCGCTTAGTCCTTTTATTCTACAGTAGCCAGTAAACATAATTAATCTCTCTATACATATTGTCTTGTCAACAATTTTGTAACGAACTGAATCAGTTTAAGCACAAGTTTCTTTGACGTGGCAAGCAAGTTTATTATGTAAATAACACAAAAACTGTACCCAAATTGAGTAGTCCCCTCCAAATGAAATTATGCTACAAAGTACTTGAAAAATATAAGATGAAGCTCTTTCCAGATAGATCTTAACCATATAATAGTTGCTGCGTGAATGAAAATAGTTTACAAAACTATTTTCATTAAAACTTTGAAATTTTGCATCCACCTATTATGAGTAACTTCAATTGAAATTGTAGGCTTAAGAACAGCGTAATTCACAAAAAGGTTAGCGTTAATTAATCCATTTCTTTTCATATTGCGAATTTGAACGTGATCATACCTCATGTTTTATCCTTGAGGACGATATAAACTGAGATCTTCTAAAACGTATGCTCACTCAACCCTAGTCCAGAGAAGAAATATTCAGGTTTTTCGATTTTACGAGGAGCTTTCGGAAAGTAACCTCCGATTGGTCACTGTGCATGAACTAGTGGGGGCAACGCTACCATCTTTGCACAGACGTCCAAAGTAGATCAGTCTGTATCCAGCCGTAGTAGAGTGAAGGTTGTCTGATCACTAGTTTCACTTTTGTAGCATCTCAAAATGTGTGCTGCAATAGAAAACCCCGCCAAATTCGAGGTGCGAACTGTTATACATTTTCTTACGGCAAAATAATATTCGGCAGCAGATATTCATCGCGAACTTTGTGCCGTGTATGGACCAAGTGTGATGAGTGAAGAAATTGTTTATGAAAAGGTTCGTTTATTTAGAAGTAGGTGAACAAACGTTTATGACGAAGAAAGGATGGCAGTCCATCAGTCGTCACTGATGAACTCGTTCAGAAAATTGATGGAAAAGTTCGTGAAAATCGACGTTTCATAATCTCGGAGCTTTTCGATGAATTTCCACAAATTTCCAGGACTGTGTTATATGACGTAGTGACATAGAGGTTGTGTTACAGAAATTAGACACAGGCAGGAGATTTTTATGCAGATGGAATTTCTAAGCTAGTGCAAAGATATGATAAATGCTTAATGTTTACGAAAACTATGTTGAAAAATAGATCAGAAAAGTAGTTTAAAGATATATATAACAAATTCTTCCTATTTAACTTACCGGCGGTTACTTTCCGAATGGCCCTCGTATTTTACATTTAAAGTACCACGGTTATGTACAGAGGCTACGGGGGATGGTGATGATGAGATGGATGATAATGATGGAATAATGAAAGTGGAAGGATGCGGGAGAACCCCGAGAAAACACACGCACGGTGTTTGTCTGCTAGAAAGCCCAGGCATCAATATTTTGAAATTTATATATTTAAAATATGGTTATAATATTCTCTGCTCTTTTAAAATTTCAAGCTTATTTACCTAACATATTAAATCCAAATCTGAGATCAATAAATAAATATATAAGTAAATAATGCATCTTTATCTTTATTTACAATGTTTCATTATGGTGAGACTAAAAACCAATGATAATTTCTTAAAAGATTAAACGAAATGAATATTTATAAAACTATTTAATATTTGTTTATGTTACAATAACATCAATCCTTACCTTTATATCAGTTACTGGTACATTTCCGAGCATCATGTCTTCTAGATATATCTTAGCAATTGTCGTCATATATATATCTGTCTAGACACACAAGGAAACAAATCGTATATTGAAAATGTTTGTTGTATTTCAATTAGGTGTTAAACTAATATTGTTAAGTCATTACAAACCACGCTTACGAATTCTAACTTTCATTGTACTTACAGATTTCTGTAATTCCTAAATTTTTATAGTTCCAAGCTTTCGACTCTCCCCTGGAGTCTTGGTCATGGAGGTTAAAAACGGAAAGAAAAGAATAGAAAAATGAAAGAATAAAAAGGAACGAATTTACCAAGGGAAGAGCTATGTTGTACAAAAAGCATGTTGTCTAGTGCTTCAGCAATCTCCAAATGAGGCGAAGAAAAATAAAATACACGCAAATTGACTTCACCTAATTTTAGTTCGTTTCACCTCATTTCGAGAGCACTGACGCACTAGACAACATGTTTTTTTTTGTACAACACAGCTCTTTCCTTGGTAAATTCATTCCTTTTTATTCCTTGGTGTTTCTATTCCTTTTCTTCCTGTTTTTAACCTCCGTGACCAAGACTCCAGGGGAGAGTCGAAAGCTTGGAAATCTAAAAATTCAGGAATTACAGAAACCTGTAAGTAGGATAATATTTTTAAATTCACTGCAAATTAAGTTGTAATATTAAATCATGAAACAAATATATAGTTTCAGGTTATTTCTCTCAAACATACATTCTTGTAATTCATATATTATAACATCAATAAACAATGTTAACTGTATATCACAATATTGCGAGCGGTGATTATATTCAATGACAAAAAGCACAAAGGCTACTACTCACCGCAAAAAAATATGTAGGAGAATTTTCTTCTACATGCAACAGATAGCGCTTTTGGAAGATGGTACTTCTTTCTTCAGCCTGCGGTAGACTCCAAAAAGGATAAAAAAAAACTTGAAGGAAGGGTAAAAAATGGTTAAGATATGTAAAAAAGAAATATTCTGTCAAACATTAAAACACACGGGAGTAGACACTCACTGACACTGTACACTGCTATTCACTGTTTTCTGTTCTTGCTTTCCAAATGGTGAAAGTATGTAGTGAAAAGCTTACTCCAAATAATATTTATTTCTTCTCTATCCAGGTTAAGTGAGGGCCTTTCTTTGTGAATATAATGTGATTCTTTAATTTTTCGTTCCGTTGCTGTTTTTGCTTTTTCAATTAAACATGAATCCACGATACGATGGTTATAATCTCTACGATGCGTTGCTAGACCGGATAACTGTTGCGGATTCCGAGATTTCGAGGTACGAATGTGCTCAGTTATTCTAGTACAAATGTTCCTTTTTGTTTGACCTATATACACTTTAACACACTGACATTTCACCCAATAGACGCCACTGCTTTGTAAAGTTTTTTTTTTCTCCTCTATCCAGCTTAAGTGAAGGCCTTTCTTTGTGAATATAATATGATTCTTTCATTTTTCGTTCCGTCGCTGTTTTTGATTTTCCAATTAAACATGATTCCACAATATGATGGTTATAATCTCTAAGATGCGTTGCTATACTGGATAGAGGAGAAATAAATATAATTTGGGGTAATGTTTTCACTACATACTTTCAGCATTTGGAAAGGAAGAACAGAAAACAGTGAACAGCAGTGTACAATGTCAGTGAGTGTCTACTCCCGTGTGTTTTAATATTTGACAGAAGACTTGTTTCTTACATATCTTAACCATTTTTTACCCTTCCTTCATGTCTTTTATTTTTTTTAAGTCTACCACAGGCTGAAGAAGGAAGTAGCATGTAGCAAAAATCTTCCCTACCTGTTGCATGTAGAGGAAAATTCTGCTACATATTTTTTTCAGTGAGTACTAGTCTTTGTGCTTTTTGTCATTGTTAACTTTGTTAAATTAAACATGAAAAAGTTACCTATAGCGACAAGTGAAAGAAAGTTAGTCTGTTAAAACAAGAGTCTTAGCTAAATCAAGATTAAGCAAAATTAAATTGATAACAAGAATATCTAATCAACTAATTTGTAAATTGGTTCGGAGAAGAAACAATAAGATATGTTAGTTAATAACAATTCGGACCGTGTGTATTAAATACTTATTTATTTCTGTTAACCTAGGTATAGAAACACACACAGACTTTAACACCTTTCTCCAGATCGTACTTTAAGTACAAGAGCTGTTTCAAGAGGAATTGTTTCAAGAGCTGTTAAAGTTAAAGTTCTGATAAATCTACATTAAAATACTTGAACAATTTATTGTTAGAACATTCTTTATTCAAACGTTCGAACAAGTTATTATTGGTATAATTTCAAACAATTCATGCAAATACACATACATAATTATTCAAGAACATGAACAACTATTGAAGATGACGGTGGCTTAGTGGTAGAGGTCTCATCTGTGACGCGTGGTGTCCCTGATTCAATCCCAAATCTCGCCAAGTAGGCTTTGTAATGGACAAACACCGTGTGCGTGGGTTTCTTCGGGGTTCACTCGTTTCCTGACACTTTCATCATTCCACCATTGTCATTCATTTCATTGTCACCGTCTTACTGAACCTCGGGCATTAATGTGGGACGTTAAACTAAAAAAACTAATAAATATTCAATTAATGAATAACTATTCAAATAATTACATGGATAACTAATAAAACAAATAATAAAATAATTTTAAATGTAATCAGAGGTGTTCCCAAAGGTTCCATTTTGGGTCCTATTCTCTTTTTGATATATATATATAAATGACTTGTTAGAATGTATGTATCCAGCAAAATGCATTCTATAATATCATTAATTCAGTATCATTATATCAGAGAAATCAATAGAAGAAGTTGAGATAAAATCTGTCATCTGTACGGACAAATCAGTAAAGTGATTAACAGGAAACAGATTATATAAATCATAATAAATCGATTCTCTTACACTTTCATTTTCCAGGGAAACCGCGTATATCACCTAGAATAAAAATATCTTCTCACTTACTCCTATATTCTTGTACAAGAAAGCTTTTAGGTGTAACTATAAGTGACGATCTTTCATGGTCTACGCATATCTCCACTTTAAACAAGAAGCTGAGAAGCGAGAAGCTTATACAAACTCCAGGATAATGTGTCGAGAGAAGCACTTCTTAGCTTTTAGTACGCCAAGTTTAATTCATTAATTAGCTTCGGCATAATACACTGGGAAACTGCTGAAAACAGTTTAAGCACTTTTCGATTGCAAAAGAAAGCGATTAGATAATTTTTGGATTACCCACAAAATCAAGATCTAAAATGGTTTTTATAGAAGCAAAAGTTTTAATACTTCCCAGCTTATACATTTATAAATCTATTCTTTTTTACTGTAAAAAACAGGCATCTTTTTATCTTTGACAAAAATGTTCATAGCCATAATACTAGGCAAGGTAGTGACGTATTTGTGATGCATCAAAAATATGCTAATATAAGCAGGCCCGTATTGTGCGGCCCTGTGCTCTAAATACTTCCCTCACCCCCACAAATTTCGATATCAAACAAGGAATCAAGCCGTGATTTTGCAAACATACCAGCTCTTGTTGAGTAGCAGTTTAGGTATTACAACGTAATTTTAAATGACCTAATTCTTTTAATGATATGATGTGGTGTTCTACCTGAAGGTCCCTGGACAAGTAGTTTGCCATTGTCTTCAATGGGATGATGACGACGTATTAAGGACGGGACATACAGCTTAACTTTGGATCCGAACCATTTGTGTCCCCACCAGGAATCGAACTCGGGACTCTTTGATTACGAGGCAACAAGCTTAACCACTCATCCAGTATAGATACATTCTCTCAATACTGGTATTTAATTTATTCATGTAAGTTTTAATTTACTTTCATGTAAGTTTTAATTTACTCTCGGGAGAAAATGCTTTCTACTAATTCTTAATCAATCGTTACATTATTTTTATATTTCACAATTTCACTTGAATTATGATTGAATTTCTTAAATACTTACTACTATCATCATAATAGTAAAATATGGAATTAAAAACACTAGGGAGTGTTTTTGATATTGTTTATTTTGAACTTATCACATAATTATTGTAAGTTTAGTAAAAAAGCATTTTATATTAGTATATATATTAGTTCACATGCCACATAATCCAGGCTCCTAGATCACACCTGAGCTGAGATACGGAGGTGCAAAGTACCCATAAGAACAACATCGGGGCATTTTTAAAATAATCGAAAACGACCAATATTAGAGTTGAATTCATAGTTTTTGGGGTCGCTGAGATGAATAGTGACAATTTAATCCAATTCAACTTCAAGGGAAGGTGCGAAAGTTTAAAAGTAATCGAAAACAACAGATATTAGTGTTGAATTCATAGTTTTCGAGGTCGCTGAGTTTAACGATATCAGTTTTCATGATGTTCAAGTTCATCCTCACCCCTTGGAGTAGGGGGTGGGAAAGGATGACTTTTTAAAAGTAATTAGATAAGCTAGCTAAATAATAACTACTGTAATTAGAGCAAATTAAACACATTAACACATTTTCTCGCGTTTCTGCGGGACTCTGGGGGTTGCTAGTTTTAAATATTACTTTATTGTACATCTTAAAAAAGAATCCAAAATTTACCGTCCCTAAATTCTACCGCCCTGTGCTCGAGCACAGAATAGCACTTACCTAAATACGGCCTGAATATAAGTAAAACTATGTATAAGAATCGTATCTGATTGTCTAATAAACTTGTTATGTACTTGAAGAATATGACTAATGTCAGGTGTGGTGCAAACGGTACCCTAATTACGATGTAAATGTTCATGTTTATATGCTTGATATATACTATTTTATGATTTTGTATTTTAGAAAGATGCATAGATACAATACGATGTACACCTCTACTCCTTGACACTATTGTATATATCTTTTTGCTTTGATAACTGTAATGCTTACATGAGAATTTCTCGATTTTGTAAGCTAATGAGACAGACAAATAAATGAAATATACAAGGTGGAGCAATTATTTTGATTAGCTCTTGTAGCTTTTAAACTAATGAACAAAATACACTGAACTTTTGTAACCTGCAAACACCAGCAAGAGCACATTGCTTGGCACATTCTATGATTCCACAAGACTAACAGTATTGTCAACCCAACACAAAATTGTATTTTTTAAAACAATATTACGTCAGATTATTACATATTTCAAACCTACATGTTAAACGAAAGTTTACAACATTACATTTATTATGAGTGCAGCAAAGTAAGTACAGTACAGTATTACAAACAACCAAGTTTTGGTGGCCTCTACATCAGTAATAACACAAATGAGACATATGGGATGATGCACATCCAAAGTAATTTAGTGTCTAATACTAGGATCATGATATGATGGATTTGAATGGGCACGAACAAAGTTGCAAGGGGTAAATTTGCTTTTTCAAAAGCCTATATTTCGAAAAAAAAAAAAAAAAAAAAAAACTACTTAGATACTTACCTCATCCAATTGCATGGATGGTATTCAATACATACTAAATTCACAATAACGTTTACAGCAATTTGATATCTCAAACCGTTCTGGAGATATGGTAAATCATATATCCTGGTATCAACAACACACCAGTTACATCACTACTGCTACTAACTACATAAGTGAATGAAATAAACTACATGCAGATGAACAGATGAAACACACTAAAGAAAGATGAAATAAAGAATGAAGCAACAACCAGCCAAAAAATAATAATAATAATAATAATAATAATTTCAACGTTCCTTTTAGATGAGAGCACAACGAGAATACCCACTACATACTTTAAATACGAACATAAATAAGTTTCGGAACAATCCTTAAGGATAGATCATAAACCAGTTGTTTCCTTTAGCACCAACAATCAGATGTTCGAAGATTTCAGCAAATGAGGTTAGCACCCATAAATATTGCGCTATTTGGTTTGATATTTTATATATTTCGTGTATAGAATATCCCGGAAGTTATTTCTTCAAATATAGGAGTAATTGAAGAAATATTTTGTTACACGGAAAGGGGATCAAATATATACGTATCCCGGATTATGGATCATGTACCGAAGCAACAATAATTATACTAACAACATAAGAAGAAAACAGCTTCTCAATAATTCTTCCATTAGTGACCTAAAAGAATAATGTTTGAGATAATATATTAATTCCTTTTTCCCATCTATCGGCAACATTTAAAGAGAAACCGAACATTGCCCAAAATAAATCTCAGTAGGAATGTTATATTGGAAACAAATTTTAGTTGATGACTTGCAATTTGTGGAGAGTTTTCCTTGACGTATTTAAGATGTGTAACGCTGAATGGTGTTACCAAGACATTACAATTATCACACAATATATGTTATCTCGAATAATATTGACCAACAAAATAATTTTGTTCAGTTTTCCAACGGTTCCTTGCAGTTTTCCGCGACACAGTGGCTATCAAATCACACAAAAGCAATATCGCAGGGTTTGACATATAGGCGCCACATTGCCTAACAGCATTGATGGTGCATACTAATATTTAAGTAGGTTAAGTTTGACCTGAATAGAGATGAACATATGAAACCAAAGCTTCCATCCATGACAACACCTCACGTCCTATCCCTCAAGGCTGATACGTTGATTCTGCCATACAAGCAATCCAAGGTTTTACTAATCATCCACTCGACAAATTATCACAAACTAGCGTCGGTGAAACCTAAGCATAGAGTGAATGAATAATTCTCTAAAATAAGGTTGTTTCTAAATTTTGGTAAGGTTCCCTCACTTAATTCAAAACGTTCCAGATAAGTCCAAAACTTAAATTTTTCACTATTGTCCTAAAGTTGCGTAAATTCAACGCTATAAGTCTTCCTAGTTGAGGGACCTTAATCATTCTCTACCTACCAATGCTGAATTTTTTAATCTATATCTCCCACACTTCTTGTATGAATGACATGATTAATCGCACACAGTAAACAAGTTTAGTTAGCAAGATATAACAGTTATAAAATTTCATTATCAAGAAAACCATTTCTTAATAATTAGAAACCAAAAATGAATAATGTTCATTCAAATGATAATTCCAATATTTATCTCAGATTGGTTTCCTGTTTTCAATTAGTTCCGTCTGGTAACACTTCTGTGATGCATAACTTCCGTTAACAAATGAACAATTTGCACCGTGAAGTACTTTCCCAACACTTAAGTAATAGAAACAGTTAAATAAAAATTTTAATGTTTAGGAATATTTAAGTTTTTCCCCTCTGTTAATAAAATTCTAACTTTCCGGTTATAAGTAGAATTTCCGTTGTAGTTTTGATCATAAGATATAGCAACAGAGAACAACATGCATATACATCATCTCTTTACATCCTTCTGCTATGTTCATTGTGATTGATTTTTTTGAAGATGTTAATCTTTAACTAAGATTTTTCTTTACATAGTGTAAATTATATTATAGCGAATATATATATATATATATATATATATATAATGTATATCTGTGCAGATTAGATATAGGGCCGCTTCCTATATATATATATATATATATATATATATATATATACATTTATTACATTCACCAACGAGAAAACCAAAAACCATTGAAAGGAAACAGACATAAAAATAAACAATAAACCTACGAACACAGCGATAGATTAAGTCTTACAGCATGAGAGCAAATAAACAAACTCACGCGCAGATCAACAATAAGGGTTCTTAACTTATCAATGCATATCCCGTACTACAATGCAGGGCAAACTATTACCGTATACCTAACAATAATATACTCAATATTACGTAACCAGAACAACGGTACGTAACAATCAGAGATTATGATTTTCCATCACACAGATTTGGATTCGTATTTTAGGAAGAAACAGCTCGCAAACATTGTAAAAAGAATTGCGAACACCCTGGGTATTATTATTATTATTATTATTATTATTATTATTATTATTATTATTATTATTATTATTATTATTATTATTATTATTATTATTATTATTTTAGAGGGAAAAGATGTAGATGTTTAAGCCTCCAAAACAAAATTCTAGATACTATATGCAACTAACTGAATATGTTATTTCGTTTTACAATGAGCAATACATATAAGAACTTACCATGTGCAAAATGAATACAATAAGACTTCCACGCAGAGCTACTATATTTTTCCCACTTACTGCCCAGAAATGATTCAAACACAAAGCTATGCCTGTATCCAACTGAATCTCTGAAAAATTAAAGGAAAGAAAATAAAAAAAGAAAAAAGGAAATAAGACTTTATAATTGTTGTGTTATGCTCAAGAGAATGTAAAGAATTTTCTATGCCATGCTCAAGAGAATGTAAAGAATTTTCTAACATTATTGATGAATTCCATTTTTTTTTCTATTTTGACAGATTCCAACCCCAAACTATAGCATAATTCTTAAGTAAAAAAAGTAGTTTAATACCTCAAACAATATATTGGAACGCTCAGGAGTTTTTACAACAATTTACTTACAGATAACTGTAATTGCTGGAAACACCTTGCGTTCCTATCCTTCGGCCTTTGCCTGGATCCTTGTTCACGGAACTTTAAAACAGGAGAAGGAACAATAAAGATACCATGAAACTAAAAGGAATGAATTCATCAGGGTCGATCAGTGCAAGAAAACACCTTGTCCAAGCAGCTCCTCATTCATCAAATGATTGAATAACATATTGTAACTTGACGGATTCAATTTATATATTCTTTTGTTTTGTAGTGGAAGGCTGTCAGCTCACATTGATGGTTTTATGCCAATGCGAAAAAAAAAATGGTTGTTAGAATTCGAACCTAAATGATAATGATATGTTAAAGGGAGCAGTATGATAACTCCGGAGATATTTGAGAAAGAAACTGATGCGCTCAAGGGAATAAATCTTGTTTTGTAAAATTTGTAAGATGGGGGGTATCAAGTTCTTCGCCTGAGCCCTTCACTTATTTGACGATATCTTTAAGTTAGTCAATCACTTATATTACCTGCAGTTATTTGTCATGTAGGACCAGTGTTATGACGTCGTAATAAGACAAATACAAAAGTAAGACAAAAATGGAAAAATATAATAGTTATCAAATGATTGCAAAATAATAATAATAATAATAATAATAATAATAATAATAATAATAATAATAATAATAATAATAATAATAATAATAATAATAATAATAATAATAATAAACCGTATTGTAGAAAATCTTACAAAAAGTACTGCAGGTTAAAGCTTACCCGACTTTTCTCTGAAATTATTCAAAATAAACATCGAAAAATTCGAAATACTTAGTGAATGTAAGACTCTACCGAAAATGTACCTTTTTGAGGCTCCGTACGAAAACAAGACAGAGAAAATATGTTTAACTGAAAAAATATATTTAAAAGTACGGTCCACTTCAACATTTTAACTATGATTATATGAATAGCTTTATAATTGAACGTATATTCTGTTATATAGGGAAATAAATTAATAAATAAACAGTGCAAAAAGTACATTTTTTAAATGTCAAACATGACTTAGTATACGTTTTATTAATTGCATTTAAGCTATGAAGACAACTTACTTAGAGTTGCGAGCAACCACTGTTAAGCTATCTTTTCCAGTAATTTCTAAAAATATCTACAGTTTACAAAGGTGTAAGTACAAAAGTGATAATTAACATAAAATAAATATAAGATACATACCCTCACTACCTATATCAATAGCTGGCGCGTGTATAATTCTTCTGTCTGCATGCTTCGTCATTCCTACTCTGAAATGAAGATAAATACTAGTTATCAAGGAATTAGTTTTCATTTTTACCATAACTACAAACCATAGTCAATAAAATATCGATTAACTTGGTTTTTACATACTCTGAAGGTATGAAATTTATAATACACAATAGCGTAAGAAATTATCTGTGAGATACCTGAATTTTATTAATGCTGTATCAGTAATAAAAATGCAATCTACTCTGGTTTATACTATAGTCGTACTAACAGTAAATATAGTATTTGTAGTAATACTACAAACACGTGAGTTTCGTTTCACAGTGTGAAACTACGGCAAACTTCCAAACTTTACAAAATAGGAGTGTTTCCAGATTGTCTTAAAAACGCTGTTATCATTCCGATATATGTATAAAAACTGCCCTAGTAACCATAGACCAATATCTCTTGTACCAATTCTATGGAAAATTATTGAACCACCAACTAACTAAGTACATTGAAAATAATCATTTATTTAATTACTCTCAATACGGGTTTCGGAAAGGTATGTCCACAATCAAAGCTGCTGAAAATGTTGTATCTGAGATAATTTGTGTCTTTTCAAAACGGTTCATTTGTCTCCCTAACATTACTAGATTTAAGCAAGGAATTTGATACTATTTCATATGATATATGTGAATAGAAAATTACTATATTATGGGGTAAGAAGAACAGAACTGTTATTGATCAGATCGTATTTAGAAAATAGAAAACGGATAGTGTGTATACAAAGTAAACAGTCAAGCATTCTTGAAATACTAACAGGAGTGACACAGGGAAGTGTACTTTCTAATCACCGTCGTATATATATATATGGTATACACGAGGGTATTTATATGAATATAACGATGTTTGTTCGCGAACCCCTCCTAGACTGTTGGACCGATTTGATTATTTCTAATACATGAGTGGACTATGATATAAGTTAGGTTTCTAACATGGTGCTTTGATTAAAATTCGTATCTTAAGGTGGGGAGCAGGTGGGTCATAATATATGCGAAAATTTTAGTATTTCGTGATCCTGTCAACTATGGAAGGTGAAACTTAGCATATAAGTTTGCCATTTAAAATATACTTGTCCCAGCGTTTTTAAAAATTTCCGTTTCAAGGGGAGGGGGAGGGGCGGAGAGGCATCTTTATATAAAAAAAATGTATATATGTATGTATGTATGTATGTATGTGTGTGTGTGTGTGTATGTGTGTGTGTGTGTGTGTGTGTGTGTGTGTCTGTTCCATTACAACTCTGGAATGCCTGGAGTAATTTCAACCAAACTTTACATACTGTATATTACTTACAGTACGGAAAAAAAAAATGTGGAATTAATACATCCCTAGCAATTCTAGAGAGAATGGGAAGGGAGTGAGTGGTATTTGTGTGTGTGTGTAAAAATAACACTATGTAACACGCATTTTGTCCTTGGGTTGTAGATGCTATTTTCTAATAATGTGCGATGAAAGAAGACAGAAATGCGATATTTTAACTAATAAACTTTGCTTTTGCGACTACGAAATATGTGTTTTAAATTAGCTATATGGGTTGTGTAATAGGAGGCGTCCTTGAGGTGATACTTCGGATATTTTTTTTCATCTCAAATAACTACACCTTGGAACTGGATGATTACTGTAACACACGACTGAAGCATCGAAGCAAGAATTTTGAGCAAATATCAGGTCTTCAGGTATGTACATGAAATTATTTTCTTTCAGTCAGTCAGTTATATTCCCATGCTTATGTATGAAACAAGTATTGCACGTTATTATTTAGCAAGAGAGAAATGTTAATTTAATCTGTTGAAGCTTTTGAAAATCAGCTGGAAATCTAGGTCTGTTCCACAATAGGTTTACTAGTAACAAAGTTCATATTTGACAATGCTGCCAACTTTTTGAATTATCTCATTTCTATGATTGTTAATATTTCGTATGGCAGATGTATGGTGAAATCTGTTTCTTATTTTTTCATTAGAGCATTTTCGAAATCATATGCAAGTATGTAAGTGCACAAGGTACAAGGAAAGTATAAGATGACAAACATGTACTTATGTCCTCTATTTCAGAGATAACATCATCAAAGTTTAAGCATTCTCCTAACTCATTTTGCTATGCTTGTGGCGACTTCATAAAATGCAGGGGAAATCATTATCACATTACAATCATGTCCTAAGATGTGCGAGGCTTGCAAGTCATATTTTGGAATGTCTGTTAGTGATCCGGCCGGACAAACGATGAGCCACTCATGTATTGCGTAAATACTTCAGAAGAACCTCGGAAGATAACTATTAAATGCCTCTATTAAAATAATATAATGCAAGCTTGTCTCCTATATTATCTCCTATATTACTATATTCTTTTTGCATTCCTCACTGTGAGCTCCTTCGTAGCTAAGTAGTTAGCGTACGCGCCTTTGGCGTGGGAGACCCGGGTTCCATTCCCGGCGGTATCTCATGTGGTACATGCATTTAACTAAGAGGTATGTTTCTACAGTTGTCTTAGACAAAGGTAAATGATAGAGGTTTTACAGTCCCACAAGTGGACAAGGCTCTTCAGTTTAAATATTTCCTCAGACACTTACAGAAACGGAAAGAGATACTTGGTAGAGTTATGTCGCAGTAATTCAAGATTTTCTACTACTCATAGGGCAAAGAATTATGTGATAGACAACCATATGAATATCTATGGTAAAATGGGGTGGAGAATGTTCTTGAATCTTTATGGTCTTATCAAACATCTGGAAACATTTAAGGATACATAGGGGCATACTCAAAGGAATATGAGGAGCGTTTACATCAAGATATTTATTTCGAACGTCGTTATCAGGGTCAATACAATGAAAATATGATGGGTAATTATGTCTAGTCTTAGATTCGTGAATGTATCATACAAGCGTCAATGTAGAAAATGAACACACATCTAATAGTGACAATTCAATAAATGTCTTATAGACACTTCTCTTTTTCTAATTCTTGTTGAATAGACACGAAATCAAATATTAACCTAGTTAAAAAAAAGCATATCAGTACAGTTTATATAGATGTAATGCCGTCAGTCCGATGCCACAATCGTGAATACGCTAATTTTAACATTTTCACATTTTCATGCAGTTTCGTGTAGTTTTGTCGTTGTAGAACCTTGTGTTGAAGCTCATTAGCATTTCAGGAATTGACTATAACCAGAACGGAGTCCTCTTTTACATACAAGGCTTTGGTGTTTAGTTCTATCTGCCCCATAATACGAAAGTGTACTTAGGTGAAAATATCGAACTTAGCACATTCGCGGTTTTGGCATTGGACCGATGATTTATTATTTTTTTAGTCCACTTGTACAATTGTTATCACGGAGAAACTGACTGAATACGTATATATTGAGATAGTGTATTTTTGGCTACTGTTCTAATCTTATAGAACATCAGTGTTCACAGAACCAAAAGTTTAAGTGACAATTTTGAAAAAAAAATACCGCAATTTTCATAAATCATTCAGCTCTAGTTTTCCCCTTGTGTAAAATATTGGAAGATAATATATACCAATTAAAAGCCTGTTTATTTCCTAATACAACAAGGTACAAATAGTTTATTTTGCATAAAATACAAAAGAGTTGTGTGTTTGTAACTAAAAGTAAATAATTTTTCTTTTAAAATAGCATGATTTTAAGGCTGTCTTTACAAAACCAAAGTTTCAGGTAATCAAATACCATTTTCCGTCATGGTCAGACTATATGAATCAAAAAATAATCATAAGAACCCAAGGACAAACCGAAAGTTAAAATTTGTTATATAAAAACGATCGATAATTAGTGTCAAATTTGTAGTTTTTGGCGTCGCTGAGATTGTGACACTCCTGATGTTATTTAAGTCGAAATTCAGCCACCATCGGCGGAAGAAGAAAGGGCGGGGTTCAAAATGTATGCGAAAAATTGAGTATCTCACGATCCTACCAACTTAGTATCTAAAATGTTCTTTTAAAATAAAAGGAACTGTGTTCTAGTGTTTCGAAGGTTCCCATTTTAAGGGGCGCAGTATATATATATATATACACGTGCGTGTGTATGTTTCAGCTGACTCTGGAACGCCGGGAGCTATTTCAACCATACGGCTCACAGGAAGTAGGAAGAATGGATGTATAAAATTTTTCCGAAAGATTGATATTAGTATCCAATTTACAGTTTTCGGTGTTGCTGAGATGAATATTGATACTCCAGATGCCGAAGTCTAAGTTCAGTTCCCACCGGCCCTAGAGGTGAGAAAGAATGAAAAGGAAAATATCCAAAATAGCCAAGAATAGTGTCAAACTCATAGTTTTGGGGGTCGGGAAAACGACTGACGCAGTTGAAAATACTTTTAATAAATAGTATCTAAATCAAGATGAATTTTTGTTATATCATTTTCGATAAATGGAATATCCTAAGGGGGAAGAGAGTTCAGAATTTATGCTCGAAGTATAATATCTTATGGGACTTTATAATTATTGAAATGCGTATCCTAAGGGGAAAGAGGCTTCAAATATTTTCTAGAAAGCTATTCTTCTCGTGTGAAGAAGAACCAACATTTTAGGTAGTTACAATATACAATGCTGACAGATGGCTAATGCGACTGTCAATCGTTGTAAATACCACATATTTAGTGTAAAAACAAAAATAATTACATGTTTACTATAAGGAAAGTCGAGTTTTGATATGAGTTTTCCTTCTATACTAACCAAACGATGGTTTAGTATAAAGTAAGACTGGAACTAAAGATGATATTTGAGTATAAGCTATATTAGAAACAGTGATTGTACTTGTAGGAAAAAAAAAGTATACATTGCTGCGAATTATCGTCAATACCAAATTTCATTCTGATGCAAGATTTGGAGTGATTTCTGTACTAAGAAAAAAGAAAGCTTAACATGTAAGGATTTTTAAATACATGGATATTTACTACATATTCTCATACTTAAAACAGAGATTTTACCTTTATCATATGAAAATCAAGTAATAATCTTTAAAAATATATATATATATACTGAAAAGAAGATAAAATGATAATTTTAAAAAAGTTAGAAGCAGGGATAAAGCATATCAATTTTGGTTATATTGAAGTTGTGACGAAACAACGAGTAATAATGTTAATATCAGAGTAAGGGGATATTTCCGAACTTCTCTTTCTCATCTTATACTTTTCTATTCTATTTTATGTTTCGCTTTGGATAATAGCATATGTACAGGGTAGTGATGGGTAAATTCCCGGGAAGATTCTCAAAAATGCGAATTTTCCGGGAATTTTATGTACAATCACAAAGAAAATTGCATTCTATTACTATATTATAATTTCAAAGTTAAATTCGTTTTTATATCACAGTATATTATTACTGTTGTCCCCAGAGGAGTCTTTAAAATGTATATTCTGAACTATGTTATGTTAATTTCTTAATATTTTATTATATTTAGAGAGTACGCATAAATCTATATTTATTTACAATATGCTCTATGAAAGTAAATATGTTTCAAAATGGTACAGTAAGTCCAAATACTTTTAAACCGCTAAAGAGTTTAAATTTACATGTAAGTGGATTTTCTAAACTTGACTCTACTACTGATATTATAAACATATTAAATTTTTAAATGTTATAAACAAATTAGGTCGGGTAACTGCCAGAACACACATGTCCCACCATTTTGTCAACATTTGAACATAAATATGTATGTTCACAATATTTGCAAGATACTTTCCTATCTTTATAATTTTGCATGTAACATTGCCACACATGACCTTTCTTCCTGCCCAATTCTCGAAATTTCATGCGTTAATTCACATGTAAAAGAAGTCCAAGTAACTCTTCAAAGATTCGAGTCAGAGAGAAGAGACAGAGCGATGTCTATTACTAACGGTGGTTCAGGGTTTATTAATAGTAGTTCATCTCTATTTCTACATAATTCTACATAACTTTACAAAATGGATCCTTTTCATCATTTGTAAGTTGGTACTTTGTTACTTTTGACTATTGTTTAGCTCTGAGGGGCCAGATTTTGCACCTACTTTTTTGCGATAGTCTATTCCGATGCGGTTGTTTTATGCCTTCATACATTAAATTACGTTACCAACATTAAATTCAGACAGCATTGCCGAGTGAGCGTAAGCGAATGATGGCGGGTTAAAGCACCGCAGAGCACGTTGTTTTCAATCTTCGTTACCAACAATTCACTTTCTCTTCTCACATAAATCACTTCCACTTACCTTTACGGTTTGTACAAATACCCTACTGCCCTAAAAAATGTGTTCAATACTTTCTTGACTACTTGAACACCACTATTAACTCATTTCTTCCGTAAATCATCTTACTTATTGCTAATTTTGGCCCCCCCAATACTAAACAATTACACTACTTTAGTGTAAATAGAAATGGAACTTAAAAAATCATATTATTAGTTATATAAAGTACAGTCAAATAATTTTAAATTATTTATCTTCAAATTCTTTAAAGCCTAGAAGTAAATCATAATATATTAAAATAAAGTAATTAGTCATATGGTTCTTATAATTTGGAAGATAAAGTAAAGAAATGGAAATAAATTCCTTCCCGGGAAATTTATAGGCAAGGGAAAAAAAGGGAATATTCCCACTGCCCACTGCCCAAAATTTGAATTTTTGAAATTCCTTCCCACCGGGAATATTCCCACTGCCCATCACTAGTATAGGGTTCCTACTGGTCAGGGAAGTCAGAGAAATTAGGAAAAACTCAGGAAAAAATGGTGCAGGTCAGGGAAGCTCAGGGAAAAAGACTGGAAATCAGGAAAGTCAGGGAAAATTTATAAAATATATTTTTTCTAACATTAATTCACACCAATTTCAGCTTAACCAACCATTATAATACCTATTTATGGAAGGTAAGTGAAATGTACATATGAGCAATTGATTACTATTTGTCTCTATAGAATAAACGTTGTCGTATATAAATATTCATCGTTATTTATTCTTTATTTATATGTAAGCGTCGTCCGACTTCTGCCATGAAATTCAGGGTATTTCCTGCGAAAGGTCAGGGAAAGTCAGGGAAATAGATTTCTCCAGATCAGTAGGAACCCTGATGTATTATTTATTTTGGTTAGTACATCCCTATATTTTTGAAATTTCACAACACTGAAATACCAGAGACTGCTATAAAACAAACAGAATCTTACTTTACAAAGATATCTTCCATACTTGATACAGAAATTCCCATATATTCATATTTTAAAGTATCTTTGTTTTTCTCCAAATTCCGAAGTAAAGTTGGAAACTTCATGGATTCCTCTATTGGCACAACATACTTAATATAACCTTCTCTTTCCTCTTTGATTTCTGCCTTATTTACGATGTCGTAGATTGTATCTGTTATTTCGGGAAGATCAGTGTCTTGAGACTTGGTAAAAGTCAGTACATATCCAACTTCTGTCAAGAGAAATAATAACAATAATAAGATTCACGTTCCTTACAAATACAAACACTAATACTATCATCCTCATGTTTATTTGTAATATTGTGTAGAATGTCATAAGATAGTACGAGGGCTGATCAATAAAAAATAATCATAAATGTATAAAACATAATTACCTGTATTAATCCTTCAAATGTTAATGATATTTTTCAAAATAGTCCCCATTACATGCAATGCACTTGTCCCAATGTTTTTACCAGTCATCAAAGACACTTTGGAAGCCATTTTTGGATAGATCCTTCAAAATCGCTTCCGCAGTTTTCACCACTGCCCCTAAAGATACAAAACGCCGTCCCCGTAGGAAATAAATCACAAGGGGATAAATCAGGGCTATATGGAGGATGGGGTATACATGAAACGTAGATCTTTGCAAGATAGTCAACAGAATTTCTGTACTGTTCTTCGCGTGTCACTTCCATGTTGCCTTATGCGAAGCTGAAATTACGTGTGCTTGAACGTCTGCTAAGGTCACATTCCTGACGTCATGGCCTTCAAACTTGCTCCATCTATTCGTCAGTTCTCTCACTACACAGACGTGTTTCGTTTTCTATGCCTTGCTGTTGTATTAACCTCACAAACACTGATGATCAGTCTTTATTCATCAGCCTATGTAGATATGATCATATTTAAAACTTTTGATATGTCAGTCAGTATTTAAATTTTCATTCTGTCGAAACACCTAGTATTTCAGTTTGATATTTCTTTACAATTGTTAACACAATCTCTTTCATCATTGAAAGTTGCAATGCAAACAAACTAGCAGATTAGTTAACTTCTCTTCCTGCACTCCTAAGTTCACACGTTGTGATGTTTTGTTCTATACCTGATTCTATTATACGTTACGAAAATCAATGATCGAAGATACATTGCCCTGCCAATCGAGAACAAAGCCAGGGTGCACGTTGGGACCTGGAGAATCACCTGCCTGATTCTCACTATATGAAGCAATCTGTGTTGCCATTATTTCACCTTCCAAATCTTTGCCTCGTTTGGAAGGACAAGAATGTTCTGAAGTTGTGAGAATGAGTCCAATCTTTGGTAATAACTTCGTCCAACTTTCTTTCGACTCCCCTGACTATTGACCATTCATCTGCATTTGATTTTGGAAAGAATATCGACAAAACTTCTGGCACACCATAGCCACACCGTTTGCCCATTGTTACATCCAGGGAACGTCGCTGGAGAATCATCGTGGTCATATACCTGAGGTACTATGGTAGATTTACTTTTCCTAACGCTAAATTATTTATTTTACCCTCTCTCACCCTTCAACAGTCACAATCTGCTATTCTATTGAAAATGTTAGATTTAATTCCACAAATGCAACCCGGGTCTCGACTTCAATACCTATCTTTGATGAAACTTCTGTCCAACTTTCTTTAGACGCCCCTAACTGTTGACTGCATTGATCTGGCATGTCATAGCCTCTAGGTCTGTCCATTGTTATGTTGTAGCAGAGAACGCAGTTCAATTAGTTTGTGGAACTAAACCCAGGGGTAGGGTTGTTAGCACAAATCTCCATCTCTGTTGTTTGTAACTTGAGCTGTAACAGGGCTATAACCACATGCTGCATTAGATTGTGTTACATGAAAGAAACTATACACAATTTGCAAGAAGCTAAGAAATGTATACATATAACAGTAGACATGAAAATGGCATATACATTGGAACTATGGCACAGACATGATCAGATAAGTAATAAATATTCACGAGTCAAGCTACTTATTTTAATATTTAAAGAATTTAAAATGAAATTTCATCAAAATCCTTTTCAAAATATTTTTATTTATTAAAGAATATTGTACGCGCTGATTGATATGCATGTGTGACAGTATCAAAGTCGTACAGAAATTTCAAAGCACATTATTTATTTATTTATTTACTAATGCCTTCTGATACATCAATTTAGCTTCATTTTATACCCGTACTAACGAAAAATATATTATTTAACCCACAACAGCAGCAATTTCACAAGAAGAGACAAGAAAAAACTTGCAATAAAGGGCCTGTCCGGTTTGCTATAAGGACCAGACTGTGTAACGTGATCAGGTTGCGTGCTAAATCGAGTCTGGAGATTCAAAATCCAGATGTGAGATATTTCAAGCACGTAACCTCCGAGTGGGGCGACTAGGTAATTCGCAGAAGATGCACATACTCTATCATTATTATTGATTTTACTCAAACAACTTGACTTTTGACAATGTTCTATCTATATTTACCTTACGTGCTATACATTGTTTTTAAGCTCTTTATTATGCGTTTGCAATAAGCTTTCAATTAGCCATTTTCTGATCATATTTTTTGAGATATGAGGATAAACTCATTTTTTAATTCATTTTCCATTAATCTTAATGTTCCTGTTTCGTGGGTTTCACTATGTTCCATTCAATTTACGAGAATTTGCTTTTAAAATATAGAATCTACATAGTCTCTTCCACATTTGAGCTTAATTTCAGCCATCTCCCTCTTTTGATTTTTGAGATAAGTGGAGGATTTATTTGTTTTCCATTGAATTTCCATTGACAGTAATGTTAATATTTCGTGCTTTTTTGACTATGTTCCATCCATGTTAGGAGAATTTGCGTTTGGAATATAGAATCTGCATAGTTACTTCTACATTCGAGCTGAATTTCAGACATCTCCCCCAAAGTTTGTTTACATCATTGGAACCGGATAGGGCCTTTATTTATTAAGCAATGCACTGAAAATAGCTTCTAGCAACATCTCCACTGTTAACATTTTGGTGCCATGCACTGGCGAGTCAATTTAATAACAAAGCTCTTTGAGGTTTTGCGTCCCTCTGTAGATAAGAAATGGTGAATGTAAGAAAGATTTGTGCATTTTACGGGACGGAAAGTTATATATATATATATATATATATATATATATATATATATATATATATATATATATATATATATATATATATATATATATATATATATATATATAAAAGTTATATATATAAGTTATATATATATATATATAAGTTACATTGTACCCGGTTATTTATTATTTAATATCTACAATTTTTAACAAACGAAGCTTTGATGTATAAAGTATGTAAGGTATCCAAATTAGGGAAGAGCTTAAACACAAGTCAGTATAAAGTTCCATGACCAAATGAAAAGTTTTTTCAAATCTGTCTTATAAGTCTATATCCAAACAGAAGTGTACTTGGAATTGCTAATGAGGTAGAAATGTAATATTTATAAATAGGCTCAAAGGTTAGAAAATGCAATTAAAAAAAAAAAAAAAAAAAAAAAAAAAAAAAAAAAAAAAAAAAACATAATACAGACTAACTCTTCTCAGGTCAGTAAAAGCCCCATTATGAAGATGTTCCATAAAAGTGACATTACTATCAATGGGGAAAACCAGATATTCATACTGAGGTAAGATTCACATCTCTGATGGTATATGTGTAACCAGTGGCGTATTTAGGATTTTGTATCAGAGGGCTATCTACAACACGTGAATGAGCATCTATATTTTTCCTTTTCACCTTTTAAAGTCCAAATACACAAGGGCTTCATTGAGGAAGCAAGGGGGCAATTGGCCACCTCAGTTTGAGAATTAAATATATTTTAATCGATTGTCTGCTAATATACTAGGAAAAAAACGTGAAACTCGTATGTCGGTGGAGTATCTTACTTCCCCACCCCCAAAGACAAATCTGGAATGACGCTCCTTACTTTGAAATTTGTAATTTTATTTCAACTTAGCTGATTTCATTTTAGAAAAAGATGGAAATATTCAGTTTTATCTGTGTACGTTTTTACCTGAAAGAAAATGTTGAGGCAAGTTGAAGTTGAAATAAACTGATTACAGTTTTAATGGCAAGAATTGCAGACTGGTGAATCTTATATTATATGTTATACACAAAAAATTTAGCAGTGAAACTAACCTTTTATTCTATTCATAGAAGAAAAAGGAAACATCCCCTGGGCCTACCTAATTCCTCGAGGTACTTATTCCCTCCCCCTCTTGATTTTCTTTAATTCAAACATTTACCTTTCTTTATAACTAAACGAAGTAAATATTTATTTGCTATAATAACTAAAGTCCCGTTATGTTGACATCCGTTCAAGTTGGTGTGGAACACCAGTTTCACGTTTTAGCTCCTCTTGGTTTTTGTGTTACTGATGACGGACGACTTGAATCACAACTAACGACGGTTGAAAGTGATAGGAGAAGCGAAAGAAAGTAACAACTAAGAAAAAGAAACAGAAGAGTATAATGGACGAAAGAAAGAAAAAAAAAGAACTCTGTTCTTACATGGAATGAAATTTGGCAAACACTATATTACTTCTGAACAAAGAGCATAAGAAAATGGAAAGTCAATGAAATTCTTAGAAATGGTAAGAATGATTATTGTTGTACGTGGAATGCGAAACATTTTTTATTTCGATATATTTCGAAAATCTTCGACATATATATCATTTGGAGCCAAAGCTTTATTCAGTGACAAGGGCGAATGAACCATTAGGGTTCATTGTAGGTAGTGCGACAACTTAAGGGTGCGAATTAAAAAGGTAGGAGAAAAAGAAAGGTCAAGAAGTAAAATTACTAGTTAAGAGAAAATTCAGCCGGATGTTTCTACATTTGCTAACTAGATGCTGCGCTTATGTTCACACATAGTATCAGAATAATGAAGTTATATATTTTGCATGCTTTAATTTTTATTCACAGTTGTACTGACGTGAAATATTTACAAATGATTTGCAAGTCTGCTTCTTAGATGGTTTTACATTAACCTGGCAGTCTTTTTGTTTCCCAAACTTAGTTGCTAACGATTTTTTAATTTTCTCCCCAAAAAATAATGATATTGTCGCTTAGATAACATCACTGAATAATTCAGTTGCATTTCCTACCTGATACTAGTAAACACCAAGAAAGTTAGTACAGTGCTTTACCTAGGAAACACACCTCCATTTAGGCACTGCAGTTGATTTGTGTGCTTGTTTTACAAATTTCTGTTTTCTTCAAATGTAGACAATAACATATTGAGAAATCATATCCAGAGGGAAATAAGATTAATTTAAGAACCATTTCAATCAATGACAGTAGGATACATCATTGTGTGAAATCATTTCAATCAGTGTCAGTAGGATACATCATAGTGTGAAATCATTTCAATCAATGACAGTAGGATATATCATAGTGTGAAATCATTTCAATTAGTGATAGTAGGATACATCATAGTGTGAAATCACTTCAATCACTGACAGTAGGATACATCGTAATGTGAAATCATTTCAATCAATGGCGGTAGGGTACATCATAATGTGAAATCATTTCAACTAATGACAGTAGGGTACATCATAATGTGAATTACTGTCATTTGTGATATGTGCATATTATTAATGTTCATTGTGTGATAAATGGAACGTAATAATATAAACTAAAAACATTTGAAATTTATGCATTGAATGAAATGTTGTATTAATCTTGCAAAGTGACAGAATTTTACTGAGTGTTTTTCATTTTTTATTGCTAGTTAATGTAATTCATTATGATAAATTTGAAATATACACCGTGAGCATACTGACAGAAAATAAAAAAATGTTTTGTCTTACTTGTTAGTAGATGCCAGGCCTAAGGGAACATTCAATTACGACACTTATGTCTTTGATTTGACGATAAACAATTGGCAACTTCGAGATCGTATTTCTAGATTCTAAAGAAGAAAAAACTTTGTCTTTCATCTACAGTCAGTGCTGCCAACCTGAAGCAGCATAAAGTCCCTTCAGAACATCAAAATTCCCATTTTTCAATCCAAATGTTCCACAATACAAATATTTTTTTTCATGTGGATTTGTGTGTGTGTGTGTGTGTGCGTGTGTGTGCGATTGTACAATCCGCGGCAAAAAAACCTGCAACATGAGGATGTAAGTTTATTGTGAAACTACGCCTAACAGCACAGGGAATGAACATAATGTCTAAGTGGAACGAATCACGCCAGGGTAAACCTCGATCTCCTCCCGTGCACACTTATTTTGGAGCAAAAGACTTCGGCATTTCACAATAAACTTATATGCTCATGTTGCAGGTTTTTTGCCGCGGATTGTACAAAAAATGATAGTCATTGAACTGTATACAATAACTATGTCCTATATAACGGTCTAGACAGTCTTTTAACAATAAATGAAAACTTGGTATTACAGCACGCACATAGGAAAATGGCACCTGGAACGAAAGGGTTAATAATATGCATTGTTTGTTTTTCTTATGATAAATTCCAATAGGTGAATTTTTAAGTGACTACCAAAGTAAGTATTTACTTGAAAGTAAAGTTAATAACAGCTCTGTAAAATAGGCTATATAAATTGTATTAAAATCAACAATCAAACAAACGTGCTATGCCTACCAAAGAGACCTACCATACATTTTCCTCAGAAACAATTGTGTACCAAAACATTCTAAGTTTCCACTAGCCATTATGGCAACTCTGTCCGCCAGGGTTTCTGCTTCTTCCATATCGTGAGTTGTTATGATAAAAGTTTTATGACTACGCTCTGACTGAAATAAAGATTACAAAATACAAAAACAAATAATTTTTTTGGTAAGTGCTATGCCATGTGTAGTTTCTATACAACGAATTGATTTTTTTTTTTTCACATTTAATACTAACAACGTAATTATAACAACAATAGTACTAGTAGTTAACTGTAATTGGAACATACATGTTAGTCTGATTCTACGCAGTATAATTTACTGAACAACAGTATTCAATTACACCGCCACACACACACAAACATACACAAAAATAAATAAATAAAAGTTCTGTGAACCATACCCCATACCCCACAAGTAAACCTTACGTTTGGGTGAATCGAGTTGCTGACTGAGACACATATGAGAAAGTAGTAGTAAATGTGGTCAGTATTTCAGTGAAGTTGTAGGTGCGAAGCTCCAGGGGTTTGGGAGATACAGCTACCAGAACATCACATGGAAGTACAGAATAGTCTTCATACAGTTGGAGGTAAAAGCATTGTAAGACCTCTTGTAACGACAAAAAGTGAATAACAAATATATGGGTACATATTAGGACTAGGGGGAAGTCATACAGTAAGGGTATACCTGACGGCAGCCATCTTGAAATCCGCCATTTTGAATTAAGGTTAAGTTTTTAAAATAGGAATAGGGTCATGTGATACATGATTTAAGGCGCAAATTTAATCAGAAGAACAATGGTGACATTAATTTTGATTTGTGCGCAATTGGTAAAAAGTTAAAGGGAAATTAAATATTGTTGCAGCATATGTATTAGTCCTTTACCCCACCTTGTAAATTTTGTGTTAATGATAATAAATAAAAATCAGATGGATAAATATTAGGTCTATGGTAAGAGTTGCCTTGATGGCGGCCATGTTCAAATCCGCCATTTTGAATCAGACAAAAGTTTTAAACAAAACGCGTAACACTGACTCCTTATTAGTAGCAAATTTTACCATAAATCCAACGGTATAACCATTTTTGCTTTACCATTAACCAGCACAAAATTAAATGGGAATAGAGTAATGCAATAGATGACTTCGGGCTAGAAGTTAATCAGAAATACAATGGTGGCGTTACAATGTTAGGTTTTGATGCTGTACTTGCACGCCATTTCGTTGTTTTTCTTGTATCCTGTTCACATCTATTTCTCGCTCGCTATTTAAAACTTTTGTCTATTCAAAATGGCGGATTTGAACAGGGCCGTCATCAAGGCAACTGTTACCATAGACCTAATATTTATCCACCTGATTTTTATTTAATTATTATCATTAACACAAAATTTACAAGGTGGGGTAAAAGGACTAATACATATGCTGCAACAATATTTAATTTCCCTTTAACTTTTTACCAATTGCGCGTAAATCAAAATTAACGTCACCATTGTTCTTCTGATTAAATTTGCGCCTTAAATCATGTATCACATGACCCTATTCCTATTTTAAAAACTTAACCTTAATTCAAAATGGCGGATTTCAAGATGGCTGCCGTCAGGTATACCCTTACTGTATGACTTCCCCCTAGTCCTAATATGTACCCATATATTTGTTATTCACCTTTTGTCGTTACAAGAGGTCTTACAATGCTTTTACCTCCAACTATATGAAGACTATTGTGTACTTCCATGTGATGTTCTGGTAGCTGTATCTCCTAAACCCCTGGAGCTTCGCACCTACAACTTCACTGAAATACTGACCACATTTACTACTACTTTCTCATGTGTGCCTCAGTCAGCAACTCGATTCACCCAAACGTAAGGTTTACTTGTCAGGATTCCTTTTTATGGGAGAAAAACTTAGGGAATTTGAATAGGGAGGACACACCTAACACAACCATACAAAAAAGAAGAAAGAAAAAAAAAGTTTTGTTCAACGGCCCCCTGGGTATAGATTCTATGTATTTTGTTACACAGAATCCAAATTTCGAAACCCTAGGACAATTGACCGTCTACTTCCTATCCAAAATCGCTCAAGTTTTTCGCACATAACAAAAAATTGGCACGGTAAATCGTCCTGGGGTTTCGAAATTTGGATTCTTTGTAACAAAATACATCGAATTCATACACATGGTGTCCACTGAACAGAACCTTTGTTTCTTTTTTTTTACATAGCTGTATTACGTGTATCTTTCCTATTCAAAATCGCTCTCAAGTTTTTCGCCCATAAAAAGGAATTGATATGATCAATCGTCCTGGGGTTTTGCGATTTGGATTCTGTGTAACAAAATATATCGAATCCATAACCTGGGTCCGGTGCACAGAAATTTATTATTATTATTATTATTATTATTATTATTATTATTATTATTATTATTATTATTATTATTTTGTATGATTGTGTTACATGTATCCTCCCTATCCAAAATTGCTAAAGATTTTCGCCCATAACATAAAATTGACACGGTCGATCGTTCTGGGGTTTCGAAATTTGGATTCTGTGTTACAAAATACACAGAATCAATACCCTGGGGTACGGTACACAGAACTTTCATTTTCTTGTGTGGCTGTGATATTAATCCTTAAAAATATATAGTCACACTAAATGTTGTGATGTTGAGATGGTAATTAATCAGACAAGGTATTCGTTGTTATTTAGAACATTTGAATAAGAGTTCTCAGACTGTATACATATTTGTTTCAAGATGTATATAATGGTTAAAGTTGTTGACTAGTGTCGATTACATAATAGAGTGATTTAGTAGGGCCAAGTATGGGATATTTAAGAAATTGGCAGACTAAAGATAATTTAAAGTGATAGCAAGAAACTGCTGTAATATAATATAAGATTGTATCAAGCAAGTTGTGGTATTATAAGAACACCGAGCATATTGTAACAAATTTAAATGTAAGTAACATTAAAATCTTACATACCAGACCAATTCGGCTGCGAAATGATTATACCTCATACTATCTATTATTTTTTTTTAAATTTTGTAACGAGAAATATAAGGAACAATAACAAATGTTAACTTAAATAACTTCCTTTTTAACATCATTGCTCAGCTTCTAAATATTCAGTTCTTTAATATAGTGAGCATGCGTTTCCATAATTTGCTAGCTTATGGTTCGAGTAATTATAGACATCGAACAAGTTGCTAACTTCAAACCACGTGTTAACATTAAATTGCACAGACTTTTACTCAAAAATTACAAATTAAATTAAAGAAAAGCTAGAGGTGAAATATTGAATTTAGAATCAATTATACACCAAATAATACGTAATTGAATGAAGAATTTATGTATATACACCTATGAACAGACAATAAGTCTATCTATATACTGGGATTAGTACCATATTAAGTCTACATGTTTCCTTTACTAATTATATTAATGCTCCACAATTAACCTGTTTTTACATTTTAAATAATTAAGAAGTTCCTCATAACTTCCGTTACTTCCCTCCCCCCCTTTTTTTTAGAGCAGCAAAATTTTAGCCGCCACTTTAGTAGATAAAGTTCAGCAATGGCGGATAAAGCTTGGCCAAAAGCTAACAAAAACCTCAGTTAATGAAACTGCCACTAGAGGCAGCAGCAGTTGACTAAAGTTAAAAGTATTCTTTCCAGGGTCACGTTCCTCATTCCATAGCGTACATGTTTATATATTTATTTATTGTAACAACAACACAACGGTCATTCAGTCCATTTACAGTGTTTGTTTATATATATGATGAACGACATTATTTTTACAGAAAGAAAAAATACAGAAATTTTTACTGTTTCACTAATTAATTCAGCTTATCATATTATAAATTGTATCCCTAAACAGGTTTTCAGACATATCAAATACACTATTTTTTCACACTTTCTTCAATATTATTGTAGTAAAAGCTTATTCTCCATAAAGGGGATTCATAGGATGTCAGTACGTGTTTTCTTACAGCACATGATACTACTATTACCCAACTTCGTTCTAGGCGTCGGAACATGCAGAAATATTTAGAACTTAGTTCTATGCAACCAATTTTATTATTTATTATTTTATGCAGAAAAACTAAATTATTAACATACCTACGTTGCTCTAATGTCAATATATTGAAATTGTTTATTAATTCTAGGTATGATATGTATGTAGGGCACAGTCCAGGTTTTCTTTTAATACATTAGTAATTTCAAAAACTTGTAGTGTGCTTTTTCAACCTTTTGGGTATATCTTGCATTATGAGGAATATAAATAATACTTGCGTATTTCAGTTGGGGTCAGATATACGAATAATATAATTTCAAAATTGTCATGTGGCTACGGAAGTCTTTGCTTACATGATAAACAAATTCAAGACTCTTATATGCATTGTTTGCAAAAGTTTCAATGTAATTTCCAAAAGTCAGTTTTGGATCGAAGGTATCACCAAGGTCTTTAACAGTTTCCGGCCTACAAAGGTTTATATCATCACTAATATAATCATAATTTATGTATTTTTCTTTCCTAATAAATATGATAACTTTGCATTTAGTTATGTTTAGTCTAAATTTATTCAAGTGGCACCAGTATTTTACATTTTCCAAATCTTCCTGGAGGTTTTTACAGTCTTCAAGTGATTTAATTCGAGTATATAATTTTAAGTCATCTGCAAAGAGTAAAGTATGTGAATTCTTAATGTGCTTAGTTATGTCATTGATAGTGATGAGAAAAATAACAAAGATCCGAGATTTGATCCGTATATAGATAATGAACACAGCTAGAAGTTACAGTTTACTTCCATTTATGTATCGATTGCGTTGCAAAACCCTTTGTGTATTTACTGTTAGCTGGTAGTAGTAGCCTACCTAAGTTTGAGTGGTCATTATAGCGTTTGCTGTGGCAAATTCTATTCAAGCTTCGTTTTATTTGCCTCCAATTTTGTGTTACAGTAAAGTTTCATAAGATTATATCGGGTTTGTAGGTTAACAAATTTGGTTCTATATAGTTCATAGAAGAATTAATGAAAAAATTAACAAACCAAAATTAAAAATTAAGGAAAACAAAAAAGTAATTGGTTAAATTAAAATTATCATCATCAGAAGAAATAACTTTTAAAATTAAAATTTACTTCAAGCTTAATAGAATAAAAATTAGAATTAAATATGGGAATTTTTTCCTAATGCAATGAGGGATTGTATCGAGTTGTAAAAGTTAATGTAAATCGTAATGAATAAAATTAGAAGCATGTGAAAATTAATGCGAAATGTAAAATCTCTTCGTACAATAACGACTTAAGCCTTATGGTCCTGTTGAAAAACTCTCGAACAGTGCATTTGAGATATCGGAGAAAAAAATACATATTGGAAGGAATATTATTCAGGTTAGTAGATAACTAATTTAACAATGTGTTTCATACCTCTATTAGTAAGTTAATTACCATACAATATCCTTCAATTGGTGACTTTATCGTTACAAATTTGTTCAAATCCATACTTCAAGGCCACTTTCTGAACAGAAGTTTGCACTAATCTACTTCTGTAGTGGAATTGACCATGAAATTTTTAAAATAAGCTTAAAAAAGTTCTTGCTAAATATGCTTTTCAGTTACTTTTGGGGACAAAATAACAATTTGTTTATTAATCGTTACGAGTTTTTAAAACATAATAACATAATACCAGCAAAATTTAATTGATTAAATTTACAATTAACAACATTTTCAACTGATTAATTGTTATTTTTAATTAATCAATTATAAGTTTGGCAATAAAATTAAATGGGTTTTAAAGGTTAATAATTTTGGTTAAATGGGTAGAGCTTTTTTTTTTTTTTTTTTCGAAAATCTAGATTTTTGGAATGGACTGTTCGTTTGCCATGTAAGTGTCAATTTGTCAGAACTGGGGTTTTTAAACTTCCATACCCGTATATTGACGGCTCATGTGAGTGAGTGCAACATGTAACAGTGAGATAATGATGTTTTCAAGGTACACTGGTTCGATTTCCAGGAACGGACCAAGGACCGGGCAACTAGGGTAACTGCCCGGGGCGCCGCAGTCAGAGGGGCGCCAAAGCGAGCCTCAAAAAGTAAATTTTATAACGTGTTTTCTACTAATTTTTGGTTTATATTCTTGTAAAGAAGCGTCAATTACATCATCTTTTTCCATTTCACCATGGAAGAAGGCAGTTTCATAGTACTAGGGAAGATGTATCGACAAATAGAGCACATTACACGTAGAAGAAGGAGTGGAGCGGAGTTGATATTGTTTATAGCGAGCCATGTTCTTTGTAGAGCTGCTAGTGGATGCAAATTGCAGACATTCTCGAAACAGATCCCCTATTTCGAAATGAGTTACAATTACGACAACAGAAACGAAACGTCAATTTGAATATGAGGCCCGTAATGAGCACATTGCAGATCCCAAAATTTCCTTCAAAAGTAGCTTTTATTTTCATGTTTTGGATGAAGCCATAAGCACACTAGAAGAACGGTCTTCTCAACTAAACCACCATCAAGACCTATTTGGGTTTTGATATAGGATCATAATGAAGACAAGGATTCCCTGATGAAGAAATGTGCTGACCTTCAAGTGGCTTTAACAGATAAAGAGCATTAGGGTTTCCAACTTCAACAGAAACTATTGGTTTAACTCTCCCTACTACAAGATGAAAATGCTAAAAGCCCCTTGAAGTATTAAAATCCTTGACGAGTAACCAGCTGACTGAAAATTTCCCTAATGTATCAGTTGCACTCAAAATTGCCCTCACTCTTCCTGTCACCGTGGCTTCAGGCGAAAGGAGCTTCTTAAAATTAAAATTAATTAAAAATTAGAGATCTAACATGTGCCAGGAGCACCAGGAGGAGTGGGACTCGCCATGATGTCGATTGAGTTCAACATTCCTCGAGACCTTGACATAGATGCCATTGCCAGAGATTTTGTAGACAGAAAATCTCGGCAGGTTATACAGGGTGTTTCAAAACAACACCAACAATGTTTGAGAGGTGACTTCTGACACCAAGATAAGACAAAAAGTATAGAACAACCTGGGTGTACAAATGCTTCCTTTCGGAGTTATAGGCTGCCGAAAACATGAAAAAATGAACTTTAAAGGACCATAGCTCCAAAACTATAGGAACTACCTTAGTCGAGTTAAGACTTCACTTAAGAACTAGTATATGTCCTATCCAAATATCCATGTTTCAGAACTCTGCGGTACTTCTGCAACAATTTTTAAAGAGGTATTTGAGTACTTCAAATTATCTGCCCGTAGTCAAACTCCATCTATAAAAATTGTTGCGTGAGTACCTTAGGATTCTGAAACATGTAGTTTTGAATAGTACACATATTACTTCCTAAGTGAAGTCTTGACCCGACTACGGTAGATCCCATAGTTTTGGAACCATGAACCTTTAAACTTCAATTTTTCATGTTTTCGGCAGCCTATAACTCCGAAAGGAAGCACTAGTGCACCCAGGTTGGCCTATACTTTTTGTCTTATCCTAGTGTCAGGAATCATCTCCCAAACATTGTCGGTGTTGTTTTGAAACACCTTATATATATATATATATATTGTAATTGTTGTGAGTGCTGAAAACAAATGTATTTAAAATTGTTTAATTTGTTGCTAATTTTCAGTAATAGTGGAATTTGACTTTTTATTTAGTTTTTCTTAAGTTTTGTTGTGATATTAATTATCACGCCTGAAGCCAAAGGTTGCAAAATTAGGAAAACAGTTTGTGTAAATTATTCTAGATTTTAAGATATTATTTTTATGGACCAAAAAGATATGGACGTTTCTAAATTGACTTTGATATGGTGTACTTACTTATCAAGCTTATGAAAGTTAGAGGATTTCTAATACTTGATAAAATCTGTTATTAACCTTTAGTCTTGTAAATGACCAGCTTTTGTACAAATTCATGAAATATGTTTAATGAATGCTATGGACTTCAACTGCTAGGACGTACATAAAAAGGGTTATTTATATTGCCGTGCGTAAAACACGTTCAATATATGTGATATGTATTTAATGGTATTTCACGTTATTAGAATAGATTGTTACATAGTCGGATATATGATAGAATGACTCCTGATGTTATTGATATAACAAACAGTTTACAATGTAGTAGTAGTCATGTTACCATTAGTAGTATTCAAATAAATGATATTCGATATTGTTTTTGTTTATACATATCGTACATAAATAATAATAAAACCACAAAGTAATTGATACCATATGTATATTTTTAAGTACTAAATATACCTATATCATGTATTTGAGTCATTATTTTTCTTTTTGAAAAATGGGTTTAAAATATTAAAATCACTGTAATGAAATGTAAAACACAGGCTAGGACTAGGGAGGCACCAAAAAAGTCACTTTGCCTAGGTGCTCCCCTTACCTTGCTCCGCCCCTGTTGATTTCGATTCAATATTCATGTACACCTCACGTGGGTATATATTAGTTTAGCTTTTCGAATGTCATTAAGTTTTAGTAGCCTACAACTCTGTTATGAATTTTACAAAAGTACTTTTCAAATTTTTAAAAATAAAGTTTTTTTTTTAAATGCACTATTAATGGACTTCGACAAAAGTATTAAAAAGCATAAAATAATAAAAGGTTAGGAGGCAGAAAATAATAATAAAAAGAACATAAAAGCAGAAAATAATTAATTACTATCATTTATAAAAAATTTTTGAAGGCTGTGCCAAGGTAAATATATTAATGCCTCACAAAATTACTCTCCGAAGTAATTTTATATTAGGCATTATTTTGATTGGCTTGGCAGAGACTTTTATAAATTCAAAAATTTATTGAAAAATTTTTCAAAAATTTTTATAAATGATAGAAATGGATTATTTTCTGTTTATGAGCGCTATTTAATTATTATTTTCCGCTTTTTAGCGCTTTCACACGATTTATTATGTTCAGCTTTTTAATGCTTTTGTTAAAATTTGTTTAATTGAAGAGCGTGTTTTCAAAACTCGATAGAGCACAAAACACGTTTTATTTTTACAACAATTGCATTTTTGTTCATATTGTACATAACGTCTATCGAATTCTGACAAAATGTTCATGATTTAGTATTCTATACACATGGCGCATTTCAAAATTTGTCAATTCTGATTTCACAGCTCGATTGGTAGCATAAAAAGCATACCAGAATAAACATACCTCTTTTTCTCAAAATTTGCTCTATCGAGTTTTGAAAAAACTGTCCTCTATTGTTTTTTAAAGAACTTTTTATATTCTGTTTTCTAGTGTGTTTTCGAAGTATTTTATGTTTCTTTTAAGTTTGTTTACATTTTCAACTATTTCGTTACTTTGGTAGTTTAGTTAGATACCTAAACTAAAGATAGGACGCTAACTTCCTATAAAATGGATCGGCCTACGCAACATGGACACTAAATTTTAAGATAGAAAAAAATATTGAAATTAATTTTTGACCGAAAGTTACTCATACATAGCAGAACCTTTTATCTGATTAGAAAAAGAATTGTCGTAGTAGCATGAACAATCGTTTATAAAATTAATAACTCGTGAAATTGCATATAGTAAAAGCAAGTAAAGTTATGGAGGAAGAAATTTCCATTACTATTTTCTTGACCGTTTTTAATTATGCCCAATAGGAATAGTTCTTAAAAAGGAAAGGAAAAGCCAAGTTTCATGAAAATCGGACAATAATAACAAAACATATCATAGAACTTTTTTAGAGATGAGATAAAATCATCTTTATTTTTGGGCAATTTCAGTTCCTGAGCAATAGGGATAATTAGAAATCCTCGAAGAAAACATATGCCATATTGCATGATAGACCTGAATAATTATTACAAGTCTTCTAAAAATTACAATTTCATTGCATTATGTTTATATTCAAACTTATAAGTTGAGATCGAATTTACCGCTTTCATCCCTGTTAACCGACATTGACATCGAACAAGCAGTGACAATAATAGAAAACTATTACGTATAATATACTCATATTGCGTCCAATTTGAATAATTGTTAAGGGAATTATGGTTGAAAATTGTTTTCTTAACAATACGCAAGCGGACTTCTTACGTTTGCTCCGAAAGTAATACCTCCAATCGTTTTTAATTGCAGGTAACGTCGTAAGTGGTTTTTGGTGATATAGTGGTGGAGGTTGAATAATCTTGAAAATATACCTGTAGTTTGTTAGTTTGAGACAGATGGCAGCAGAAAAAAAGCCTGCAGATGCAAGGCCTGACTTGGATATCCGTTTGATGCAGTGATGTGTGCTTGAATTAACGCGATAAAAATACTATGTGTCTGGCATTGCATAGTAAATTTCAGCAATGGTAAAAGTGAAGTGAAGATCGGACCACTTTCTGGACAGCCATACACAGTGATTACACCAGAAAATGAGGTTCGTTTTGACGAGCTTGCCCATTCGGATAGACGAATTACCAGGGAACTGTGAATAGAGCTAAATATTGACTTCAACGCATTGAGAACCATGTTAAGCAAACTGAGATATCACAAAGTTTGTGCGTGGTGGGTGCCACGAATGCTTACTCAGGAGAGAGCTTCCTTGTGGGTATATGATAGTCTATGCGCTGGGATAGTTTGGTTCGATTCCTGCTGAGAGCTTATGTGGTTAGGATCCCACGTTAAGTTGTAAGCCCACGTTTAATATAGCCTCGGTGCTGAAAGGGACTCTAAAGTCCAATTCAATCAAGCTTATTCAGCACTAGAAAGAGTTCCAAGTTGAAGTTTGTCTCTATGTGTTGAACCGATATGTACGCGGTGTCAAGAGTCAGTCAGATTCAAAATAAATAAATGGAATCTTTTCCCAACAGATGACGGTGTCATCACTAAATCAGTTGGTAATGATTTTTACGAACTGAAAATGAAATCTTTGAGTTTTACGTCCCATGATTTAGTGCAGTCAAATTAGCAAAAAGTAAGGAACAAATTAGTAACAAGCTTAAAATTGGTACAGATGTTGGGAATGATGTTCTAAACAATATACTAAAAGTTCCCTGAAATCCCAGGTGACCTTCGCCGCCATGTTGGAAAATGGCGACCGGAAGTGTCAAATGAACAATACCCAGATAAAACTAGCAATATCTTCGCTATGGTTGAACATAAAGAGATAAACTTAGTGTCGTTTTATAGAACATAGATAACACAATATTTTTTAAAGAGAAACAATTTTTTATAAAACGCATACTTTTAGAAATATTTAGCTATAAATTCTAAAATTCCAAAAACTACGGTCAAACTGATTTAAAATTTTATTGAACTTAGGATGTAATTATTAACAAGTTAAAATTTGACATAGATGTTGATAAAGATTATTTAAATGACATACTAAAATCCCACAGCTTCTTCGTTCGCCATATTGGAAAATGTACAAATGTTCGAAGTAATTGAAAGATAATATTTTGTTAAATGAAATACAAAATCTGGACCGGGTTAAATATTTGAGAAACTGTAAACGCAGTCGATCCGAAGCCGATTGGGATCAATGGTGGTGCAAGGGGAAAACATTATTATGTATTTAAGGTTGTCCTCCGCCATCTTGGAATCAACTTGTTTATTTTAAATGGCAACATGGTCGTGTGACATTAAACATCCTCGTTCGAAGATAAATCCAATGGTAAGGTTATTTTTCCAAAACCTACAACTGTTTTGAAATTGTGAATAGATTTAGAATATGTTATATGTGAAATTCTGTGAAATGTGCTGTGCGAAGTTTCGAATTGAAGGATAAAGATAAAGTAAAAAGCAAGCTTTGTAACATCTCACATTACGTATTCTTTAATAACCAGGAAAAGAGAGAGCTAACACACATGAGACAATTACAATCACATGACATATTCAGCATGCCCACCGTTCTGTTCTATGCACATCCTTAACCGTGTGACCCTGTGCTTAGTACTCTGCGAAGCATAGTTGGTCATATTTGTTCACAATCAGTAATAATTCTCCTTTTCAGGTAGCCAATGTCAATAATTTTACACTGGTAGACAATAGCTTTAAAGTGCCCCCAAAGATAGAAATTCAACGGAGGTAGGTCGGGGACCTTGTTGGCCACTCAACTGGTCCATGCCGACCTATCCAGCAACCGGGAAAGTGTTCATTGAGCTATAGGTTACATTACGACCATAATGCGGTGCCCCATCTTGTTGCCAATGTTGATGAAATCACCCTTCCTCTTCCAAAAAAATTGGCATAAAGTTTTTCAAGCATATCTCCATATTGTGCAGCATCCAGGGTTCCATCAATGAAAATAGGTTCAATATGTCCCACCAATGAAAACACGTCCAATAAGTTTTTCGCCCCATATTCTACACCACACCATTACCTTACCTGCACCTTGCATGTTTGAAGCATCTATCTAATTAAGATTTGTATTAGCCCTGTACCGAACATTTTACCCAATACCGAGAAATCCTACGGTAAAGCTTTTTTTTTTTTTCTTTCAAAATCTGCAACGGTTTTGAAGTTGTAAATGGATTTAGGCCAGAATATGTTATTATTTAGACTTAAATTTTGTTATGTGTGGAACATTGTATAGATGGGAACCGACTGACTTTTTATCTTTTTTTCTTGTAGGTAGGACAGGATGCTAACTCGAGAGGAAAGAATCGAAATCTTTCTTTTGGCTGGAGGACGCAGTTAAGCAATAACATCTGTCTTTAAAGAGCGATATCCTAATCGCGAGCCGGTGGCACACAGTTCTGTATGAAAACTAATCCGCAAATTCATGGCAAAGGGAAATGATGATTTACCTCGATCAGGACGACTACGAAATGCAACTGATTCAGACACATCAGCAGCTGTATTGACGAAAAGTCCTATGGAGAATGTGCGACGTCTATCAAGTGAACATAATGTTAGTGTCAAAAGTGTTCAAAGAATGTTAAAAAGAAAAAAGTGGCACCCCTAAAAATTAAAGTTGAAACAAAAACTGCCAGAGGATGATTTAGATAGACCAATGAAGTTTTGTGAATAGGCGTTGGCTAAGATAGCTCGTAACCGAGTGTTTCCTCATAACATTGTTTCTAGAGGTGAAGCAAATTTCTATGTAACAGGTGAGATTAACAACCAAAATGTCCGGTACTGGGATAATACAAATCTTAATTGGATAGATGCTTTAAAGATACAAGATGCAGATAAGGTAATGGTATGGTGTGGAATATGAGGCGAAAACTTATTGGACGTGTTTTCATTGATGGGACCTTGGATGCTGCACAATATGGAGATATGCTTGAAAAACTGTTATGCCACTTTTGTTGGACGAGGAAGGGTTATTTCATCAATATTGGCAACAAGATGGAGCACCGCGGCATTATGGTCTTAATGTAATCTGTGGTTCAATGAACACTTTGCCAGTTGTTGGGTAGGTCGGCATGGACCAGTTGAGTGGCCAACAAGGTCCCCGACCTACCTCCGCTGGATTTCTATCTTTGGGGGCACTTTAAAGCTATTGTCTACCAGTGTAAAATTATTGACATTGGTTACCTGAAAAGGAGAATCATTACTATCTGTGAACAAATATGACCAACTATGCTTCGCAGAGTACTAAGCACTGTGTCTCAAGGTTAAGGATATGCATAGAACAGAACGGTGGGCATGCTGAACATGTCATGTGATTGTAATTGTCTCATGTGTGTTAGCTCTCTCTTTTCCTGGTTATTAAAGAATACGTAATGTGACATGTTACAAAGCTTGCTTTTTACTTTATCTTTATCCTTCAATTCAAAACTTCGCACAGCACATCCTCTGGTGCTTGGGGTCCCGGGTTCGATCCCAGCCCCCGCCAAGTGAACTTTGTGGTGGACAAACACCGTGCTCGTGGGTTTTCTCGGGGTTCTCCCGTTTCCTCCCACTTTCTTCATTCCACCATTTCACTCATCTCTCATAATCACCGTCTCCTTTAGCCTAACCGGCATAACCGTGGGACGTAAAACTTAAAGATTTCATTTTTTTTTTCGCACAGCACATTTCACAGAATTTCATATATAACATATTCTAAATCTATTCACAATTTCAAAACAGTTGTAGGTTTTGGAAAAATAACCTTACCATTGGATTTCTCTTCGAACGAGGATGTTTAATGTCACACGACCATGTTGCCATTTAAAATAAACAAGTTGATTCCAAGATGGCGGAGGACAACCTTAAATACATAATAATGTTTTCCCCTTGCACCACCATTGATCCCAATCGGCTTCGGATCGACTGCGTTTACAGTTTCTCAAATATTTAACCCGGTCCAGATTTTGTATTTCATTTAACAAAATATTATCTTTCAATTACTTCGAACATTTGTACATTTTCCAATATGGCGAACGAAGAAGCTGTGGGATTTTAGTATGTCATTTAAATAATCTTTATCAACATCTATGTCAAATTTTAACTTGTTAATAATTACATCCTAAGTTCAATAAAATTTTTAATCAGTTTGACGGTAGTTTTTGGAATTTTAGAATTTATAGCTAAATATTTCTAAAAGTATGCGTTTTATAAAAAATTGTTTTTCTTTAAAAAAATATTGTGTTATCTATGTTCTATAAAACGACACTAAGTTTATCTCTTTATGTTCAACCATAGCGAAGATATTGCTAGTTTTATCTGGGTATTGTTCATTTGACACTTCCGGTCGCCATTTTCCAACATGGCGGCGAAGGTCACCTGGGATTTCAGAGGACTTTTAGAATGTTGTTTAGAACATCATTCCCAACATCTGTACCAATTTTAAGCTCGTTACTAATTTGTTCCTTTCTTCATTAAAATTTGAGCTTCATTTACTGCACTACGCTGGCTACGCTATGCCGGCTACGCTAAAGGAGACGGTGATGATGAGAAATGAATGAAATGGTGAAATGAAGAAAGTGGGAGGAGACGGGAGAACCCCGAGGAAACCCACACACACAGTGTTTGTCCATCACAAAGTTCACTTGGCTGGAGCAGAGTTTGAATCCAGAGCCCCATGCACCAGAGGTGATAGCTCTACCATGATTTTTACGAGTGTAGCACAGAGACTTACATACACTGCTGGCAAAATATGCGGAGAAAGATAGTAATCAAATAGGAAAATAGTGTTAGAGCTGAAACTGTGCTTTATTTAATACTACGCTTTGAAAAATAATGGAGGCATTACTTTCGAAACAGTCCTGTGGTTCGGGTAGAATTAATCGTTTATTCTTGACTGATTTCAAACCTAACTTCGACTTTGCTTCAATAATATGTTGCGTAATAGTGTAAAATTTAGGATGGTTGGATTCGTAAATTATTATAAATTTCTCACTAAAATACTGTATACCTTAGATAAAAAATATTGTAAATAATAAAATTTACTTTACCAACAGAAGGTCCCACACATGTCTTCTGAATTCTGTATCCAACCCTGAAGTAGGTTCATCAAGTATTACTACCTGAAAGGCATAGTTAATTATAATATTACGGTACTAAAGTGTTTCGAATGTTAAAAACATTTGACAAAAAGAGTAAGTAAACATTCTGCGGCTTGTCTGAAGCCCTTTTGATGTTATAAATTGTAACGGATTTATGACAAAGAGGAAGGCAAATCCAACGTCCAGCACTGGGTTATTAGTCGCATATCCAATCTCGACCTTGGCAAAAGCGTCGGAAACCGCGGAATTGTACATCTCGAATTGACCATAGTTCAACTCTAGGTGAGTGATGTGTGAAAGAAACTATACTAAAGAGAATAATAACGTGCGACGAAAATTGGATATATTTGAGAAATTCTAACATGCATAAGCAGTGATAAACATGTATCAGGCACCGGAACTGTACCCTGGCACCGTAAGTAAACCAGAAGTGCAACAAAGGAAAATCCATTTACGAATCTTATTTTGTAAGAACTAAGAAATAAGAATTTATATATATTAAATTAAGACAGTGGATCGTTAGACAAACAATGGTATTAAATCATAAAATATTGGAAAACAAGAATAAATTCCAAGTAACATATGGGATTGTCTCGTTTTTCGGAGTTTTTCTTTACTGAACAGAATCAGAATCTTTAATGGGATGAATAAACCTCTTTCTCACTTACCACTTTAGCCTTGAATATTCGCAGATTCAGTGTGGATCTTTCCCCATGAGGGACTGAGGGTTTGTATTTGATTTGATTTTTAGTGTAGTTTTATAGCAAACTGTGAAAATATACCCACCGCATGCTGTAGAGATTTATTTTTTTTTTATTTTTTTATTTTATTTATTTATTTAATGAGGATCGTCTTGGAATCAAAAATATACATTATGTATTGGATATCAAGTGTGGATTCCAATTTTAAACCATTCTAAAATGGAAGGAGGCAGACATGAGAATTGGCAAAACTGCAAAAAGTATTGGACTACATCAAAGAGTGGAAATAGTGGTTTCTAGTTGCAAGTTAAAAATATTTTTTGTTACTTATCATATTACTGTGCTGAATTTTAAAGATAGAAAGTGTGAAAAGATAAGGTTCGTTAATATACTTTAAAACATACAGACACAATACAAAAGGTAATTTTAAGAAGAACGTGGGCATGTGATCCACGAAGCAGCTCGAGATATTCTCAAATACAGTTTCTCTGAAATGGCTATAGCAGAAATATTGTGTGGATAAAAATTATAACCCAAAAGCAAGGTAAATACTATTTCCATTTTGATTATGAACAGATATATTAGTGAATACAGCAATATGAGAACTTTAACATTTCAATTTCTGCTTTTCGTAAAGTCCAACTTTCTGAATTATAGCCTGAAGACGAAATGTTTTGTAAGTTGCCTTTTGATCTTGAAAGGTGTTGTCTTATATCTTGAGCTGTTTGGGTATTGTTTCTTTTCTACATCTTCCATCAGAGGTACTGAGATTGTTTAAAATATCTGGTTTCTTTGTCTTCAGACAGCTGATTGTCATAAAATTGAGTCTGAACATTTTTCTTTCATACCGAGTGCATACTTCATTTGAGGACTCTAGGTGTCTCATTCTCAGTTATCAAAGCTCTGATTTCTTTGTCTTCAGCCAGATGATTGCCATAAAATTGAGTCTGAACATTTTTGTTTCATACCGAGTGCATACTTATTTGAGGACTCCAGGTCTCTCATTCTCAGTTATCAAAGCTTTTTCTAGCTGCAAAACAAGTGGCGTTATATAGTATATTATTCATTTTTAGTAAGAAGTTTGGTTTACAGTGAGTCCATCCATTCAGGAAGAAAATAAATGATGGATCAGTACCAAATTTGGTCAGGATGTAGTAAGATCAAAGGTTAAGAATTGAATTTTTCAGTGGAGGCGATATTCAAACAAGAAGTGGACCATTATAGAACAAAAGCAGTAATAGATAACTAAAAGCGGTTTTCTGAAATCGATTTGGCGTTCCAAGCATGCATTTCATTTACATCTTTAACTCTTTACTAAAACCGGAAGTGGTAGAAAGTCACTACAACTTCAGGCTTAAATATTTATCTAAATAGAGCAAAAGCAATACGAGATTGCGAGAAGTGGTTTTCTGAAATTGATTTTGCGTTCTAAGAATAGGTGCATATTATTCAGAGTAGAAATAGCAGAAATCAACCACTTCCGGTTTTAATATTGATCGTTATAGAGTAAAAACAATAACAGTTAGCGAGAAGCGGTTTTCTGCAACCAACTAAGAGGTCCATCTCCACACTAGTCTCTCTGTTACATCCAAAAATGGCAGAAAATCAACCAATTTCGGTTTTAACGATGATCGCTATAGAGTGTAAAGGTAGTGGATAGAGAGAAGCGGTTTTGTGCAATCAATTCGGCACCCCAAGAATATAAGCTCTACTCTAATCCCTCTAGAAACTTACTACCACGTCCAGTTTTAATATTGTTTGAGAACAGATCACGCCAAACAAACCAAACTTATTCACGTGATGTACATATTTATTTATGATTGTGGCTAAGCAGTCTTCGTGGTGTCTTCCATATACATTTTGAAAAGGAGTAAAGATAGCCATCTTCCTCCTTACACATTTTTCTATTTTCGTTTCTATTTTCCGTCTTCTAATAATTATTCTGATCTTTTCGTTTAAAGTTTACTTCTACATTTTTTAAAAGGATTTTAAGCATCAAGTTCCACTTGATATTGCCAAAGGCTTTTTCTATGTCTATGGAGGCAATTTGAACTTCCATATTTACCCTTAGCTTCTTGTCAGTAAAAGCTTTAAGACAATATTGCTTCTCTTGTGCCTCTATTCGTTCTGAATCCAAACTGATCTTAATGAATACAATCTTCTATTTTTCTTTCTATACAGGGTAAATTATTATAGCACTTTAGAGATATTTCAATGTTGACAACTCTATATGGTGACTTAAGGCTGTACAAATCCCCGCATTTCAGAAGTTTCGTTCAGATTACTTAAGGCGGCAGACTACTAAATATTTTTCAAAACCTAACAATTTTTCTTTTGCCCGTTTTTCATAAGTGAAAAGAGATAATGAAATGTAACTTACCACAGTAATAGATAATGTTATTCTACACCCGAAAATACGGGTCGGGAGAATCATCAGTGTTGCCATCCATAGAAATTACAGTGTGTCCAGAGTATGAATTACCCAAAAATCTAGGTTAAGGCAACGACTGGAAAAATGAACTCAACAGTAGTTGATGGCTTATCATGTTGTCTTGCTTCCTTGTTAACTACTTTTTAAATAATGTTTGCATTTATTTTGTAATAACTTACATAAGTTATTACAAAATAAATAAGTTATTACAACATAAATGCAAACATTATTTAAAAAGTAGTTAACAAGGAACCAAGACAACATGATAAGTCATCAATTACCGTTGAGTTCGTTTTTCTAGTCGCTGTCTTAATCTAGATTTTTGGGTAATTCATATTCTGGACACACTGTAATTTCTATGGACGGTAACACTGATGATTCTCCCGATTCATATTTTCGGGTGTACAATAACATTATCTATTATTGTGGTAAGTTATATTTCATTATCTCTCTTCATTTACGAAAAACGGGCAAAAGAAAATTTGTTAGTTTTTGAAAAATATTTAGTAGTCTGCCCCCTTAAGACTGCTAAAAACATCTGTAAGAATTATTTTGTATATCAAACCTCGTTAGGTTGAGTTTAAGAAGTTATATGAGAATGTGAAACTCTTTTATTGGTACGACAAAAATACTAGTCACAAGGATCAAGGAATATACCACAGGAGCTAAAGAAGGCAGTGTCACGGTGTCTGATCTTCTTAAACATCGTTACAATTCTAAATGTAATATTAAAGATGTTTTGGATTATGCACCGGTCCCCGTTGCACATAAAAAGAAACGTGTTTCAGGTATTGTATACTAAGATTGAAGTTGGATTAACAACAGAGAAAGGAAACTTGGACAGGAATAAGATACTGTGATTACAAATTAGATTAATAAAGAACACTCATCTATCTATATTATTTATTCACGATCTTAGTACGATTATTTTGTTCTAAGAAATTATTACTGTACGTAAAAGTCATCATATTAGAAAAATTCTATTTATAACTTTGGAATTATACTTGAAATTGTAAGAACAGAAATTAATTATGTATTTATTACTAGCGAGGTTTGTGTTTAATTATAAGTGCAGGATATAATTTAATGAAATTTGAAATGGATTAATCAATGGGAATTATACATATGCTAGTTATTGTTTGTGCTGTGTATGAATAGCTTAGTAGTTAGGTGCACCTAAAAGACTAATTTGCAATAAATAAAAGATTAATTTGTAATAAATAAGTTAGCTGATCGGTTAGCGTGGAATTAGTGAGGTTGAGCACACGCGTTTTTTTATTATTATTATTATCACGCTTGACAAAACAGGGTTTTCTTCACTCTAACTAAATAGTCAAATTTACGGCGTTTTAATGGTTTTCACAGTCCAAAATTTTTCAGTTTTTTGGTCAGAAAGTTGATAAAATTAACTTTTACTGATTGACTGTAAAACTTCCCGGTGCAGCACCAATGCGTGGGTGTGACTTAAGGCGCGGCGCGACGGTCGGCACGCTGCAATGGAATAATTAAACTTGTTTAACATTGCAAAATCAACTGTACATACAGGAAAAGGGGAAAACACTAATAATTAGAATTTCTTTCTAATTTTCCGTTAATAAGTTTTCTATTATTATTATTATTATTATTATTATTATTATTATTATTATTATTATTATTATTATTAGTAGTAGTAGTAGTAGTAGTAGTAGTAGTAGTAGTAGTAGTAGTAGTAGTATTTGTTATTTAGATTTTCAAGATTTGATGACGAAATCTACGGCTTATTCACGGTTTTTATAGTTGTGTGGGCTCCTTGCAAGAATATAGAATTTTACGAATTACGAATAAAACAATAGGAATATGAAGTAAAAGCATGTGAATTTCCAAATCGTCGCAGTCCAAGGATAGGGAAGAAGTTTTTCTTGAAATATACTGAAGATGATAATTTGCAATAAATCTGTCAAGAGAGAACACGATGGTTGAATACGGAAAATATCCTTGTAAGTATTTTGGAGACGAGTATTAGAATGTTCCAGGTTGTTCATATTTTGCATTGCACCTTTCTTTTTATCAATAGATATCAATAGTGTTCACTTAAATTATTTCTCCAGGGTTATTACAGCCAACTCATAAATTATTCCAAAATAAAGAAGTGAGGGCAATTCGAAGACAGTTAAGGCGCTACACCATTTTATTTCACACCATGAGGTTGTTTTTAATCTTATTTAGTTATTTTCCATCTTTCCTCTAAAGTCTAACCTATTATTCTCAAATTTAGCCCTATTCTTACTATTATCAGAAAGTAAAGTTAATGTAACACTTAAAAAGTCGATGAAATTCAAAAATGAGTTGCGAAATCAATAAAATTTCTTTGTAGATACATACATAATTATTGCCTTAACATTAGAATAAGGTACTTTTATATAAGTAATTATTAATGAATAAAGAGTACATATTCTACTTACAGGTTTTGTAATTCCTGAATACCACTTGCACTTCCAATTTTTCGACTCTTCTCTGGAGTCTTGGCCACGGAGCATAAAAACAGGAGAGAAAAATAAATAAAAATGTAAGGATAAATAAAGGGAACAGACTTACTCGGGTAGAAACTGGATACACTTTGTCAAAACGAAAGATCACACGTCAAATGATGGAAATGTGGATTGCAATATGGCGGAGTTAATTTGCCTATTCTTTTGCGCATCCAGGGGTGAAGCTTGACAGTTCAAGTTGTATTCAGAAATTATATAAATTTATAAGTTGAATGGTAGTTAGAATTCCTGAGTGTGTCATTAGAATATCGTACGTATTAGAGTTACGTAGAATTAGAGTTACGTACATAATCTTGAAGGTTAGAGAAATCTCACTTACATCCCAATAAAGAATATGTTATTATCTATTTATAATGAGTTTTTAGAGACCAGATAGGACACTGTCTCTTTTTTTATTTTCTCTTTTTCCCTCAATATTTTCTATTTTTATTCTTTAACAGTAAACACCATCACCATTGATTCGCTTTTAGTCAAAAATTAGTATTGCATTTCTCAAATATTTGGTGCTCGGAAGTTAACTGAATATTTTCAATATACTCTATGATTGTTACGAAAGTTGAATCAACAATTATAAGAAGTAATCAAATAATCTTTATCTTACAAAGTATCTGTCATATATGGAAGAGGAGGAAAATATGACAAGACACTTGGATAAATTGGATGCCATCTTGAAAGCTAAAATATTTGAACTGGAAAATTTTAAAATAGAAACCATAGTGCGTGCTCTCAGAAAGACATAACTGTAATCAAGTCTCTTTATCTCCCTCTTATGATCAGAACATGGATTAAAGATATATATATATGCTATAAATTTTAGATTGTGGACGGAGTAACATTGTTTGCGATGAATACTGGTCTTGAATTTTTTTTAACAATAGAATCTATCAGAGCACCAAACACAAGAGATAAGGCAATTAGCACTGATATCAATACCAGAAATATCTCTAAAGGGCCTATTCGGTTTGCCATAAGGACCAGACTGTGTCACGTGTTCAGGTCAAAAGTCCCGTTGCGTGCTGAATCGAGTCTGGAGATTCCAAATCAAGATGCGAAATATTACAAGCACGTAACCTCCGCGTGGGGCCCCTGGGTATTATGCATATATTTTATTATTTAATTTTGCTCAAACAAGTTGACTTTTGACAATGTTTTACCCATATTTACCTTACATGCTATACATCTTTTTTTAAAGGTATTCATTATGTCTTTGCAATAAGCTTTCAATTAGCCACCTCCTTTTTATAGTTTTTGAGATATGAGGACGAATTAATTTTTTTTATTCATTTTCCATTAACCTTAATGTTCACGTTTCGTGGGTTTTTACTATGTTCCATTCATTTTACGAGAATTTGCTTTTAAAATATAGAATCTACATGGTCTCTTCTACATTTGAGCTGAATTTCAATTATATTCCCCAAAGTCTATTCATATCATTGCAACCAGATAGGCCCTTTGTAGATTCTGTACTAAAGGTCTTTCCTAACATCGCCAGTATGGGTATTTCTTAATTTTTATGTAATAGTTTACGTGTCTCTTAATCCACAAAGTTTTGTAGAAATTAAAAGCACCATAAACTACATATTAAAATAATAATAATAATAAATTTGCCTAACCTCTGGTGCAGCAACCATCGCAATAGCTAATGATAATCTTCTTTTCATGCCACCGGATAACTTTTCAACTACTTTGTGTGCTGAATCAGTAAGTCGAACCTTCTCTAACCAGATATGTGCTAAAGCTTTTGCATCTCTTTTTCCTTTACCTTTTAGCTGTAAAGTGCAGTAAATCTATCAATTACGTGAGCACTGTAACAAGCAATAAATTATAAAACTCTAATTACGACAGATAAGTGCAGTCGTGCGAACATTACAGATTAACATCTAATAAAAAAAAAAATAGCACATTCGTATCTTCATAGTTAGTTATTTTCTAATTTTTAGTAGCCATATTTCTTGTTGTTACCCACCATTGATAAACAATATCTCGTCAACTACTTATACTGGTGACGTAATGTAAAATGTCTGCAGGTCCAGGCTCAAATTCCGCAGCTAACCATCCTGAATAAGGTTTTCCTAGGATTCTCTTTTAGTCTTACCAGGCGAATTCTGGAATAAATCTTGAAATATAGGCTCTGGAGAACTTCTTTCCGAATTGCACTCCACAAATTCTGGATTGGATCTTGAATTATAGGCTCTGGAGAGTTTCCTTTCAGATTTTCTTCCCATTCGCTAGGGCAATTCTGGCATAGATATTGAAATACAGATTCTGGAGAACTTCCTTCCAAATTGCCTTCTTGTGTTTCTACCTGAAACTGTTTGTTAATAAACAAAACAAACAACAAACTTTTAAATAGATCAGAGGATACGTAAGAGTGAGGAAAAGCCTAGAATACTCCCGTTAGAGCAGATTTCGTACATGGAAAAGTACATAATACCAACAGTAGGTTGTTCAGTGTTTATGTGCCTGCATGTGCTATGATTTCTCTGATACCAGCACTAAATACCCTTCTTTCCAAACACTTCTTGTTGTGTCGCGGGAGCACACGTGTTGTGGGAACCCACTGTCTTCTATCCTGTACAACACCGATGGACCAATGACACATGCAAGCGACAATTCTGCGCAAAGGTCACCCGAATGTACACATTCCTACCATAGCGTTGCACTCAAAGTCACTTAATTGCACAATAGGTGTTTGCTGGTCTGTTTCTAGTAGTGGATTCAGACTATAACCCACACACAATGGATTCTCAAACATAAGTACATTCATTGGGTCGTCTAATAACATTAAAACTACTTACTGATAGTGCGCCTTCTATACACTACGATTATTTTCTTCTCTGCGGTGATTGTTGTGGTGGCGCTTCAAATTTAGATCGTAATGCACACTATAGACACATTCTACAGTGCAAATTTTGCTTGAATTGAATGATGTATGCAGATTGTTAGTAAATGTACACTGTGTATATATTTCCACCAGTATATATAAGGTCTTTACATGATAATTATGAATAAAAAGCACTATGGGAAATACTATAGATATTTAACTCAGTTTCCGAGATGGCATATTTCGTCGTCTAAAGATTAGGTCGTTCATCTTTTATTAGTCGCAATAGAGGGTATCATTTCTTCTCGGATAACATTTTTTGGAGTGCGCTAAGTATCATAATTTAATTAGAAAATTACTTAAATTAAAAGCAGTAATTTAAGTGATGAGAACAAAACATAGCAAAGAAGGGAACCGATATAGTTACATGTGAAACAGATTAATGCAGTTTAATGGGTCAAGCCTTTCGTGGGCTGTAAAGTCAGAGAGTTTCTAACGATTTACTAGTAACAATGCAAACTTTACTTGCCCTTGCAAAGAATTGTAATTGCTGGATTACAGTTAAATCATGCATAAGTATATTATCTTGAGGGCATACTCCAAGAATTCTTCGCACCTTACGAAGTTGTGTTTTTACACTCAATCCGTTGACAAAAATACTTCCTTCGGTAGGTTTACACAATCCTGGAATGATTGAAAATGAACAATTTCAATGCGAATAAATTATATGTGATATTTCGAGATTTATATATATACATACATACATACATACATACACACACACACACACACATATATATATATATATATATATATATATATATATATACATATATATATATATATATATATATATATATATATATATATATATATATATATATATATATATATTAAATAAAACTTTAATTAAAAGATATTAATAAGTCAACATCATTGGTTATATTTCAGATTTTACATTCAATTAATACGTTTCCTTTCTATTCTCATCTACCAATTAAATCTAAATTCTTCGTCATTATTTATTATCTTTGAGGATAAGTAATGATTCGGTGGAATTTTATTTAACTTTATTTGAATATCATTCCAGAACCTGTTAAATCTGTTCCAGCGAATTTTTGCAAAAGAGTTAAAGATCACAATTAATTGATGATACATAATTGAAGAGCCCAATTCCAAAAGTGCCTAAGTCAAAAAAGTAAGTTTTTCAGGAGACGATGTTTTTGTGTGTATTTCCATCATTAATATTTCTGTGAAAGAAAAGTAATCTACATAAAAGAAAATTGTAATTACCTACGTTTCGTAAGATAACGATGAAATTATCATCTATAGCAAGAGTTTTATAAGTGTTTTTAGGCATGAGTTAGAAAATAACTTCAGAAAATACTGTTGACTGAGGACATTTTGGAAAACAACGCTGTTTTCTTTTACCTACAATTAATTTGATTTATGGAATTTTGACATGAAACTCAGTTCAATATACGGAGATGCTAAAATGGAACTTAATAGAACCAATATCTCAAAATTGACAAAAAAAATGACTTAGGCTCTTTTGTAATCCACCCCTTCAATTACTTTAGGATAAAATAATATTATTCAGTTTGTTATGGTAGTACATAATCAGCTCATTTTTATCTTTTTGGATTGCAGAACCCTGAGAAAATGGTGTTATATTCTATGTAGTTAGAAATAACGAAACATACTCAGCTTACCGAAACTCTTAAATTTTACAGTAATTTAAAGATTAAACCAGTTGAGAATGCTCCAAGAGCATTGTCAGAACGAACTTAAAAAGAATTAATTTTTCTTACTAACTTCTACAGGATTTATACAAATTGTTCTATGTACTTTATTATTATACTCATTAAATAATTCTTGTAATATATCTATTAATTTATAATTTCATTAAGTACTAAATTTTTTCACATGTTTTGTTTAAAAGTTCTGTTAAGACGTTCTACGATACGTTGTTTTACGAAGACACATGATCGAAATGGAGGACTCAAAATTAAAAAAATCGCAAAATATCATCTGTCTATGACTTACAGTCCTCCTTAAATCTCCCGAAATCCTAACTTTTTTTTGCCAATATCTCGGGAACGGTAAGAGTAACGCGAAATATTCCATCACTTCTTTAGATAGTTTTTGATGCTTTATTAAATGAAAGGCTTAAACTTAAAAAAATTTGCAAATAACACACACCCACAGACAGACATAGAGAATTCAGTAACGAACTTTTTAAGTTTGTTAAAAATGAACGAGTGATAAAGGAACTGAGGTCTCCGGGTTATTGTGGTGGTGAATAACCATTTTATTATTCAACACCTCCAGAAACTGTCTCAGTTGGCCGAGTTAGTATCATAGATAATGTTTAACGTCATGTGGTTAACTTAAAGACAACACAGAATCGCCATAAGTGTAAGTGTACAGTGGAAGTTAAAACATGGCGAACTTACAACGTTTACTATACAAATCATGAGCATATAAATAGATGAATTTTAATCTAAGCCTAGCACTAATTCCAACATATAAACTTAGTTGACACTATATTCTACTGTTTTAATGAAGGAAAAAAAACTTAGAGAAAAGAATGTCTTCTCAAGATCTTCTGTAATCCTATCGGCTTTCATAAGATTATTACAATAAAGATAAAAATTACGTACAGAGAGACCAGAATACGTCACTGGAAGATTGGAGGCAATGAGAAATAAACTGAATTTATTTTTGTTTTTCTTGAAAAATGAAATAAAATAATTTTTTTTCGTTTAACGTCTTAGTGTTATGCCCTTTATCCTAAACGAGATGAATGACTAACGGACGTGAACGATTATGAAAAATTAATGGAATGGGTAAATGGGAGAAAACAGGAGAAACCCGAGGAAACACGGACGATGTTGTCCACCACAAACGCATGACTTGGAATCAAAGCAGTGACATCTAGCACCAGAAGGAGCACTTTAACACTGAGTCATTCTGCCCGCCATTCATTTCTGAAAAGATGCAACAGTTTTGTACGGTTCCGAGTAAATCAAACACAACAGTAATGAAATAAAAACAGCTGCTTTTATTTTTCTTATTCCCCGTAGCCTGATACTTACATAAGAGTTCCCTTATTTCTTCAGCTTCTTCCCCCACTTACCCATGTTTTACTTCTTTATGACGCTTGCTTTTCGACCACCTGATGAGACCCAATCAAATTAGGGAAAAATATAGTGAAAAGCTTTCTTTCTCATAACATGTTTAGATATATTAATATACTCCTTACAAACTAAACCAACTTTTTTTTTCAGTATTAAAACTTTGAAAAAAGTAGTAGGACAACATATGGGTTGCAAATGAATCAAATTTTAACACAAATGGAATAGCCACAGGCACGTTATTACCAGGAGATTCAAGAAGATTGATATATTCTTGCCTTAAATAATGTTACCTATAGATCTTCGGTTTTAACAGGAAAGGTTGGTTTTGTTTGTGCGCAGATTATAGCACTAGTAACATTGGATGCAAGATGGGTTGCGATAATGAATCTGCTATTTAAATAGAGATTATTTTGCAAAATTACATCACCTTATATCTTGGTATTTACCTGTAATCATGTTCAGAGTGGTTGTCTTCCCAGAACCATTATGACCCAACATAACTGTAATCTCGTTCTTATATATATTCATTGACAGATTTTCTACTGCCACAACATCCCGGAATTCCTTCCTGAGACCTCTTATCTTTATAGCTATTTTCACAGTGCTAGGTACGTCTTCTATGTGGTGGCATACTTTGATTCCTTTCGGTCGATCGCTTTCATCTATTTTCTCTTTTCTGGAGCACATGCCCTAAAATTATAAAAAGTTAACATTTAAAAAAGTGGGGCATTTAGAGCATAACAGAATCAAGCCACATTAGCAAAGTTGTGAGAAAAAGAGGTACAAAGATTGTACATGGAAAAAGTTTACACTGTTTTTTACATTATAACAGTTATTTACAATGGTTGGACATAAATCTTTTAAGCTCTAAAAGGAGCCTTAGACAGAGATCTTAAAGAGGAAATATGTCCTTAACCATTTTAGGATTTCCACTTCTTGAGGTAAATTTTAGACTTTCACTAAAACAGCTACTGCTTCCTTACTACTTATTGTAGGATCATGATTTATACCTCATTTTTCTCAGGATAGACAATGCTTTGCAACGGTACTACTCGCTTATCCGTATTATATACCACAAATGGGAAAATGAAAAAAAAAATCGAGATTTTTCGAAAAAAAATTTTTTTTAGAAATTTTTGTTCCCCTCTAACCCAGGCTTGACTTCACGTAGGGATCTGATTTTTTAAAAATACACTGTTATGTACATAATACGTGTGCAAAATTTCATTCTTGTATCTTGAAAGCTGACGTCGGGAGAAATTTTTGAAAGTCTGAAGGTGACCCACTTTTTTTCACATATGCATATACATTTATATCTATATAAATACTTCAAAAATGTACTGCATCATTCCTATTTGACCTAAAGTCATGGTTCAAACGTCATTTCTTCAGTATAACAAGCCCTTTCCAACGGTACCACTCACTTGTCCGTATCATACACCTGAACCAGAAAATTAGGGAAGAACACGAGGTTTTTTTTCGAAAATCCCTAAAACATTTTGCCCCTCTGGCCTGGGTTGACGTAGAGATCTGATTTTTTTTTCTAAAAATACGTTGCTATAAACATAATCCGTGTGAAAAATTTCAATCTTGTATCTTGGAAACAAAGGGCGGAAAAAATGTTGAAAGTTTGAGTTTAGGCTCTCTCTATATATAAAACTTTACTGCGTCATTACTACTTGGCCTAGAGTCATGGTTCAAACGTTATTTTCTTCAGTATAACAGGCTCTTTCTAACGATATTACTCACATGTCCAAATCGTACATCTGAACCGGAAAAGTCGGCAAAAACCGGGAAAGTTTCTAAAAAAAAAAAAAATCACCCCCTTGGAACACTTGAGCCCACGGGCCCGGGCACAGTTTCACGCAGGGATCTCAGAAAGAATTGAGAAATATCCAAAGGTACACACAATCTGTATGCAAAGTTCTAATCTGCTATCATGAAAACTAAAGGCGTGAATTTTTTTTTGAAATTTGCCTTAAGAAAAAATAAAAAAGTCACGCCCCTCCGCCCTCAATTGGAGCTGCCAAGTTGACCACCCGGTTCCAAAAAATATCTGGGGTGTTCTTTGGTCTATTTTTGACTTGACTAATAACTAAACCGGCTTAAATACCTGTTATAGCACCTAAATAAGCGGTCAAAGACGATACTACGCCATGGTAACAAAAGTTACCAAAAATCCTAAAAGGGTTAATGATCAAAATTGAACGTAATTTCATTGTGCTCTGAACGTGATATATGTGTATTTACTCATTTAAAAGATAGATTCATAATACTAGTAAGAGTATTATCATAATTTATTACATCCGTTCATCATCGTACAACAAAATTGGACATGTCAGTTTTAAATATACACATAAATATATATTAAATATACAATTATTTATTGCACCGAGACATTTTCAAATCACAATATTTAACAATTAACAATTAACAATTTTTTTGTTATATATTATAAGTTTAAAATTTTTTTACAAATATTTATTCATTAGAAAGATAAACAGTAACAGTTAGTTATAAAAGGAAAACTTCTTCTAATAATTTTCCAGGAGTTAATGTACCTAAAATGGAAGCCACATTTCCTCACTGAACTGCTATGCTGATACGTTGTATCAGAAAAGTAGTAGCCCGCTTGTCACCAGTAAGGTGTGCAATACGTTGACCTACTTCTTTGATGAAATTGAACCCTTCGAGGCCCCAAATGCCGCTCGATTCAATGGCTACGTGCACGCACATCTATCTATCGAGCAGATCTTTATATTTTCGTCTTTTCTCGCATATATTCTATTATATATGGATTATTCTAAATTCACTAATTTACCTTATTATACACTTAATTTTAAGCATACGAACTATTTTGAACATATTCTTCAACAGAGTAAAAGCATTGTTTTATTAAGTTTATTAAGCCTTATTACATTTTATTAAGTTTATTGTTTTATTAAGTAAATTTAAAGTTTGCTCCTACAGTTGTTTACAAATATCTGACTGTTTATACACGATGGAAATAAATTGTACAATAGAGTATCTTTGTGAGTAACTGATTTTATATATGTTTGCTCTGTGTGTATGCAAGTGAATGTCTTCTTTACTTCTTGTGTTATGTCTGTGCATGTCTTTGGTAACAAAAAATTCAGTACTATATTTTTTTTCATATTAATGTTTAAACAAATACATTGAGGGAAGAGTAATTGTTTCAAGTTTTTTTTAAAAAAAATATTTCTGCAAGGTAAGTTTCATATTATTCCTGCTAATATCCTTACTACTTTTTTTTGTAGCCTCAAGATGACAAAACTTTTAGGATACCTCCTCAGAACATTAATCCATATTTTATTATAGAATGAAACTTTGAGTAATATATGCACTTAGCTTGTTTTACATTTCTTATACATTTAACTGCATAAGACATTTAGACTTAACTTACTTCCTACACGTTCTATGTGGTCTCAGTTGAATTTGTTAGGTATATTAACCCCGAGAAAAGTAGCAATTTCTACATAATTAATTGTTTTATTATCGTTTCTTGTTATTGTAATGGTTTGATAACTTTCAACATTATGAAAGTTTAAAGCAGGTGTATTAATAACACAGTCACACAAAAGAATAAAATTTCTGTGCACCGGACCCCAGAGTATCAATTCGATGTATTTTGTTACACAAAACCCAAATTTCGAAACCCTAGGAAGATTGACCGTGTCAATTCCTTTTTATGGGCGAAAAACTTGAGCGATTTTGGATAGGGAGGATACACAAGTAACACAGTCACACAGAAAAACAAAACTTCTGTTCAGCGGACCACCCCAGGGTATGGATTCGATATATTTCGTTGCACAGAATTCAAATTTCGGAACCTTACGACGATTTACCGTGCCAATTTCTTTTACGTGCGTAAAACTTGAACAATTTTGGATAGGAATAATACATGTAATATAAACACAAAAAAATGTTCTGTGCAGCGGACCCCAGGGTATGGATTCGATATATTTTGTTGCACAGAATCCAAATTTCGGAACCTTACGACGATTTACCGTGCCAATTTCTTTTACGTGCGTAAAACTTGAACAATTTTGGATAGGAATAATACATGTAATATAAACACAAAAAAATGTTCTGTGCAGCGGACCCCAGGGTATGGATTCGATATATTTTGTTGCACAGAATTCAAATTTCGGAACCTTACGACGATTTACCGTGCCAATTTCTTTTACGTGCGTAAAACTTGAACAATTTTGGATAGGAATAATACATGTAATATAAACACAAAAAAATGTTCTGTGCAGCGGACCCCAGGGTATGGATTCGATATATTTTGTTGCACAGAATTCAAATTTCGGAACCTTACGACGATTTACCGTGCCAATTTCTTTTACGTGCGTAAAACTTGAACAATTTTGGATAGGAATAATACATGTAATATAAACATACAAAAAAATGTTCTGTGCAGCGGACCCCAGGGTATGGATTCGATATATTTTGTTGCACAGAATCCAAATTTCGGAACCTTACGACGATTTACCGTGCCAAATTCTTTTACGTGCGTAAAACTTGAACAATTTTGGATAGGAATAATACATATAATATAAACACAAAAAAATGTTCTGTGCAGCGGACCCCAGGGTATGGATTCGATATATTTTGTTGCACAGAATTCAAATTTCGGAACCTTACGACGATTTACCGTGCCAATTTCTTTTACGTGCGTAAAACTTGAACAATTTTGGATAGGAATAATACATGTAATATAAACACAAAAAAATGTTCTGTGCAGCGGACCCCAGGGTATGGATTCGATATATTTTGTTGCACAGAATTCAAATTTCGGAACCTTACGACGATTTACCGTGCCAATTTCTTTTACGTGCGTAAAACTTGAACAATTTTGGATAGGAATAATACATGTAATATAAACACAAAAAAATGTTCTGTGCAGCGGACCCCAGGGTATGGATTCGATATATTTTGTTGCACAGAATTCAAATTTCGGAACCTTACGACGATTTACCGTGCCAATTTCTTTTACGTGCGTAAAACTTGAACAATTTTGGATAGGAATAATACATGTAATATAAACACAAAAAAATGTTCTGTGCAGCGGACCCCAGGGTATGGATTCGATATATTTTGTTGCACAGAATCCAAATTTCGGAACCTTACGACGATTTACCGTGCCAATTTCTTTTACGTGCGTAAAACTTGAATAATTTTGGATAGGAATAATACATGTAATATAAACACAAAAAAATGTTCTGTGCAGCGGACCCCAGGGTATGGATTCGATATATTTTGTTGCACAGAATTCAAATTTCGGAACCTTACGACGATTTACCGTGCCAATTTCTTTTACGTGCGTAAAACTTGAACAATTTTGGATAGGAATAATACATGTAATATAAACACAAAAAAATGTTCTGTGCAGCGGACCCCAGGGTATGGATTCGATATATTTTGTTGCACAGAATCCAAATTTCGGAACCTTACGACGATTTACCGTGCCAATTTCTTTTACGTGCGTAAAACTTGAACAATTTTGGATAGGAATAATACATGTAATATAAACACAAAAAAATGTTCTGTGCAGCGGACCCCAGGGTATGGATTCGATATATTTTGTTGCACAGAATTCAAATTTCGGAACCTTACGACGATTTACCGTGCCAATTTCTTTTACGTGCGTAAAACTTGAACAATTTTGGATAGGAATAATACATGTAATATAAACATACAAAAAAATGTTCTGTGCAGCGAACCCCAGGGTATGGATTCGATATATTTTGTTGCACAGAATCCAAATTTCGGAACCTTACGACGATTTACCGTGCCAATTTCTTTTACGTGCGTAAAACTTGAACAATTTTGGATAGGAATAATACATGTAATATAAACACAAAAAAATGTTCTGTGCAGCGGACCCCAGGGTATGGATTCGATATATTTTGTTGCACAGAATTCAAATTTCGGAACCTTACGACGATTTACCGTGCCAATTTCTTTTACGTGCGTAAAACTTGAACAATTTTGGATAGGAATAATACATGTAATATAAACACAAAAAAATGTTCTGTGCAGCGGACCCCAGGGTATGGATTCGATATATTTTGTTGCACAGAATCCAAATTTCGGAACCTTACGACGATTTACCGTGCCAATTTCTTTTACGTGCGTAAAACTTGAACAATTTTGGATAGGAATAATACATGTAATATAAACATACAAAAAAATGTTCTGTGCAGCGGACCCCAGGGTATGGATTCGATATATTTTGTTGCACAGAATCCAAATTTCGGAACCTTACGACGATTTACCGTGCCAATTTCTTTTAGGTGCGTAAAACTTGAACAATTTTGGATAGGAATAATACATATAATATAAACACAAAAAAAAATGTTCTGTGCAGCGGACCCCAGGGTATGGATTCGATATATTTTGTTGCACAGAATTCAAATTTCGGAACCTTACGACGATTTACCGTGCCAATTTCTTTTACGTGCGTAAAACTTGAACAATTTTGGATAGGAATAATACATGTAATATAAACACAAAAAAATGTTCTGTGCAGCGGACCCCAGGGTATGGATTCGATATATTTTGTTGCACAGAATTCAAATTTCGGAACCTTACGACGATTTACCGTGCCAATTTCTTTTACGTGCGTAAAACTTGAACAATTTTGGATAGGAATAATACATATAATATAAACACAAAAAAATGTTCTGTGCAGCGGACCCCAGGGTATGGATTCGATATATTTTGTTGCACAGAATCCAAACTTCGGAACCTTACGACGATTTACCATGCCAAATTCTTTTACGTGCGTAAAACTTGAACAATTTTGGATAGGAATAATACATATAATATAAACACAAAAAAATGTTCTGTGCAGCGGACCCCAGGGTATGGATTCGATATATTTTGTTGCACAGAATCCAAATTTCGGAACCTTACGACGATTTACCGTGCCAATTTCTTTTACGTGCGTAAAACTTGAACAATTTTGGATAGGAATAATACATGTAATATAAACACAAAAAAATGTTCTGTGCAGCGGACCCCAGGGTATGGATTCGATATATTTTGTTGCACAGAATTCAAATTTCGGAACCTTACGACGATTTACCGTGCCAATTTCTTTTACGTGCGTAAAACTTGAACAATTTTGGATAGGAATAATACATGTAATATAAACACAAAAAAATGTTCTGTGCAGCGGACCCCAGGGTATGGATTCGATATATTTTGTTGCACAGAATTCAAATTTCGGAACCTTACGACGATTTACCGTGCCAATTTCTTTTACGTGCGTAAAACTTGAACAATTTTGGATAGGAATAATACATGTAATATAAACACAAAAAAATGTTCTGTGCAGCGGACCCCAGGGTATGGATTCGATATATTTTGTTGCACAGAATTCAAATTTCCGAACCTTACGACGATTTACCGTGCCAATTTCTTTTACGTGCGTAAAACTTGAACAATTTTGGATAGGAATAATATATGTAATATAAACATACAAAAAAAATGTTCTGCGCAGCGAACCCCAGGGTATGGATTCGATATATTTTGTTGCACAGAATCCAAATTTCGGAACCTTACGACGATTTACCGTGCCAATTTCTTTTACGTGCGTAAAACTTGAACAATTTTGGATAGGAATAATACATGTAATATAAACACAAAAAAATGTTCTGTGCAGCGGACCCCAGGGTATGGATTCGATATATTTTGTTGCACAGAATTCAAATTTCGGAACCTTACGACGATTTACCGTGCCAATTCTTTTACGTGCGTAAAACTTGAACAATTTTGGATAGGAATAATACATATAATATAAACATGCAAAAAATGTTCTGTGCAGCGGACCCCAGGGTATGAATTCGATGTATTTTGCTACACAGAACCCAAATTTCGAAACCCTAGGACGATTGACTGTCAATTTTGTTTTATGAAAAAAAAGAAGAAAAAAACGCGTTCCCTCTCTATCCAAACTTGCTCAAATTTTTCGTCCATAAATATTGACAGTTAATCATTCTGGTGTTCCGAAATAAAGACAGTTGTAAGAAAACTGAAAATTATGGAAAGCTAGATCTATCATAAAGGTAAACCTTTAATATCGAGCTGATACCTTCCAGAAATGACTGTTTACTATGAAGTAGTTATTATGTTCAACTCACATAAGTACAAAGAAGCAGAACTGATTTGTAGTCATTTGTACCTTCAGTTGGACCATTCCTCGAAGTTCCATTGTTCGATGAAAGCTTTTGAATAGCATATTGTTTCCACTTATATTTGGTATCACTACCAACAATCATCGACAACTGTAGCTGTGATTTGAAATTTTAACTTTTAGTTACGAGTATTAAATTAGGTCCGTCAGATTTCTCCCTCTGTTTTATTTTTTCTAGATAATGCTAATTTAGTATATATTTATTTGATAGCCCTTTTCAATTCCTTATGTAAAAAAGACTAAATTTTTAGTTGTCTGAGAAGAATTCTATAATACAATAATAATAATAATAATATTAATAATAATAATAATAATAATAATAATAACAATAATAATAATAATAATTTATTTATTTATTTATTTATTTATTTATTTATTTATTTATTGATGATGACAAAGACCATAGCCGAGGACAAAATGGTCATATGTGCAACAATATACAATAAAAGATTACGAGAGAAATACAAACAAAACAAAACAAATTAAAAATACATCAAATCATCTCGACAAAATACAAAAAAACTGAAAATAAATAAAAAATTTATACATAAGTTTGATACAGACTAAATTATAAAATAAAGTTGCAACATAACCTCGATTCAATAGCTATTAAATCAAGCAAAACATATTAAGAAATTAAATATATTGAACATAATGAAAAATAAATTACAAAGAGATTATAAAATAATACACATAAACAGATATAAACAGTGTAGGTAAAGCAAAGACAATGAAAATTCAATAGACAACACACCAAACCATAGTGAATTTTGTATATTTATTAAATAAAACATTCCAAATATTGTTTTTTGAGTATTGTAAAATTCGAATCAAAAAATCAATTTTAAGAGGTTTTTTATTTATATTGTCAACAATAGTAAATAGTGGAGAACCAATTGATTGTTACATAACATAGAACGGTAAACCCTAGAATTATACAGGGGAGCTTTGATATATAAATATTCAATTAAATTTACTCTAGCGTGTATTATATCATGAATAAATTTGATTTGCTTAAATTTCGCCTAACTTCAAGAGCTAGTAAATCCAATTTGGCAAGAATCTCACTATTAGTCATATCGTGTAATTTAAATTTATATTTTAACCAAGCCAAGAAAGAAATCTGGACTGACTCCAAAACTTGAGTGATACTTAAAAGTTTACGATTCCAAATTAAACTAGCAAATTCCAAATAGGAACGAACATATGCACAGTATAAGATTTTACATGTTGCAATGTCTTTAAAATTCCAAGCAACCCATTTGATGAGTCCCAGATTTCTTCTAGCCTTGGAAACCATGGTAGAAACATGATGATCAAATAGTAACTTAGAATCCATCATAACACCCAAGTCTTTGTTGATTGAAACAGCTTGAATATTATGCTGATTTATTCGTTTTCCTAGAGAACGATATAATTTTTATTTTGTTCATGTTCAAGGGAAGTAAATTTTCTATGGACCATTGATAAACTGAGTTAATATCGGCTTGTAATTTAAGGTGATCCTGATTACTTACTATTTCTGAAAATATCTTCAGATCATCTGCGTACAGTAAAAAGGAACATTTAAAATAATTACCCATATCATTGACATATATTAAAAATAATAATGGACCCAAGTTGAATCCTTGAGGAACACCCGAGGAAATCTTGCACACAGATGACTTGCAACCCATATATCTAACTACAAATTTACGATCAAACAAGGAGAAAGCGAACCAAAGTATCAAAGATTTAGGAATTTCAAAGCAATGAAGTTTCTTAAGAAGAATAAAATGAGATATTTTGTCAAAGGCTTTAACAAAGTCAATATAGATTGTATCGACTTGACCACGATTATGAACAACTGGAGAAACCAATGTCAAAAATTTATTCTAATTTAGTTCAGTTGATTTACCCTTCAGAAAACCATACTGTTCGGAAATAATACAGTGTTCGACGGAACTATAAAGATAATTATAAATAAGTTGATCAAAAATTTTAGGTATTACATCAAGAATAGAAATAGGTCTATAATCAGTTATCAACCTTCCATTAGTTAATAATAATAATAATAATAATAATAATAATAATAATAATAATAATAATAATAATAATAATAATAATAATTCCTAATCCAATATTCCACGATAAGCATTTGATTAGATTACTATCATATATTGATTTGACATTTAAACTAGAAGCTCAAAATAGACGTGATTGAAATTGTTCGTCATTTAATTTGATTACACTTAATTTAAATTTTGATTATCTAGTTGATTTATGCTTCGGGGAAATATTTCGCTGTAAATATCATTTTAGAGAAATTACAGTATATATATTTTTATTTACATAAACTTATAAATAATTTTCACCCTAATATTATGCAGTGAATACCATATCGCTTTAAATATACATTCATAGGACAATGAGATCTGTTAAAGAAAAGATAAGTTTATTATAAAATAATTTAATTATATAATAGTTTAAACATAAAATTGTTTAATTATAAAATAGTTAATAAAATAGTTTAATTATAAAATAGTTTATATATAAAATAATTTAATTATAAAATAGTTTAAATATAAAATAGTTTAAATGTAAAATAGTTTAATTATAAAACAGTTTAAATATAAAATAGTTTAATTATAAAATAGTTTAATTATAAAATAGTTTAATTATAAAATAATTTGTATATAAAATAGTTTAATTATAACATAGTTTAAATATAAAATAGTTTAATTATAAAATAGTTTAAATATAAAATATTTTAATTATAAAACAGTTTAAATATAAAATAGTTTAAATATAAAATAGTTTTAATATAAAATAGTTTAATTATAAAATAGTTTAAATATAAAATAGTTTAATTATAAAATAGTTTCAATATAAGATAGTTTAATTATAAAATAGTTTAAATATAAAATAGTTAATAAAAAGTTTACTTATAAAAGTTAATAGTTTAATTATAAAATAGTTTAATTATAAAATACTTTAATAATAAAATGGTTTAATTATGAAATAGTTTAATTATTAAGTAGTTTTTATAAAATAGTTAATGAAATAATTTAATGATAAAATGGTTAATAAATAGTTTATATATAAAATAGTTAACAAAATAGTTTAGTTATAAAATAGTTAATAAAATTGTTTAAATATAAAATAGTTAATAAATGAGAACTGATATAAATAAATGAAATTTCTGTTATGAATGTTTAAATTGGTTATGATATTTTTGAATTATAGTAATATGATAACTATAGAACTTTTGTGAACGCGGCATTGAACCTCCGGGTTCCATAGGCCATAGAGTTAGTTAGTTAGTTAGTAATATGATAACATTCTAGAACGGTACTGTTGATTTTTATTACAATCTAAATAACGACCACTTTGTAAAGTAACAAGTAAACAACAGAATCAACAATACAATTAGGAAAATTTTTGAGGAAACATGCAATGTTTTGTATATGGAATTGCCTGTAAAAGCCTGTCAGATTTTGACAGGCATTATACAGGCGCCTGTTTCGGCGAAAACACATGTAAAGAAAATATTACAGGCACAGTGTCTTCAGGTGATATGCATGTCGAAAAAGTACTAAACTTCTGTTGGAAATTTTGCACGGAAACACGCGTTGTACAGAGCCTGTACATTAAAATGAGAACAAGCAATGTACACGTAGTCACTCACATGCAAGTAAATGGAGGGAACATGTGCGTTTAAAGTACCTTGAATGGATTGTTGATACCATTCGTAATACAGTAAGAATGAAAAGTACAAGGAAGGTGGCTGTTTATCAACATGTAATATACATGTGTGACATTCGCATTACATGTAAATACCGTGTATTAGCGTATAGCATGGAAAATGCATGATGTAGAATATGTTATTTTACATTTATCATTTTCGTGTACATGCGAACTGTGTAACTCCCCTACATGCAATGTACAGGTGCACGGGAACATGCAATGATCATGATTGCCAATAAATAAATTAAACAGATACATGTGGTGAACAGGGTGGATTGGAGCTAAACATTCACGTTATAGGCATAGGAGACATGCAATATTCAGGCACAAGTCACCAATTTGACATTCGCTATGCAAGATCCTGACACATGTATAATACATGGGATTACAACTGAATACATTGCCTGTATTATCTCCGTGTGCATGCGAAGTGTGAACCCACCAATATGTAATGTACAGGCAATGTGCAGGTAAACGGAAAATGCAATGATCATGATTGCCAATAAATGGGTTAAACAGGTGCATGCAATGAACAAGGTTGATTGGAGTGAATCATTAATGTTACAGGTGTAGGAAACATGTAATATTCAGGCACCAAGTCTCCAGTTTGTCATGCACATATGCAAGGTCCTGACACATGTATAGTACTTAATGCGATGTACTTTACATGTATACTCCCTAACACACCCACTAATTCGCTAACACTTGTATTTAATATGTCAATTACATTTTTATCAAATGAAAAACAGCTGTCGTCAGATCCTCATGAGGTAACGTATATGTCAACTACATGGAATATGCCGGTTACGTACATGTCTTTCCACTCTCTACATGTTGTTTACACGGATTTTTCACGTTGCAAGGTTGCAACCATTTCAACATGAAAACTACCTGTTTCCGTGAAATGAACATGCAATGATCGTGCAAAAAATCGATACCTGTCTCATGCATTTAAAAGTGTTCCATTTTCAGGCGCATGTACAGGTACCTGTAAAAATATGAATGTTTATGCGTGTTTCATAGGCACCTGTAAACTACCTGCATTTTCTGTCTGGGTAATATCTAAGCTAAACATCAGTATTACAACTAAAGACGGCATTTATTATGATTATAGATAATCTTTCAAGCCTATACATAAAATCTGTACTGCACTACTTCATTCTTATCCATTTCTTTTTAGAACGTAGTTTAAATATCAAGACTACATTGTCACTATTATCATGGTTAATTCTCTAAATAACAAAATATATAGTTTTAACACGCGACCAAATTTTTTACGCTACAGAGTATACCCAGAAATAAAAATATTTCTTACTTAACAAGACTATGCTGTTATGTATAAATTAATGTACATATAAGCAGTAGTCGAAGTGGAAAAAAGCAGAGGCGGTATGTTTTATTATGATTTTGACTCGACATGCCGGTTATCTAAATATTGAAATGCAGTGAATGTATGTTGTCTAAAAAATTGCATTTCTATTTGTATAATAACTCAAAACCATAGGAGAGCTTTTCTGTAGTTGTGGGGGAGGGGGCATAGGCTTTGGCTCCCACCTCCAAATGGTTTTAAGGGAGTTACCGTAGCCCCGTATTTTTCAACTCTTTTGGGGGGTTTAAAATGTAGATTTCGATGAGCTATGTTCAATAGCACCACTTCTGGAACCGATGATTAAGGGTGAAATTAGGGGTTTAAAATACAAAGTGGGACCATTTGAGCAATGCAGACCAGTGAACGACTGGAACGAAATGAGTGTCATTCGATTCGTATTCACATGTACATGAAAATTGATATTCCATTTTCCCGAAAATTCTATTTCGACCCCGAAAATTAAGGAAAAACAGGAATTTTAGATCTTAGATTTTCGTTAATTTTCCGGATAAATATATTGCTAGTTTATTTTATACAATCAGCACAGAAAGCTATTAAGGTTACCACGGATTTGTTGAAAGAATTTTCATAAATTGGTATCGAATTACATTTTATAATAACAATATTATTTTTTCGGTTTTATAGCTAGTACTTGGTTGTACTTACTGTTATCAAGAAGTGCCATGGTTTCCCAATTCCAAATTTTCCTGGTAGAATATTGCTCATATAAAATGTGATAAACCCATACACAGCAATATGAATACAAAACATCACAGTTACACTTAAAAGGGTCAACTTATCTCCTTTTGAAGGACCCTCGTATAAACTGCTCCATTGAATACCATTACCTAAAAGATTAAGTACTGTATACATTGAATTGTTATCAGAACATATCAAATAAAGTAATTCATGATTTTCCTTTTAAATCATATTTTGTTTATAAAATATACATTAATTATTAATATACCTTTGTAAAATACACGATTTTTCTGTATTTTTGATATGTCTGTTTGTTTGACATTTAAACCAGAAGCTGAAAATAGACAATTTAAATTCTTCATGACTTAATGTAATTTTTTAATATCTAGTAGATTTATGCTTTGGAGAAAAATATTTCGCTGTAAATATCATTTTGGCTAAATTACAGTGCATACATTTGTAAATGTCACCATAAAGTAATGTGACTATATTTGTCAAACATATCAAATTTTTCAAAAAACACACTTGTAGACAAGTAAAATGTTCAAAGGAAAGGTTAATGCTTCACTATATAAATTTGCCACAATGAAAACAATCATTCTACACACACACAAACACAAACCCACACACACACACATATATATATATATATATATATATATATATATATATATATATATATATAGATGGTGATCAGAAAAATGGAAACACCTGAACGAAATTGCAACTTACCAGATTAATATGGTGTCGGGCCACCTTTCGCCTTCAGAACAGCCTTGATGCGACGTGGGATGGAGACATAGAAGTCGTGAATGGTAGCAAGTGGAATTTTACACCATTCCTCGTGCAGGACATCGGCCAGTTCTGTGAGAGAGGATGGAGGTGGAAATCGTCATCGGAGTCGTGTTTCCAAGACGGACCACAGATGTTCAATTATGTTGAGATCTGGGGATTGGGCGGGCCAGGGGAGGTGTTGAACTTCATCCCGATGTTCCTCAAACCACGCTGCAACAACGCCAGCTGTGTGAATGGGTGCATTATCATCCTGGAAGATGGCGTCATTGTCCGGGAACAACATCCGGACAATAGGATGCAAGTGGCTCCTAAAATTGCGACATAATCGTTGGCAGGGATTCGTCCGCTAAGTGTGACCACAGGACCCAATGAAAACCATGATATTGCGGCCCACACCATCACCGAGCTGCCGCCATGTTTCACAGTTGGGCGGAGACACTGCAGATCATAAGCTTCTTTGGGCGTTCTCCACACATAAACACGGCCCGTGGTTGGGAATAGGGTGAAGGATGACTCATCCGACCATATCACACGCTTCCAGTCCTCAACGGTCCAAGTTGCATGGTCGCGGCACCATTTGCGGCGTGCGAAAGCGTTATGGTCCTTGATGAGCGGTTTGGCCCGTGCAACACGACCCCGTAAGTTCATGTCATGTAATTCGCGGCGGACTGTGATTGTCGAAACAGGGTGGGGGAGGTGCTGATTGAGTTCCTCCGTCACTTGCTCCGCAGTGGCACGACGGTTCTGCGTGACAATGCGCTTTAATACCCGGCGTGACCTGTCACTCATAATTTTCTTCCGCCCACTGTTCCGCTTCCCCTATGTGGTTTTCCCGAGTGTTGTGTAGGCCGTCATCACCTTCGACACTGTCCCACACGACACACCTAACACAGTAGCCACTGCCGTCACACTCACTCCACATAACCGCGCACCAACAATTTGCCCTCTTTGAAAATCTGAGAGGTCTCCCATTTTACACTACCTCCGTCTGCTGCAGCCCTGGACGCTACTGTTCCACTGCGCCTGACGTAGTATGGAGACCGACCTAACACACCATTACCAGCGGTCCGGCGCTGCGGGCGCCACGATACCACTGCCAACCCATACATCTGACGTGTTGCCAACTACAGGTGTTTCCATTTTTCTGATCACCATCTGTATATATATATATAGTGTTTTCTAAAAATTGCGCCTATGGACCACAAATCACTATTCTACAGATCAAAATGCTATATGATGAAATACCCTCCCGTCCTCCTTCAACCTCTGCGGAGAACTGAAAATTTACTATATGCAACATTTTATATTAACTTTGAAACATTAGCAGTTATTCTATGAATTAATCATGTATGTACACCGATTATTGTCAGAGTAAGGCGGAAGTTATGACTGACAGATCCAGAGCACTTAAAAATTATATGATATATTACGCAGTGGCGACTCGTACTGTCATTAACAAAGCGTGCTACAAGATTATATATATATATATATATATATATATATATATATATATATATATATATATATATATATATATATATATATATATATATACACGTGTATTTACCCACTGAAGGCGGAATTTGATATCCATCCTTCGGTTCTTCATGCTGGCAAACTTTTCTATCATCCTGGAGTTGAAATCTAGCATGCTGTTGATCAAACTTTTTTCTATCGAGAGCATGGCAAGGGCAGTTAACCTTCCTGACCTACGCGATCTGAATCTGTGTCAAAAATGTTCAATTCATTATACACTCCCGACAATTCTGGGCTCCCGGACCTTTAGGATTAAAGAAAATAAAAAAAAAATAGAGGAAAAAAGAGAGAACCGAGCGGCGAGCGCCGCCAGTAAGCAGAAGAAAGCGAGAAAGAGGAATACTTGGCGCTTGCGCAGAATGTCTTCGGGCTCAACCTAACTCAGCACGGTGGAAGCTATTCTGGGTGTAAAAAAAAGGAAAGTGGACAAGGATGGACAAGGCATATTGAGATCTTTGTTCCATACTAGAGATATATTTGTTGACTAGGCTTGTATAGTTCAAGCGGGCTGCATTCAGTACAGCCCGCTCGGTTCGTTAGTACAACTTTCACACTGCTGAAGGCGCTGATATTCGCGCTCCACGCTTGAAAAAGAAGTAATGGGAAAGTTCTGTATTTTGTTAATTAACGAACAGTTTAAACAAATGAATAGATGAATTTTTTTTAACTAAAATTAGTCTAACACAAATACACAAACATAGGAAGCGTGCTGTAGCCCGGTAGCCCTACGTCAGAAACCGCTACTGATATTACGTAAGTCATATTGAGAGTATCTGAGGATTATATCGAACATCTCATTAGCTGATCGCCTGTTTCTGCGTTATCCATTGATTAATCCTTTCTCGATTGCAGAATAGGTTGTCATTGCTCGTACCTTTCTTTAGTCTGATAGACGTTGATACTAGCATCATCTCTTAGCATCGGTAGCATTATACAGGGGTGCCCACAAAGGGGGGCTATGACGCAAACTGCGTCA